>NC_056671.1:57721102-58029695 GCF_018350195.1 Panthera tigris | reverse complement strand
AAACCTACCACATAAACTCAAGTAGTGCCTGTCTGCTCTGCTTTGGGGTTTGGGATTTGGGCGTAGCTTCCCTCTCTCTACCCCGGTAGAATAACACATTATTATATGCAGGCACATGAGGGAATCTAGCTGAGTACATAATAGCTGTGTGAATGTATAGGTGAGAAACAATTCTGATTAAAAATAATATTTGGTTACAGTTAGGATTCTAGGCACAAGTGCAAGAAATTGTTGCAATTTGGCTATTGTGTGCAATGGAAACATAGCACTCCCCTTTCTCTGAATGACTGCTTCTTCCTATCAGGTTATAAAAGCAAATTTTAGGGGCACCTGGGTGACTCAGTTGGTTGTGTCCAACTCCTGGTTTTGGCTCAGGTCATGATCTCATGGTTCGTGAGTTCAAACCCCACATTGTGCTCTGCTCTGATGACACAGAACCTGCTTGGGAATCTCTGTTCCTCTCTCTTTCTCTGCCCCTCCCCCACTTGCTCTCTCTTTCCCTCTCTCTCAAAATAAATAAACTTAAAAAAATAAAAATGAATAAAAACAAATTTTAACTCTTTTTTTTTTAAGTTTATTTGTTTTGAGAGAGCGTGCGTGCAAGTGGGAGAGGAGCAGAGAGGGAGAGAGAGAGAGAGAGAGAATCCCAAGTAGGCTTTGCACTGTCAATGCAGACCCTGAAGCGGGGCTCAAACTCATGAACTGCAAGATAATGACCTAAGCCAAAGTCAGATGCTCAACCCAGCCACCCAGGTGCCCTCAGATTTTAACTCTTAAAAGCACGTTTGTCTCGGGGCACCTGAGTCGCTCAGTATGTTAAGTGTCTGACGTCAGCTCAGGTCATGATCTCAGCTGTGAGTTGAAGTCCCTCACTGGGCTCTCTGCTGTCAGCACAGAGCCTGCTTCAGATCCTCTATCACCCTCTCTTTCTGCCCCTCCCCTGCTGGTTCTCTCTCTCTCTCTCTCTCAAAAATAAATAAATAAATAAATAAATAAATAAATAAATAAATAAATAAATAAATAAAATACTTTAAAGCAAGTTTGTCTTATTCCTACTCTAGACCAGAATTTTATCAGCTTAGTTCCCATACCTTGAATTAAGTTCAAGTTTCAGGCAGAATGAAAAAACACTGAAATTTGGGATCAGAAGAACGATGTTCAGGACCTCTTTTCTGCTTCATGACTGTGTGACCACGGACAGTCTTCCAGTCTCGTTCAGTTCCCCTTTCTTCACTGTAAAATGGGATACTACTACGACTTATTTCACAGGGTGTGGGTGTAATTTGAATGAGACAATGCACGTGAAAAGCAATCTGTTAACCCTAAGGTACTATGCCAGGGACTGTGAACAGGTAATTATAATTTTCAGCATTATATTTTTGTTACTAGTACGATAGATACATGTTGCTTATGTAGGTCTTGAATCCCTGGCTGCCACCAATCCAGAATTTTGTTGCCAGAGATAAAACAGATCATTGCTACAATCAGGAACAGCATATTGACACGATTTTTCCTTCTGTGCAATCTAAATGGCTACTGGCAAATAGAGATGGGAAACTAAACAATGCTTGAACTGCTCAGGGGCTAAGGCCTTGGTTTATGACCCACGGAGAATAAAGAGGGACAAATGCAGAAATGTTTGTCTCTCTTCGCGGCACATCAAAGGACCAACATGCCAGTTGTAGTACTTTAAAGACTATATCATATCTGGAGCTGGAAGCAACTGGATTATCATGTCAAGTTACTTAAGGTTTAAATAAAGATTTAAAAAAAACCCACTTTTTAAAAGAAAGTTAAAATTGTTTAATGTATACAACATGATTTTTTGGAAGAGTTGTTCAATATTAGGACATTATCAATTACATATATAGTGAAATGATTACTAAAATCAAACCAATTAACATATCCATCTCTTCATATAATTACAATTTTGTGTATGTGTGGTGCGAACACTTGAAATCTATTCTTTTAGCAAATTTCCAATATTTAATACAGTGTTGTTAACTATCGCCATCATGCTTGCTGTATGTTAGATTTCTAGATTTATTCACCCTACATATTGCAACTTTGTACCCTTTAACCAACAGCTCCTCACTTCCTCCACCTCCCCACTCCTGGGCACCACCATTCTGCTCTGTGCTTCTATGCTTTGAACTTTTTAGGATACACATATAAGTGAGATCATGCAATACATCCGTGTCTGGCTTATTTCATTTCGCATAATGTCCTCCAGGTAAATGCATGTTGTCATAAATGGCAGATCTCCTTTTTTAAAGGCTGAATAATATTCTAAAGTACATTCATCCACTGATGGACATTTAGATTGTTTCCACATCTTGGCTACTGTGAATAATGTTGCAGTGAACATGGGGGTGCAGATATCTCACTGTGGCACTGATCTTATTTCCTCTGAATATATACCCAGAAGAGGGACTGTTGGATCATAGGGTAGTTCTATTTTAATTTTTTTTTTTTTGAGGAATCTTCATACTGTTTTCCACAATAGCTGTACCGATTTACATTCTCACCAGCAGTATACTAGGGTTCCCTTTTCTCCACATTCTTGCCATTATGTACTTGCTATCGCTTATCTTTTTGAAAATAGCCATCCTAACATTTGTGAGGTGATACCTCATTGTGGTTTCAGTTTGCATTTCCCCGATGATTAATTGAGCATCTTTTCATATACCCGTGGCAATCTGTATGTCTTCTTTGACAAGTTCAACATCCATTCCTGACAAAAACTCTTAACAAAATAGAGAAGAAAATGTCCTCAGCACAATAAAGGCCATTTATGAAAAGCCACAGCTAACATCATAATCAATGGGGAAAAACTGAAGGCTTTTCTTTTCCTCTGTGATCTGGTGTGAGGCAAGGGGCTCACTCTTGCCACTTCTGTTCCACAAAGGACTAGAAGTGCAAGCAAGAGCAATGAGTCAAGAAAAAGAAAAGCCATCCAAGTAGTTAACGAAGAAGTAAAATTATCTCTGCAAATGGCATGATTCTATATGTAGACAACCCTACAGACTCTATAAACTATCAAAAAATCCTGTTAGAACTAACAAATTCAGTAAAGTTCTAGGATACAAAATCAATATACAAAAATCAGATGAGTCTCTTTATACTAACAATGATCTAATAAAAAAGGAAATTAAGAAAAATTTGAATTTATAATAGCATCAACAGGAATAAAATACTTGGGAATAAATTTAATCAAGGCAGAGAAAGACTTGTACACTGAAAACTATAAAACACTGATGAAAAGAACAGAAGAAGGCATAAACAAATAGAAACATAGCCCATCTTCATGGATTGAAAGAGTTAATATTGTTAAAATGTCTATACTACCCAAAGTAATGTATAGACTCAGCAATCCCTACGGATATTCCAATGGCATTTTTCACAGACATAGAAAAACTATCTCAAAATTCATATGGAAACACAAAAGACTGTAAGTAGCTAAAATCTTGAGAAAAAAAAAGTTGGAGGCATCATATTTCTGGCTTTCAAATTATATTACAAAGCTATAGTAATCAAATTAGTATGACACTGGCATGAAAACAGATAGACAAAGCAATGTAACATAATTAAAACCCTGAAATAAACCAAAGCATAAGTAGTCAATGAATTTTCAACAAGGATGCCAAGAATATACAAGTAGGAAAGGATAGTGTCTTCAATAAATGGGGCTGTGAAAACTGGATATTCACATGCAGAAGAATGAACTCTTATCTTGGACTCTTATCTTACATGGTATAAAATAAAAAAACTCAAAATGGATTAAAGTCTTAAATGTACCATCTGGAATTGTAACGTTCTGAGAAGAAAACAGGAAAAAAAGCTCTTTGACATTGGCCTTTGAAATGATATTTTGGATCCGATACCAAAAGCTCAGCAACAAAGGCAGAAGTAAACAAATGGGACTGCATCAAAGTATATAGGAAACAATCACAAACTGAAAGAAAATATTTGCAAACTATATATCTGAGAAGAGGTTATTATCCAAAAAAAATATAAGGAACTCCTACAATTCAATAGCAAAAACAAAATCAAACCAAAAAACAGTCTGAATAAAAAATGGGCAAAGGGCCTGAATAGACATTCTTCTAAAAAAGATGTAGGAAAATACTGTCTTTAAAACAGAGACAAGTTTAAGTTCTAGATTGCAGGGTATTTGAACCCTTGCAGCCCGGGCTTAGTGTAATGGGGTCCCAGTTTTCCAGTATTGTCAGCCTGGTTCCTCAGTCTCAACTTCAATGGGCAAAAAGTCTCCACAAGCTTCAAATCAGCTGTGCACAAATAGTTGTCTGTGAGCATGATTGTGTGCAAGCACACTATAGACAGCTTATCAAGCCGTAAACTCACAGCAAATTTTTCAGGACAATTAAGCATAGGGTTTGACAGCAAAGGACCGCAGTCGTAAAAAAAAAGAACAAGTTTAGCTATTTTTGAGCTATTTTTTAAGAGCCCCCAAAGACGCTATTAAACCTTTGAAAATATGTACTCAAATATGTATTCCTACCCCCGCAACAAAAAGTAAGCTCCACGAAACCACCCCCCTCCAACATATCTAAAACACAAACAAAACAAAATAAAAATGTTCAACTCTGTGTTGTGGTAAAAAACTAATTTCTTTGAAAAAAGCTGGAGTAGAGAGGTGAACAGTACTTCCTAGAAATAGACCAACTATAGCTCCAGCTCCCCAAATTCAGTAATTGGGCATAGTTTGGTGAGATCTGCTTTTCTCTCTTCACATCACATCACATCACATCTCTCTCTCTCTCTCTCTCTCTCTCACACACACACACACACACACACACACACACACACACACACACACACGAGGGCAATAGTATCAGCCTTAAGTCTTATGAATCAGGACACAACAGAAAGAAGCCTTTTGATTATGGAGCATAAGGCAGGCTAACACCTTGCACAGCTCCCCTAGGTGGGATACGTGTGACATTCCTCAGGCACTCTTGGTGGCCCAAGACCAAAGGAAAGGGAGAAAACAATGGTTAACTGATAGAGATCACAGTCATGCAGGACATATGAGTCTCCATCAGTTTACAAACGTTTTAGTAAATTACAAGAAAAAGGCAATCTAATCAATAAATAGCGTAATCTCCAGAAATGTATAGACTCAGTTTCCTGGAGCCCCAACATCATCATAGTGATGTGGGGAACAAAGGCAAGAAGGAAATGGCAGGTAAAATTAAATTTCCTTATAACTTGCAGCCCATTGACAAATACTTGAGACAGGCAGAGTATAACATTTCTCCAGAAATTCCCTATTGTCTTCATGTTAATGTCTTACTAGAGGGAAAAACAACCCTGGCCTGACAATAGCTAGGCCTCCAGTATTTTAGGAGTCTTCTTTAGTATATGAAAGTGCTTCTGGAAAACTCCCTTTTGCCTTGACCTCCCCCAACTCCATAGTATATAATCAGTCCCTCCTTACCAGCCCAGTGCAGCTCTTTCCGCCCAAGGGTCCTATCCCCATGCTTTAATAAAATCACCTTTTTGCAACAAAGACGTTTCAAGAATTTTTTCTTGGCTCTGGACCCCCACCAACACTCCCCAAATCGCATCACTTTTACTTTTTACATCAGGGACTGAGAATGTAATCCTGGTATATGCCTCTGTTTATCAGTTTGGAACAATTACCAATGAGAGTTGTCATATGACTGAGAGAGAGAAACTTCACTGGCATTTTAAAAAGCAACAAGATTTCTGTTTCACTGAACAATCCCACAAGATACTGTCTTCATTTTAATATAAAGTATATTAGATCTCCATACCTAGATAGAAAAATATACCCACATATAAAGAATATCCAGCTGTTAATATGCTTTTTCTCACTAAATTTGAAATAAAAAATTTGAAGATCCAAAGCTACATTAATGCAAATATCTGTTGCAAGTATACTTTTTGATTAAATTGGCATACATCAAGTACAATTAGAAAGGTTATTTATAACGAAGAAATACATAATTCTGCATCTTAATGGAGATGACAATTACAGCTGATGGTTGCTAATTAACATGACTTCTTTTGCTTTGGGTGTCAGATATTTCCTGAATGATCTTTCTTGGTGGCAATGGGCATACTTAATTCTGGAAGGCACAAAAGGGTTAATTATCAGTAACAGTTGTGCTCATAACAAATTAGTTGGTAACCTGACCAGCTCTGGTTTCACCTTGGAGACCAGAGGATCAAGTGGAATCTGTAAACTCTGACTCTGGGTCATGGCAGGAGAAGTATTTGTTGAACTCTCTGATCATAGGTGCACCCCCCACCAGGTGTTCAGAACGACAGGGAGGAAAGCCCTCTAGTCCTCTCTCCAGGGGAAGTGGGTTTGTGAGGTGTTACCTGTGCCGGCGAGGCAGAAATGCATGGCACTGTTTGGTGCCACAGCACCACGCTCTTGTGCCAAGATGACTGCCGCGCTCACTCTCTCGGACAGCTCAGGGGTGTGTGACCAATGCTGAAGGCCAGACAAAGAAGCACCGCAGCCCTCAGCACAGAAAACTATAAAGCCTCCTTTGCTTGTGCTGTAAATTACATATTTATTTTGTTAGCATGAGATAGATGAATATTTCTACATATAAAGGTGCCCAGCTAAAATCAGGATAAGCGATATTAATGTCCTATGGTCAGTATTATTGAACCTTGAAAGCAATAAACTTTATGAGTCAATAAATATTACATTTGCAACATAGTTAACATTCCTTTACTGTCTCTAGCACTTATTACACATTGTAACCGCAAGTCTACAATACATTATTCATATTTGGGGTGTCACCAAGTGATGGATTGCTGCAGGAGAGGCTGTCCTTTAAATAAATCAACAAATAAAAATGCAAATGTTAACATTTTCAGCCACAACTTTTTCCATCTTGAATGGGGAATGAAAATTTCACATTATATTGACAGGCAGCAGAAAGAACAATTAACAGCCCACATTGTGAATGAGAAAGATGACTTTGCACGCCTGGTTTTATCACCTGCACATGGAACCATGTGGGACTCTTCTAGGTGTTAGTGCTTATCAGAGAATAAACAAGAACCTTTTTCCCACCAGCATCTGTCCCACCCTCATCCTCTTTTGCAAGTTTTGAAAATTCCCGGAATTAAGGGTGGACAGGCTTTTACTCTTGTTCTCAGTACCTTCAAAGGTTTGTTAGGATGAAGAACTGAGTTTTGTCTTATATTAAGAGTTTGTGTGTAACTGAAAAGTAGTCTATAAAAAATTCCTTTTCTACACTTTGAAATAAAAATAATTCAAATAATCCTGATTCTGAAGTCTGGAAAGCAACCACTGTGCCTTCCTGGTAACTGATTTTCATAGTACTGGATCTTTTTTTTCAACTCTGCGCTTTGTATAATAGACCTATGATATACCATCATGCACTTCTAAGGATGAAGTCCAGTGTGTTGCACATCGTTTTTATGTAGCCAAGTACTCATTATTTAAGAAACCTTTGAGAAACTATATTCAGCTGATTTGCAGTGTTAAGAACTAACAGAGAATCCTTTTTTTTCGGTGCGTAAATATGAGTCTTCACAGCAAATTTAACCTGGGCTTGTAAAATTGTACAAAGTTGATATGGTCCATTCAGAAAATGTGTGCTGAGAATGTTCTACAAAATTCTTACTGGGGAAATATTTTATTCTTCCTTTTCATGCTTCTCTCTAAACTGAAATGCAATCATCAAAAACACATTAAAGTAGCATTAAGGATCTCACTTTAATCTTCAATAGGAAAATTCACTAAGATTGAAAATCCACACCATTTCTTTTTTTATTTTTATTTCTGAGAGAGAGCATGCATGCACAAGCAGGGGAGGGGCAGAGAGAGAAAGGGAGACAGAGGATCCAAAGTGGTGTCCGTGCGGACAGCAGAGAGCCCGACGGGTGGCTCGAACCCACAAACTGAGAGGTCGTGACCTGAGCCGTGAGATCATGACCTGAGCCGAAGTAGGACACTTAACCAACTGAGCCACCCAGGTGCCCCAGAAAATCTGGATCATTTCTCCTCTTTACCTGTACCTCCTCCAGAGGAAGCCCTCAAGGCAACTGAGATGGACCTTTGAGTACAAGCATTCAGCCACACTGCTAAGTGGTCCAAGGAGGGAGCCCTTGCAACATTTCAGAACTACAGCTCTCTGTGGGTACTTGGAAAATGCTAATAATGGCAGCATTAAAAATAAAAGAAAGGAGTAATGGACAAAGAATGTGGTAAACTGGTTAAATTTTCTTTCAATTGAGGGTCACCTTCAAAATAAGGAGGCTGTTGTTGTCAACAGTTACAATATTTAAGATGACGGACTTTGGAGTCTGAAATGCTACTTCTACATCTTATTGGCTGGGTGACCTTAGACAAGTCACTCATCTCTTAGTTTCCTAATTTTAGAAATGAGGATGATAGCAGTACCTCTTTATAAAGCAGTGATGAAGATTAAATGAGATAATTCATACAAAGTGCTGGGTACATAATAGATGCTAATAGATGGCAACCATTATTACTGTCTTTTACATTAGAGTTATTTCCCCAAAGTTCTTTATAATTAAAATGAAGTCTTAAAATCTATATTCATCTGATAAGATGCTGAGAATTTAAGGCTCAAACAATAGTATTACCAAGAAACCCTAAACTACGCCTTTTTGGTGTTGATCTTTATATATTCAGCTTTAAATGAATAATATGGCAGTCGGCTTACTGGATGTAAGAAATTTTAATACCCTATTTCTTTCCTGACTCCAGAAAAGGCTGATCAAACTACTAACTCTTCAGATGTTTCTAGTGTCAGTAAATGTTAACAGACCCTTTAAAACTGTAATACAAAACCCACCATAATTTTCAGTATCAATTCAATTAGTTAAACTTATAGTCAAAGTATATAACCATTCTGTGATAAATTGGGAAAGACCTACTGCTAAGCACATTTTCTGATGAATGACAGGATTAGCTTTGCATTTCTTTGGAAATCCTTGCCAATAACCAGTTTCAATCAAGGCAGGGCATGTATAAAGGAAAGAGCTCCATGAGTTCAACCTGGCCAAATCCAGATGCTTCCACATAAGGCCTTTCTTCTGAGTAACGGTTATTAAGAATTGTCAAGACTTTCCACTCCGTACTAAGTAGCTCCTCCCAAATGCTCTTACCTAAAGAATGTTAAACCCCCTCTCTCGGCTCCTCCCCTGTTTGTGCTCTCTCTCTCTCAAAAAAAATAAAATAAAATAAATAAACATTACAAGAAAATAAACCACTTACCGGGAAGTGTCATGCTGCAGTGATGACGTGGTTGTGATTACAAGCTCCTTTTGGCTTCCTGTTGTCATAGGAGATGTGGACGCATCTTTTCTAATTCCTGCCAATGTCCCTGTATGAACAATACAGGAATTAATTTGGGCTTTCACTAAAAGGAAATGGAAAAATCCATTCTGAATAATATATTAAACATTACAAAAATCCCCAAGCTTGAAAAGTAAGCTATTTCTTTTCCCTGAAATGAAACAATGGCAGATGGAAAAACTCAGTGGGTTGTTTTGATTTTGTAAACATCAGAGATCCACAGTATCTTGTTTAAAAAAAGTACATCTGTGCAGTAACAGACTGGCTAGTGGTTTTGTTTTTAAACCTGATGGCCTGTCATCTTCCTGCTGATTTGAGTTTACTGTGAAAATGCCCAAGAAGGTAGATTGCTTTATTTTGTTCCCTTTCCCTATCCTAAGAAGAGATCTTTCTTCTCTTTGAGCCCAGGACTTTGTACCACCTACGCCCCTAAGTTAAACCCAAAACATTCAAGCTAGGCATAAATCTTAAATATTTCTTTCAAAGAACTAGACACTGGGCTAAAACAAATGCCTGCTTGGAAGAGATGCTTACCTAACCATTCTAGGGCTGATCTGGTCTCTGTTCCTTTCTAATAAACAATGTTGAGTTGATAATTAGTTTTCTCCTCTGGAGTGCTCAATGAGATGGCATGGACAGAAAGGTTTTTCGTTTCTGTTTGTGTTCTAATTATTATTATTATTATTTCTAATGATATTATTTCTAATAATAATAATTTTCTCCTTCTCCTTTTCCTTCGAAGACTGTTAGAATCTCATTCACAGTTTTTCTTCTGGTTCCTGGGTAACAATTGTGTAGGCTGCTTAAAGAACTTATATGGGAAGATGTACTTTTTCTTTGAGGGAAGCGTAGCTATTCAAGTAAGACCAAGATAGCTTTGATGTGTAGGGAATACCAGACCCTCAGATGCCAAGAATACAGTATGATAATTCTGGGAATGGCACCGTTCAGGTGTGACCAGAGAAAATCAGGTCTAGAGAAAGCAAGAGTCTTCTATCTACAGAGATTAGCATCAAAACAATCACCGTGATCCTTGGTATTCAAAAGCTATACTCAATACAAACTGTTCTTTATTATGTACAGAGGTGAAGGATGAGCCACCTAAATGCACAATTCAGTCCTCTTTGTATACACAAGTTTGTGGGACCCTCAACCCAAACCAATACATTTTCATACTAGACATAAACTCCACCATTACCTATAGTGCATTCAGTCAGTAAATATTTAGCAAGTACCTAATCATGGGCAAGGGCTATTGCCAGGATTAAGCTCAGACTTAGTTTAGGGCAGGGGAAGGAAGGTGTGAGAGCAGGAACATGAGATACTCTAAACAATCTGGTAATCATAAATAACCCAAAGCAGTA
Organism: Panthera tigris; assembly: GCF_018350195.1. NCBI lineage: Eukaryota > Metazoa > Chordata > Mammalia > Carnivora > Felidae > Panthera > Panthera tigris. The sequence continues at coordinate 58,018,973 of NC_056671.1, read as the reverse complement.
TAAGGTAATAACAGCTAACAGATACAACAATATGCTTAGTGTGTGCCTGGTACTTCTCTAGGCCTTTGCCATATATCATTTATCTTTTTTAAAAACAGCCTTATGGGGTGCCTCGGTTGCTCAGTTGAGCATCCAATTCTTGGTTTCAGCACCGGTCATGATCTCATGATTCGTGGGTTTGAGCCCCGCATTGGGCTCTGCACCCACAGCACAGAACCTGCTTGTGATTCTCTCTCTCTCCCTCCCTCTCTGCCCCTCCCCTGCTCATGCTCCAGCATGCACGCATAAATAAACAAATACACTTAAAACAAGCTTCATTATAATTTGAATGCCATAAAACTTAACCATCTTAAGCATATAGTTTGAGAAAGAGTAGATTTCTATAGCTTATGAAAGCATGGCCACAACCCAGTTTTAAAAATATTTGTCATGAGATTCATTGTTTCTTTTTACAATCCAGGGTAGAATATTTTCTCACAGGGGGCCTGGGTGGCTCAGTCAGTTGACAGGCGACTCTTGATTTCAGCTCAGGTTCTGAACTCACAGTTTGTGAGTTCAAGACCCACATCAGGCTCTCTGCTGACAGCACAGAGACTGCTTCAGATCCTCTGTCCCCCTCTCTCTGCTCCTCCCCTGTTTGTGCTCTCTCTCTCTCAAAAAAATAAACATTTAAAAAAAATGAACTTCTAACACATATTTTATAAAATGGAGTATTTTGTCACCCCTAAAAGTTCCCTTACGTGCATTTGTGGCCAGTCCCTTCTCCCTGTCTGTTCTGTTTGTATCTGCACTCTAGCTCTCTCTCTCTCTAGTTTTGCTGTTTCTACAAATTAGTTATATTGATCCTCATAAAAACCCTTTGCAATAGATACTCAGTTTTATATCTCATTTACAGATAGGCAAAATAAGCCATAGGGGACTTACGTGACCTGCCCAAGGCCACAAAGCTACTAAGTGAAGGAGCCAATATTCATGTCCAGATAATCTGATCCCAGAGTTTTTCACCATTAAGCTCTTCCACCATAATAAACAGAAAAGTCTGAGGAATTAAGAAGTGGGAGAGATCACATATCGCTATAGGATTTAAAAAGATTTAATGCAGGCGGTGGTATTGTGATAGGAAGGAATAAGGAGCATGGAATCAGCAAAAGCTAAATTAGAAACCTCGAGGCTAAATATTTAATGTATTCAGGAAGTATTTATTGAGCATCACTACGTCCTTGTACCTTGCTAATCACTTTAAATCACTTTACATGCATTATCTCACTATTCCTTACAACAGTCCTTAAATTATATTATTGCCCTCATTTTCTAGATAAGGAAGGTCAAGCCCCAGGTCCAGTATCACACAGCTAGTAAGAACAAGGCTGGGTTTTGATTTTGTATGGCAAACTGATCTTAAACATTGTGCTAGGTGGCTCAAAAGTAAAACACAGCAGCAACAAACACAATTAAAAAACAACAACAACAACAACAACAACCTGGTCTTTGGAGAGATTATTTTCGTGGCAGAACCTGGAATAGGTGGGACAGAGAGAAGGGAGGGAGGTAAAGCAGCTCACAACTCCTACAACTGTCTGGACAGAGTCCTGGGTGAGGTGAGGGGAGATTAATGGGCAAACAGGGATATGACCAACAGAAAGGGATTTGTGGGCGAGGTGAGAGGGAAGAAGAAATGCCCAGCAGTGAAAGAACGTCATTATCTCTGTAATCACTACTATAGAAGACCTGAATATTATTTATTCTGTTTTGATATTTCTATCAAAAATTTAATGGAGACAGGTGACATTTGATGGGGACAATTTAAAGAAGGAATTGTAACAGAGGGTCCAGGGACTTGCATGGCATCCATGGATACACTTTGGATTGTGAGTAACTTGTTCTGCAAGATGAGCAAACATTTCTAATAAATTTTCACTTGATAAATGAGCGATGTCTTGCAATACAAGTAGTATGTGATGCCCAATGTCACATGATCACAACTGAGCCTATGGTTCTTTTCTCTCTCTCGCTTCAGGATTGTGGGTGATCATCTGCTATGCTCAGATACTCAGTCTCAAGCAGTGGTGTTTGGCAAAAATCAGTGATTTTTCAGAATGTGGGAAGGTGCCCACAACTGGCACTAGTGTATTTTTTTGTCACTTTAAAGCACCGATGGACAGTCCTTTACTTTTCCATACAAGAGTAAGCTTAGGAATGTTTTGCCTCATTCTAGGTCAGGCTGCCTGCAGATACAGACCTTTTGTTTATCCATTCATCTGTTGATGGGCATTTGGGTATCCCTGCCTTTTGGTTACTGTAAATAAAGCTGCTATGAACACTTGTGTACAAAATTTTGTTCAAACACCTGTTGTCAGGCACCTGGGTGGCTTAGTCGGTTAAGCGTCCGGCTTCAGCTCAGGTCATGATCTCGTGGTTCATGAGTTGGAGCCCCGCATTGGGCTCTGCAATGACAGTCTGAACCTGGAGCCTGCTTCAGATTCTGTGTCTCCCTCTCTCTCTGCCCCTTCCCCACTCTCACTCTGTCTCCCTCTCTCTCAAAAATGAATAGACATTTAAAACATTAAAAATAAATAAAAGACAATTAAAAAAATAAACACCTGTTGTCGATTATTTTTCTGAGTACAACTGACGGGTCATATGATAATTCTATGTTTAACTTATTCAGGAATTACCAAACCATTCTCCATAGTGGTTCTATTATTTTAAATGAGGGTTCTGATTTCTCCACATCCTCTCCACCTTGTTATTTTCCATTTTTTTAATTATAATAATCTTAGTGGGTGTGAAGCAGAGTCTCATTGTGGTTTTGATTTGGATTTCCTAATAATTAGTGATGTTGTACATCTTTTCATGTGCCTACTAGCTATTTGAATATCTTCTTTAGAGAAATATTTATTCAAACCCTTTGCCCAGTTTTTAATTTAGTTGTTTGTTATTGCATTATAAAAATTCTTTACATACCCTGGATACCAGACACATAGGATATAGGACTTGCAAATTTTTATCCCATTTTGTGGGGGTGTCTTTACATTCTATAGAAAGTGTTCTTTGACACAATTTTTAAAATAATTTTCATAAAGTCCAATGTATTTTTTCTTTGGTTGCTTGTGCTTTTGGTGCCATATCTAAGAAACCACCGTCTAATCTATGAAAAATGAAGATCTGCACCGATGTTTTCACATAAGAGTTTTATAGTTTTCATTCTTATTTTTAGCTCTTTGATTAATTTTGAGTTAATTTTTGTGTATGGCCTGAGGTATATAAATGAAGAGTCCAGCTTCACTTTTTTGCATGTGAATATCCAATTAGTTGTCCCAGCACTATTTGTTGAAAAGACTATTCATTTGTTGAATTGTCTTGGCAACCCCTGTTGAAAATCAATTGGCCAGAAATGTATGGGTTTACTTCTGGATTCTCAAGTCTATTCCATTGATCTGTGTGTGTGTGTGTGTGTGTGTGTGTGTGTACACACACACACACACACACATACACACATATATCCTCATGCCAGGTATAGGTATAATTTCAATATAGTTTTGATTACTATAGCTTTGTAGTAAATTTCAAAATTAGGAAGTAAGAGTACTTCAACTTTGCTCCTCTTTTTCAAGATTGTGTTGACTATCTGGGGACTCTTGAAATTCTGTATGAATTTTGGAATTGATTTTTCCATTTCTGCAAAAAATGATATTGGGAGTTTGACAGGGATTGCATTCAATCTGTGGATCACTTTGGGGAATATTGACATCTCAACAGTATTAAATACTCAAATCCATGAACACAAAATGTCTTTCCATTTAGGTCTTCTTTAATTTGTTTCAGCAATGTTTTGTACTGTTCAGTGTACAAGTCTTATACTCTTGGTTAAATTTGTTGCTAGGTATTTTATTGTTTTGATGCTAATATAAATGGAATTGTTTTTTTTAATTTCAGTAGTTCATTACTAGTGTGTAGAAATATAAGTGATTTTTGAGTATTGAATTTTAGACTGCCACTTTGGTGAATTCATTTATTAGCTCTAAGAGTTTTTTGTGCATCCTCTAGGATTTTCTATATGTAAAATAATCTCATTTGCTAAAAGTTTAACTTTTTCCTTTCCAATTTGGATATGTTTCATTTCTTTTCTTTTTTAAAAAAAATGTTTATTTATTTTTAAGAGAGAGCATGAGAGAGAGTGCAGAGGAGGGACAGAAAGAGAGGGCAACAGAGGATCTGATCCATTCCAGGCTCTGCGCTGACAGCAGAGAGAATGATGTGGGGCTTGAATTCACAGATTATGAGATAATGACCTGAGCTGAAGACAAGAGCCAGACGCTTAACTGACTGAGCCACCCAGGCATTCCTATTTCTTTTTCTGGTCTAACTGCTCTGGCTAGAACTTCCAGTACAAGGTTGAATGGAAGTGGCAAAAACAGGGATACTTGTCTTATTTCTGATCTTGGGGGTAAACTTTCAGTCTATTACAATTGAGTATGATATTAGCTGTGGGCTTTTCATATATGCCTTTTATCATGTTGAGGAAGTTCCCTTCTATTCTTACTTTGTTAATTGTTTTTATTATGAAAGAGTGTTGGATTTTGTCAAATGATTTTTCCATGTTGGTTTGATGTTTTTTTATTCCTTCATTCAATTTTGTTTGAATTAGCCTCCATGCCCAAGGTGGGGCTTGAACTCATGACACTCATATTAAGAGTCACATGCTCTACCAACGGAGCCAGCCAGACACCCCTCCCCTTCACTCTATTCATATGATATATTGCACTGATTGGTTTTTGTATGTTCAGCTACCTTTGCATTCCTGGGCTGAATCCCATTTGGTTAGGGTATGTAATTCTTTTAATATGCTGCTACATTCAGTTTTGCTACTCTTTGAGGATATTTTTATCTGTTTTCATGAGCGATATTGGCATGTAGTTTTCTTGTGATGTCTTTCTCTGGCTTTGGCATCAGAATAATGCTGGCCTCTTAAAATGAGTGAAGTAGTGTTCCTTCTCTTTATTTTTTTAGAAGAGTTACAAAAGGATTTGTGCTAATTCTTTAAATATTTGATAGAATTCAGCAGTGAAGTCATCTGATCCTGGGTTTGTCCTTTTTGGGAGGTTTTTGATTGCTGATTTAATCAATTTACTTGTTATGGGTCTACTCAGATTTCCTATTTTTCTTGAGTCAGTTTCGGTAATTTGTGTGTTTTTAGGAATTTGTCCATTTCATCTATGGTTGTCTAATTTGTTGGCTTTTGGTGTGTTTATTGTTTGTCTCACCTCTTACTTTTTTACTCCAGGAAGCAATGGTGTGTTCACTTTGCTTTTAATGTTTGCAAGGAATGTCCTACATGTAGTTTCTTCTGTTCTGAGAAAGTTCAGACTTAGGAAAAACAAAGACAGTCCCTTGGATGAACCCTTTAGGAAATAGACAGGTGCAAACGGACAAACACAATTCCTTGAGAACCAGATCTGCTCTGCTTCCTCTGGGACCAGGTGCTCATTCCTGGATCTCAGGATGTCTTCAAGTGTGCTGCCATGCTGGGGATGGGGGTAGGACAATGCTAAATTGAAACTTCACAAAGTTCTTCTACCATGTTTCAGTGGCCTTTTTCCTGGCTAAGCATTTGCTTGCTTTTTGGTAATCTTTCACTATCTTCCAGAGTTCTGATAATGCTGATTTTGGCAGTTTTGCTAGGGTTTTCAGTAGTTATGGGGGTTGGGGGAGCCTCTCTGCCATTTTTCTGACATCCTCCTGACTCATTAAGCATAACTCACTAGCATAATGAGTGTAAATATCAGTGTAAATAATCAAATTCACAGAATAAAGAAGAAAATTCATCTCAATAGGCACACGAAAAAGACTTGATGAAATTCAACACTCATTATGATAACAATCCCCAGCAAATGAGGAGGGAACTTTCTTAACCTGATAAAGAACATTTACAAAAAAACCTGCTATAGCTAATAAAATCATACTAAATGGTGGAAGACTGCTTTCCCTGTAAGATCAGGACTTCCCTATGGAAGTTCACATTAACCATTTTATTTTACACTGTAAAAGAAGTCCTAGGAAGAATAATGAGTTAAGAAAAAGAAAGAAAAAGCATAAAGACTGGAAAGAAAGTGGTTGTTATGGACTGAATTGTGTTCCCCCACTTCATCCAAATTCATGTGTTGAAGTCCTAACCCTTAGTATACCTCAGAATGTGACTGTATTTGGAGATAGAAGCTTTAAAGATGTAATTAAGGCTAAATGAGGTCATATGAGTCGCCTTTAATTCAATACAACCCTTTGTCCTTAAAAGAAGAGAGAAATACACTAGGAATGCATGCTGCTAGTGAAAGGCCATGTGAGGATACAGAAGGCAGTCATGTGAAGACCAAGGAGAGAGGTTTTCAGGGGGGAATGACTGGAAAAGACCATGATGGAGCTCTCATGAAGAATGGAAAACTACTATATCCTAATTGTATGGATGTATACAGTTGTCAAAGTTTATCAGACTGTACATTTGAGACCTATGCAATTTTACAGTTTATAAATTAAATCTGAAATAGAATACAAGAAAACATTAAAAACCCTACAGTTTTCTTGATTCTTAAGGCAGTACTGTTTTTTTTAAATATATATTTTTGAGAAAGAGAGAGAAAGACAACACATGGTGAGGGGCAGAGATACAGGGAGATAGAGAATCCCAAGCAGGCTCCATGCCGCCAGTGAAGAGCCCAATGCAGGGCTTGAACTCATGGACCGTGAGATCATGACCTGAGCTGAAATCAAGAGTTGATGCTTAACTAACTGAGCCACCCAGGCGCCCCAAAGCAGTGAGATTTTTAAGACCACACTCCATTGTTATCTCTTTGACATTGCCAATCATAAGGATTTTGAAGGGAGAAGAATATATATTTCTTATCACTAAATCACTGTAGGTACTGAGGATGAAAAAGCTAACTTATTAGATCTTAATGGCCGGGAAACAGGGCAAAGAAACAGAAAGATCTACCTACCTACCTACTTAATGTTATATTAATTCATACAAAAAATATATAGTGAGCACCTACATGTTAAGCAATGTTCTCATGCGGACACAACTGTAAAATATGGAGTGTTCATATTCTAGTGGGAGAAGATGTACAGTATTCAAAAACAAGTAAATTATATAGTATTTTGAGATACTTCTTTCTGCTGTGGACAATGGGAAATGTAGAGTCTCTGCTTTAAGTGACAATATTCCATATACAGCAACTTCAACTCTTAATCCTGGTCTCTTGCAGTTGAATTCCTTTTTTTTTTTTTTTAACGTTTATTTATTACCGAGAAACAGAGAGAGCATGAGCATGGGAGGGGCAGAGAGAGGAGGAGACACAGAATCTGAAGCAGGCTCCAGGCTCTGAGCTGTTATCACAGAGCCCCATGCGGAGCTTGAACTCACAAACTGAGAGATCGTGACTTGAGCCGAAGTCGGACGCTTAACCGACTGAGTGACCCAGGCGCCCCAGTTGAATTCCTTTTTTAAAGGGACTGAGCAGGACAATTTAATCTACATATCTGGGTTTATTCATACCCCTATATTATGGTTGTCTTCTGTGTTCTATTGATAAAGGCTTCAACTTTTAACAAATCTTTTAGCTCAGACTCCTGGGAATCAGAAGCAGTATCTTGTGATATACATTTCTAATGATTAAACATACAATAATGATGATGATGTTAATAATAAAAGAAACATAAATAAGTGTTCCTTAGAGGCAAAATGGAAATGGCTTCTATACTTTGGATACTCCAACTTGTTTATTTCTTTAATCATGTCACTTATATTAATCTATCATGGACTACAAAGAACATTCACATCATTGCAGGCACAAGCTTACTTAGAGGAACACCTAGGAGCTTCAGAGATTATTCCTTACTTCAGATGAGTCTATAACAATTCTCTTTCAGTAAAAGAAAAATATGTTTGGGAGCCCCTCAGGGGCTGTCAACGAGTGATAGCTGCTGTATATTATAGAGCTAAAAAAGCCCAAAGACAAAATGAAGGGCACAGTCAATATCATCAGTTAAATCCAAATTACTTTAGGTTCAGCCTTTCTTGAAGTTTTAAGAAGATTCAGAGATCCATGAAAAAGGAACAAACAGGAGGTAGCTCTAAATGCAGTAGGGGGCTTTGGGATGGCTTTACAGCCTCACTTAGAAATGGGTGATGCCAAGCCCTGAGGCCGTAACATTTTGATTCTGGAACATGTCTGCTCAGTGGCCTCATGGCCTCTGATAGCCTGCCAACATAACAGAATGAAAATGCCCTCAGCTGGGAGGGCTCTTATGAAAGGGAATCAGTGATTGGTAAGAAAAGGGAGGTTCGAGGCAAGTTGGGAGAGGGAAAAAAACACTGCTGAGTAGGGAGGAAAAAAGAGGAAAGAACAGTGTGTGTTTCCAGATTTGTGCCTTTGGCTGAAAAGTTCTTGACTCAAGTTCAGATTTTCCCAAGTAATGTCTCCTTGTTTCATATAGCTCAATAAAACTAAAATAGAATATTCCAAGCATTGACAATTGAAAAACAATTTATATTTTAAGTGTAATTCTGACAATACTGTATACTGTTGTGATCCCCAGGCTGTTTCTTGAGACAACAGTGAGGTCTATACTTATATACATATACATATACATATACATATACATATACATATACATATACGTGTACGTGTACGTGTGTGTGTGTGTGTGTGTGTGTGTGTGTGTGTATTTAGTATCAAAAAAGTTGATGGAAAGGTGAGGAGGATAGAAAAGGTAAAGGGATAAGTGACTGATAATAAAGATTAATGGTCCTGAAATAAACATCCTATGTAGTAATTAATGATTAAAGACAACAAAGGAAACAAAGAAGAAAAGTTTGTTAAAAAATTTAGACACGTTAAGGAGGGGAAAGCAATTAAAGAGACATTAAACCAAGTGGTGTAACTTAAGCAATTAGTGCTAGGTCACTGGCCTTATGATAAACAGGGTGTCCAAACCCCTGGCAACACATCTTGAAAGGCCTGTCTCCCATCTGGCTGGGAGCCACCGTAAATACCAACTGCCCTACTCTGTGATCTATGCACATGAGCTCCGCGATGAGCAGAAGGACCCAAAGAGGCAACGTCAGCTCCTCAATGATCAGGTGTACCGTAATTTTGCCAATGGCTTCATATAAGAATAAAAGAAGCAAAAAACACACGACAGTCCTTCTTATAAGAAGGAAAAAAAGGTTAATTCCTGTGAATACCTTAAAACAAACTCTCTTAAAAAGATGAAAAAGGTTCTATTTTTTTTTTCACTGCAACACTACAACCTTTCCCCATTTAAAAAAAAAAAGGAAAAAAGCTAATGAAAAAACTAAAGCCATGAGTGAACACTGTTCCTGAAAACTTTGCAGAATTGTAACAGCTTTCTCTTGGTTAAATTGATTGGTATAGCAACATTATAAAATGACTATTAGGATTCATTGTGCACCACAGAAAGTGCTGAAATGTCAGCAGACTATACAGCAAAAAGTAATGGGTTCTGAACCCCTGTTAGTCAAAAATGATTTTGTTTCAAATTAGAAATTGATTTTTTTTGGACACAAGCCCTTTCCAGGCTTACAGCTTCTGTAGCTGGGCCCAGGAGAGATTAACCTCCACCACTGGTAGGGCTGGCCTGATGGTACCTTTCTCAAAGTGCCTTTTCCACTGCAGCCCTAGAATGTGGCTGTGGTCTTAACCAATAACACAAGTCATTTGTCCCTTTGCTATTACACTATATTTTTCTCATTTTGCCATTTTATTTTAGTGCCGACACACAACACAAATTTGTTGACCAGTTAACAGAAAACTATGTTAAGCTTCGCCGTGTAACCACCACACCAGTTTTGATTGGTTCTCTATTCTCCAAAGTACAAGGGCTAAGAAAAGAGTGAAGGGTTTCCCATCTCTCAAGGACTAGCAGAGAAAGTAAAGAAGATTCTATCTCTGATATGAAGTCTCTTCAATTTCATTTCTGTTTCTGGTAGCAAAGTCTAACAAGACAAAAGTTGTTCTAAGTTGTCTTAACACAATGGAGGTCTGCAGAACTTCTGCCTTATGTCAAAGAAAATGTACTTGTTTTTGTTTCAAGATGTGGATACTTTTTCTTCTGAAGCTTGGACTAATTATCATCTCTCAATCATTTGGGAGAAGATTAAACTATTCCTGGATTAATCATAATTAAAACAAAAAAATCATGACAAAGGTGGCAGGTGGTAAGGGCATGCTATACAAGATCTAATAAAGCACTGCCCAGTTTTCAAATACATAAATGTAAGAGCGGCTAGGGAGATCATCAAAAGTTGGTTGCTTACTAGCAGAGATGGGCAAGTACCAGCTCAGTAAAAAAAAGAGGTAAATAAGACAGAAGTCAGGGTTAATGGCTGTGAGCAGGAAAAAGAGATATCTTGGAAAGAGGTGTGAGCAGAGGGGGCTCCAAGACTTTTTGTGGCCATTTCTTTCCTGTACATCTCCCTCTACAACGAAGCTTAGACTTGCTGCATTCTGCTATGAAGTCCTTCCCTTAATAATTTCATGAGAGGGGCGCCTGGGTGGCTCAGTTGGTTGAGCATCTGGCTCTATTTCAGCTTGGGTCACGATATCATGTGTTATGAGTTTGAGCACCACGTCGGGCTCTGTGCTGGCAGTGCAGAGCCTGCTTGGAATTCTCTCTCTGCCTCTCCCCTGCTCACACACTCTCTCGCTCAAAATAAATAAACTTAAAAAATTTTTTTTAGGAGAGATTAAGAAAAAAGCTGCTCCAGAAAAAATAGGGAAACGTAATTAAATTTGACTGCTTCTTTCAACGTTTCATACTGTTGCTTTACAATTGATTTATTTAAAAATATCTGTCACATCTGGGGTGCCTGCCTGGCTCAGTTGGTGGAGCATGTGACTCTTGATCTTGGGGTTGTAAGTCAGGGCCCTACATTGGGTGTAGGGATTACTTAAAAATAAAATCTTAAAATATCTGTGACATCTAAAATAGGAAGAATTGCTGGCACTTAAAAGACTATTAGGTAATATATGCTTCAGACTTATGAGGTTTTGTTTTAGCCACAATGTAGATTTGTCCATGACCTCTCCTCCACCCTTCCTATATTTCTAGTTAATTGAGGATTAACTGTAATTGTTAGAGTTTACTCTCCCAGAAGAAATTTATATTCAATTTCCTGTCCTCTTTACTCACTTTGAACATTATTTTGTGTCTATGACCATACTTACTATTGAATCATCCTTATAGTTTGCTGCTTGCAGAGAGAGACAAACTGGACAGTTTCTCAGAAGAGTATTCTAAGAGAAAGGATGATGTGACTCAGCAAATGTGCTACTTGTGGCCTTGAAGGCACATGTCAGTTTGTAACATACTTAACTCTTGCTCAGGGTTGTAGAAATCATCTGGAGTTCATGGCTAGCACCCACTAGCAACCACTAGCCCTGGAACAGCTTCTTCTTTTGCTACTTATAAATGCTAAGCTTACCTCTTTGGGGTCGATATGCATCTTTCTTTTGACATGTCCATAGGGCATTATCTTCTGTTTGTGATTGAAACCCAACTGTCTTCTTCTCCCTTCTATTTTCACCACTGTTAGTGGACTCCTGGTACTTTTTGATGGATGATGATGCTCCCAGCAGCCAGTCAGCATATTTTGACTTCAATAAACTAAAAAGAATAAACAAGAATGGGCTGTATGGAGACAGCATACATGGGGGTGTGCGATCACATAAAGGCATATAAATTCAGCATGAGTTAAAATGCAATTCATGGCAGTAAGGACTTTCTTTTTCTTCTTATTTTTTATTGAAATATAATTTGAATAATTTATAGAAGGTCTGTTTTGTAACTTTCCACAATAATTTTGGAAAAGAAATGGTCTTTATCCTCAAAAAGCTTATATTTGGAGTTGGGGAAATGAGACTCAGACTCATGAAACTGCTAATAAAGCCACAGAGTATGACTAAGAACCAGAATATCTGTAGAAATAAAAAGTATGCTAAAACAAGACTTGCATAACTAAAATGTTTCCAAGTACTAAAATTGAACATTAGGGATTAAAATATCACCAATTTGCTTCAACATGCATTTGTGTTTCTCATTTTCAATTGTTACAGTATTTATTATGTGCCCAGAGTATGTAAGGAGCAGTACAATGGTGCATGTGGAATAACTGGTCTCTGTCCCCACATCATTTCATTCTAAAGTCAACAAGGCAAATATGGAGAAAAAGGAATTTTAATGAAAATAAACACATGTACATATGTTTTTCTCTCTAATAAACTGTGTTCTCACCATTAACACATTTCCTTACAACATTTTATTTTTTAGAAAGAAGTGTTAGAATGATGTATATTCATTACTATTCCACCAGCCTCTTCCTTCACACTTAAATTAACCACAGACTCATGACACTTTGGTATTGTCTTCCCCATGCCCATGAACAATGTGAGTACTAAAGTGAAAAGAGAGAGAGAGAGAAAGAGAGAGAGAGAAGACTTTTACTCAAAAAGTAGAATCTAAATATTAAGACTAAACAAACTCCCCAGAAACAGAGGTAATCCCTAGATAGAAATAATTTGACCAGGATTATAATCATGTAAACCTATCAAAGTCATTGGGTTTCTGGTTTACGTTGATCAGAATTTATAATAATGTCTGCTCATATCAAATGTATTACTAAAACCAAGAAATTAAATAGCTTTATGTTTGGAGTGATATAAAGAAACAAAAACTATTAGTAGTATGGCTTTATATGAGCATAATGCAGCATATTAAATTTATACTCTTAAATTTTTTTTTTAACCAGAATTCAGAGATCACTTTCCCATGTGGATTCACCAGTGGCTGTATATCTTAGCTCATATAACTTCTATTCATGACACAGGAAAAAGAAGAGAATAAAACTATCTCACTGTGAATGTAAGATAAATTTACCTTAACCCAGAAGCTCCAAATGCAGGCAAATCCAAGGACTATATCTTTGCTTGTTCTTATATGAAAGTTAATGCGACCAAGACTACTGACTCCCCTAAATTCATTCATTCTCAACTCAGCTGAGTCCCCGATACTAGCCAATGTTTATCCCTCCCAAAGCTGATTGCTTCCCGCTTCTTTACCCCATTTTCCATACTCCATTTCTATACCTTTATTCCAAACCCAATCCTGGTAATCCACTATCTCAACAGGGGACATGGCTTCTAATTTCTCTAAAATAAAGATGACTAGAAAAAAAAATCTCTCCTTTCCTTTGTATTTATTTCAAGCTTTACCTATCTACTATTCCTCCATTAATGTCTCCAAAGAAAATCACACCTTTTATTCGTACTCTTGATATCAGTGACCTATGCCTTCTGTGACTATGGCCTATCAGTTATCTCCTTTTCTTATAATTTACAAATTCCTCCTCTCAACTTAATTCTTTCTGAGGATTACAAACAAGATCAGACTTTCCATTAAAAACCAAACCCTAAATCTAAAATCAGAAACTCTTCCCATAAGTGGGAAAGTATAATACTCAGTGTCAGTGACAGTGAGGGGACAAGAGCATTTTAATACATTACTGGAGGAACTGTAAATTTGTATAGCCTTTTGGTGGGTGATTTGTCAACACAAAATAAAAATGCACCTACCTCCTAACAATTTTGCTTTTAAGAAGTTATTCTATAGAATTACATAAACAACAGTATGAGAATATTTGTTCAAGGATGATCACTGCAGAATACTTGTAATAGGAGAAAATTGAAGGCAAATATTCAATAGAAGAATGAGTGAAAAAAAATCCATGATACATCTATTATAAGGAACAATATTCAGTTATTAAAAGGAATGAAGTAGTTCTTTATACTATTGTGGAGAAACTTCATGACATAATATTAAGAAAGAAAGAAAAGAAAGAAAGAAAGAAAGAAAGAAAGAAAGAAAGAAAGAAAGAAAGAAAGAAAGAAAGAAAGAAAGAAAGAAAGAAAGAAAAAGAAAGAAAGAGGAAAAAAGAAAGAAAGAAATAGAAAGAAAAACAATTTGCAATAATAGAATGTATATAATGTGACCTAATTTTTGTAAAAACAAAAATACATAAAAAGTATTTTTAAATTTCTAGATGAATAAATACCAAACCTGTGGAAAGAAGCAGAAATAGAGTGACTTAGGGAATAGCTTTTATAATTTAGTTTATATACTTCTGCATATTTTCATTTCATCTAATAATCATGTACTTTTTAAATAAAAATTACCATCTCCTCTCTTTTCCTTCTCTGCCAAACCTCTAGAAAACAATAATCAATTTTATAGATATACCTACTAAAACTAATTTAAAATGTATTTATTTAAATTCAAGTTAGTTAAATACAGTGTGGTATTGGTTTCAGGAGTTGAACCCAGTGATTAATCATATAATACCTAGTGCTCATCCCAACAAGGGTCCTCCTTAATGCCCATTACACATTTAGCCCATCCCACCACCCAACACCCCTCCAGGAACCCTCAGTTCATTCTCTGTATTTATGAGTCTTTTAATGGTTTGCCACCTCTGTTTTTATCTTATTTTTGCTTCCCTTACCTTACGTTCATCTGTTTTGTTTCTTAAATTCCACATATGACTGACTTATTGTGCTTAGCATAATACACTGTAATTCCATCCACATTGTTGCAAATGGCAAGATTTCATTCTTTTTGATTGCTGAGTAATATTCCATTGTGGATATATACCACATCTTCTTTATCCATTCATCAATCAATGAATATTTGGGCTCCTTTCATAATTTAGCTATTGTTGATAGCACTGTTATAAACATTGGAGTGCATGTGCCCCCTTCAAATCTGCATTTCTGTATCCTTTGGATAAATATCTAGTAGTGCAATTTCTAGGTTATAGAGTAATTCTGTTTTTAAGTTTTTGAGGAAAACTCAAAATTTCCACCCAGTTTGCATTCCCACCAACAGTGCAAAGGTTCCCCTTTTTCTGCATCCTAGCTAACATCCGTTGTTGCCTGAGTTGTTCATTTTAGCCATTCTGACAGGTGTAAGGTGGTATCTCAGTCTGGATTTGAGTTGTGTTTCTCTGATGATGAGTGATACTGAGCATCTTTTCATGTGTCTGTTAGCCATCTGGATGTTGTCATTGGAAAAGTGTCTATTCATGTTTTCTGCCCATTTATTAACTGGATTATTTGTTTTTGGGTGTTGAGTTTGGTAAGTTCTTTATAGATTTTGGATACTAACCCTTTATCTGATATGTCACTTGCAAATATCTTCTTCCATTCCATTGGTTGCTTTTTAGTTTTGTTGATTGTTTTGTTTGCTGTGCCTAAGTTTTTATCTTGATGAGGTCCCAATAGTTCACTTCTGTTTTTATTTCCCTTACCTTCGGAGACATGTCTAGTAAGAAGTTGCTGCAGCCGAGGTCAGAGAGGTTGCTGCCTGTTTTTTCTCATAGGGTTTTGATGGTTTCCTGTCACACATTTAGGTCTTTCATCCATTTAAAATTTATTTATGTGTATGATGTAAGAAAGTGGCCCAGTTTCATTCTTCTGCATGTCACTGTCCTGTTCTCCCAGCACCATTTACTGAAGAGACTTTCTTTTTTCCATTGGATACCCTTTCCCGCCTTGCTGAAGGTTTGTTGGCCAGACACTTGTGGGTCCATTTCTGGGTTCTCTGTTTTATTCCATTGATCTATGTGTCTGTTTTTGTACCAGTACCATACTATCTTGATGATTATAGCTTTGTAATACAACTTGAAGTCCAGAATTGTGATGCTTCCAGTTTTGGTTGTCTTTTTCAACATTACTTTGGCTATTTGGGGTCTTTTTTGGTTCCATACAAATTTTAGGATTGTTTTTTCTAGCTCTGTGAAGAATGCTGGTGTTATTTTGATAGGGATTGCACTGAATGTGTAGATTGCTTTGGGTAGTATCAACATTTTAACAATATTTGTTCTTCCAATCCATGAGCATGGAATATTTTTCCATTTCTTTGTGTCTTCTTCAATTTCTTTCATAAGCTTTCTTTGGTTTTCAGCATATAGATCTTTTACCTCTTTGGTTCGGTTTATTCCTAGGTATCTTATGGTTTTTGGTGCAACTGCAAATGTGTTCGATTCCTTGATTTTTATTTCTGCTGCTTCATTATTGATATACAGAAATGCAACTGATTTCTACATGTTGATCTTATATCCTGCAACTTTGCTGAATTCACATATCAGTTCTAGCCATCTACCATGCTAATGGAGGTCAAAAGAAAGCCAGAATAACTATACTTATATCAGACAAATTAGATTTCAAAACAAAGACTGTAGCAATAGATGAAGAAGGGCATTATATCATAATTAAGGGGTCCATCCACCAAGAAGATCTAACAATTATAAATATTTACACTCCCAACTTGGGAGAACCAATATATATGTACATATATACATATATATTAATAACAAACATAAAAAAACTTATTGATAATAATACCATAACAGTAGGAGACTTTAATACCCCACTTATAGCAATGGAGAGATCATCTAAGCAGAAAATCAACAAGGAAACAATGGCTTTGAATGACACACTGGACCAGATGGACTTAACAAATGTATTCAGAACATTTCATCCTAAAGCAGCAGGATACACATTGTTCTCCAGTGCACATGGAACACCCCCTAGAATAGATCACATACTGGGTCACAAGTCAGTTCTCAACAGGTACAAAAAGATCGAGATCATATCATGCATATTTTCAGATCACAATGCTACGAAACTTGAAATCAACCACAAGAAAAAATTTGGAAAGCCCTAAAACACATGGAGGTTAAAGAACATCCTACTACAGAATGCATGGGTTAACCAGGAAATTAAAGAAGAAATTAAAAAATACATGGAAGTAAGTGAAAATGAAAACACAATAGTCCAAACCCTTTGGGATGCAGCAAAGGCAGTCTTAAGAGGAAAGTACATTGCGATTCAGGCCTATCTCAAGAAGCAAGAAAGGTCCCAAATATACAACCTAACCTAACACTTAAAGGAGCTGGAAAAGGAGTGACAAAGCCTAAAGACAGCAGAAGAAGGGAAATAATAAAGATTAGAGTAGAAATAAACAGTATGGAAACAACAACAAAAAAAACCCAGTAGAACAGATCAATGAAACTAAAAGCTGGTTTCTTGAAAGTGTAAATAAAACTGAAAAACCCCTAGCCAGACTTATCAAAAAAGAAAAGAGAAAGGACCCAAAACTACTTTTTAAAGAGCAAATCTAGTGGTCTTTCTTCTTTCAACAGTCCTTTTACAGGACACTTCACAGCAGTTGACTCCTTTCTGAAAATTTTTTACCTGGGACTTCAGAATATACTATCATGACTGGTTTTCTAGTTTTAGGAGCCTTCTACTTCCTTTCCCTTAAATGCAGACATTCCTCAAGATTCTGTCTTTGTCTGTAATCTTCCCTCACTTAGCACTTTCTTAGTGATTCTTGTCACATCATTGTATTTTCAATGATGATTTCTAAACAGATTCATCTAGCCCCCATTGCTCTCTAAAACTACTGACCTGATCCACTAGCTACTAGAAAGTTGTGAAGGGAGGTCTTGCCATACCTCCCAAAGCAACTCATGTGAAAGCAATGGCATTACATTTATCTTGAAACTAGTTCCTCCATGCTTCCATTTGCATTTAATGACGCTACCATTCTCTCACTTATATGAAAAACATCAGTTATCTCGAATTCTGCTTTCTTTGTGCCTGTTCAATAAATTACTAAATCAATAATTCCTTTATATATTCATCAGATATTTGTTGAGGACACACTCTATAGGCCTGATAATGTGTTATGGAGCTAGAGTGGACAAAATTGAAAAATAAATATTTATTGAGTATATGAAATATGCTAGGTGCTAAGTATACAAACATGAGCAAGACCTGGTTTCTGTTTTCAAAGTGATTTTAGTGGTGAAAGAGACATTGAAACAGATCATTTTTAATACAATATGATACATGCTATGATTCAAGATACAAGGGTGTTAATGGGAGCATAAAGGCAGGACACCTATCTATATAACTGAAGGGAAATTCCGGAAGCATCCAAACTAAATTTTGGGGGATAAGCAGGGTATATGGAATGATATCCTAAGTAGAAAAAAACAGCATGAGCACATATACCAACAAGTAAAGCCAGACAGATAGGCTTAGCTCAGATCATGAAAGGCTTGCTTTCTCATATAAGGGGCTTAAGCTCTATTTTGTAGGCAAGGCAGAGTCACTGAAAGGTGCTAAGGGGAAAAAATGGCATTATCCAACTTGAATTTATCAAAAATTATCCTGGCACCATGTAGACCTACAAAAGTGACTGCAAGAAGTTGGATGAGTCAGAGAGCTGTTGTAACAGCTCTGATGAGAGATGATGAGAGTTTGGAATGGAGAAGCAATCATAGGAAATGAAGAGAGATAATTTTAAAAACATATTTAGGATTTAAAATTGGTAGAGGGTCACCTGGGTGGCTCTATTGGTTAAGTGTCCAACTTCAGCCCCAGTTATGATCTCACAGTTCATGGGTTCAAGCCCCGTCGGGCTCTGTGCTGATAGTTCAGAGCCTGGAGCCTGCTTTGGATTCTGTCTCCCCCCCCCCACCCCGCCCCTTCCCCACTCACACTCTCTTTCTCTCTCAAAAATAACATTAATTTTTTTTTTAATTGGTAGAACCTGACAAGTGTTTGAATGTGAAAAGTGAGGAGAAAAGGGAGTGGGAATGGCAGCATTTGTGGGCATAAGCAATACAGAGAAAAGGACTGGGAGCGTGGGAGAAATTAAATGTAGCCTAGGGTACTTATGAAACATCTGGGAAGGTATTTCAAGAAAGCAATTGGATCAGTAAGTCCATAGCTTTTTGCTAGCTGGCTGAATGTTGTTAGGGTGGTGGGATTGAAACAGAGTTGAACAAGTGTAGACCTCATTTTTAATTCTCTTGGGAAGGAGAAGGTAAATTCATTCTTGTGAGTGAAAGAAATGGGTATTGAGGAGAGAAGTGAGGATGTGGACTATATACGTATTAAGGGAATTCAAGATAAAAATGATCAAGAACAAGGGAAAAACTATCCTGTAGTGTTGAAGGCCTAATAATTAGAAATCATAAATTTGTGCCAAGGCTCAGGTGTACAGAAGTAAAAGAGAAAGCAGCCTCTGAGCTTGATTCAGGGTTAGGATTTATTGGGAGGGTGCAGCATACTGAAGGTCAAGGTTCAAGCTCCAATACTAATACCATTCCCAGTATGAAAGCCCTCCCTACCCTGCACAAGCTCTGATATTCTGTGCCAAGCTGCCCTCCTCTGAAGATCATGCTCTAACACTCTGATCATATCAGTTTTGAGGTATGATGTGAGGTAGGAATGAAGAGTCATTTTTCCCTGTATCTATATCCAGTATATCCAGAATTATTTGTTTAAAAGACTCGTTTTTCCACAGACTTGATTGATACCTTTGTTAAAAAACAACTGAACATATGAGTGTGTGGGTCTATTTCTGGACTCTATTCTGTTCCACTGACCTATTTATCTATCTTAATGTGAATACCAACCTGTATTGATTACATAACTTTAATTAACATACATGAAATTAGGAAGCACAAGTTTTTCAATTAATTTTTCTAAAACAGCAAAGACAGGGGCGCCTGGGTGGCTCAGTTGGTTAAGTGTCTGAATTCAGCTCAGGTCAATGAGTCTGAACCCCATATTGGGCTCTGCACTGACAGCACAGAGCCTGCTTGGGATTCTCTCTCCCTCTCTCTCTGTCACTCTCCTGCTCATGCTCTCTCTCTCTCTCAAAATAAATAAATAAAAATAAAAATAAAAATAAAAAAATAGAAAAGGCTGTTTTTGCTATTCTAGGCCATTCATATTTCCATATGCATTTCAGAATGTTTGCCAATTTCTATAATAGTAGCTGATATTTTGACTAAAATTAGTCATTTCACTTGTATTGAATCTAATCTTCAATTTGGGAAAAAATTGGTATCTTAACAATATTGAGTGTTACAATCTAAGAACATGGTATATCTTTCTTTCCATTTATTTGAGCTTTCCTGAATTTGTCTCAGCCATATATTATAGTGATCAACATAGAGTTTTTGTACACTTTTTGTTAAGTTATTCATAGTATTTGATGGCTTTTAATGTTGCTAAAAATGCTTCGTTTCAGTTAATATTTTATTTGCTATTTTACATGTATTTCTATATGACAGCTAATTGCATCATACAGAAATAAAATTGATTTTTGTATGTTGAACTCAAATTCTATGAATGTATTAAATCCACTTAATAATTCTAGTACTTGTTTCTGTAGGTTCTTTAGGATATTTCTTTCTACGTAGATAGCCATGGTATTTGAGAAAAACACCATTTTACTTATTTTTTTCCAATACTTTTCATGCATGATCACACTAGTTAGGACCTCCAGTACCATGTAAATATAAGTGGTAAGTGTGGACATTCTTTCCTTATTCCTAAAAGAATTCATCACTAACAAGATACATCTTTGAGGTTCCTGGGTGGCTCAGTTGGCCAAGCATCTGACTCTTGATTTCAGCTCAGGTCATGATCTCATGGTTCATAGGATTGAGCCCTGCATTGGTTCTGTACTTATAGCATGGAGACTGCTTGGGATTCTCTCTCTCTGCCACTCCCCTGCTGAGGTGTGCACATGCATGCACTCTCGCTCTCTTTCTCTCAAAATAAGTCAATAAACTTTAAACAAGAAAACTGAGAGAGATCTTTGTCCATACCCTCTATCAGATTTCTAGTTGGATGACAGGTTATTTCCCAACACCCCCACCCCCCCACAATACTCCTTTTTAAAAAAAATTTTATTTTTTTAAATTTTCATCTAAATTAATTAGGAAGAACAAATATTGTTAAAATGTCCATTCTACTCAAAGCAATCTACACATTCAATGCAATCCCTATCAAAATAACATCAGCATTCTTCACAGAGCTAGAACAAATAATCCTAACATTTGTATGGAACCAGAAAAGACCCCAAATAGCCAAAGCAATCTTGAAAAAGAAAACCAAAGCAGGAGGCATCACAATCCCAGACTTCAAGCTATACTACAAAGCTGTAATCATCAAGACAGTATGGTACTGGCACAAGAACAGACCCTCAGATCAATGGAACAAAATAGAGAACCCAGAAGTGGACCCACAAACACATGGCCAACTAATCTTTGACAAAGCAGGAAAGAGTATCCAGTGGAATAAAGACAGTCTCTTCAGCAAGTGGTGCTGGGAAAACTGGACAGTGACATACAGAAAAGTGAACCTGGACCACTTTCTTACACCATACACAAAAATAAATTCAAAATGGATGAAAGACCTCAATGTAAGACAGGAAGCCATCAAAATCCTTGAGGAGAAAGCAGGCGAAAACCTCTTGGATCTTGGCTGCAGCAACTTCTTACTCAACACATTTCTGGAGGCAAGGGAAACAAAAGCAAAAATGAACTACTGGGACCTCATCAAAATAAAAAGCTTTTGCACAGCGAAGGAAACAATCAGCAAAACTAAAAGACAACCGACAGGATGGGAGAAGATATTTGCAAAAGACATATCAGATAAAGGGTTTGTATCCAAAATCTATAAAGAACTTATCAAACTCAATACCCAAAAAACAAATAATGCAGTGAAGAAATGGGCAAAAGACATGAATAGACACGTCTCCATAAAAGACATCCAGATGGCCAACTGACACATGAAAAAATGCTCCACATCACTCATCATCAGGGAAATACAAATCAAAGCCACAATGAGATAACACCTCACATCTGTCAGAATGGCTAACATTAACAACTCAGGCAACAACAGATGTTGGCAAGAATGCGGAGAAAGAGGATTTCTTTTGCACTGTTGGTGGGAATGCAAACTGGTGCAGCCAATCTGGAAAACAGTATGGAGGTTCCTCAAAAATCTAAAAATAGAACTACCCTATGACCCAGCAATTGCATTACTAGGTATTTATCCAAAGGATACAGGTGTGCTCTTTCGAAGGGACACATGCATCCCCATGTTTCTAGCAGCACTATCAACAACAGCCAAAGTGTGGAAAGAGCCCAAATGTCCATCGATGGATGAATGGATAAAGAAGATGTGGTATATATATATATATATATATATATATATATATATATACACACACAATGGAGTATTATTCGGCAATCAGAAAGAATGAAATCTTGCCATTTACAACTACGTGGATGGAACTGGAGGGTATTATGCTAAGTGAAATTAGTCAGTCAGAGAAAGACAAAAATCATATGACTTCACTCATATGAGGACTTTAAGAGACAAAACAGATGAACATAAGGGAAGGGAAACAAAAATAACATAAAAACAGGGAGGAGGACAAAACAGAAGAGACTCATAAATATGGAGAACAAACTGAGGGTTACTGGAGGGGTTGTGGGAGGGGGGATGGGCTAAATGGGTAAGGGGCAGTAAGGAGTCTACTCCTGAAATCATTGTTGCACTATATGCTAACTAATTTGGATGTAAATTTTAAAAAATAAAAAATAAAAGAAGTTAAAAAATAAAAAATAAGTAAAACATTAAAGAAATGAAAAAATATATAACAGAATAAAATAGAGTTTCAAAATACCAGAGTAAATTTGATAAAGCCAGAGGAAAAAGTAGAGGAATTCACAATCATATTTGGATATTGCAACATCCTCTTGTTACCAATTGATAGAAAAAAGAAAAATTCAGTAAAGAAAAATTGAACGTCATTAATTAACTTGATTTAACTGACATGTATAGAATATTATACTCCACAGCAGGATATGCATTTTTAAAATAAAAACCAAGATATCTAGAAATATGTCAAGTATTTGGAAGTTATGTAACATATTTCTAGATAATCCAT
Source organism: Panthera tigris (assembly GCF_018350195.1). Taxonomy (NCBI): domain Eukaryota; kingdom Metazoa; phylum Chordata; class Mammalia; order Carnivora; family Felidae; genus Panthera; species Panthera tigris. The sequence continues at coordinate 57,996,077 of NC_056671.1, read as the reverse complement.
AGGTCAAAAAGAATCACAAGTGAAATTAATAAATATTTTGAAATGAATGAAAATGAAAATATAACATATCGAGATTTGAGGGATACAGAAGCAGTGCATAGAGGGCACTTAAGTGCCCATATTATATAGGAAGAAAAGTTTAAAATCAATGAAATAATTAGCCATTTTATAAAGCTAGAAAAACAAACGAGCAAACTAGATATAAAAGTAAGTAGAAGAAAGGGAATAATAAAGAGTAAAAGTTCATGAAATAGAAAAATAGAAGAAATAAAATAGTTGACCCTTTGCAAATATTAATAAAATTTATAAATCTCTACCAAGACAAACTATGAAAAAGAGAAAACTCAGTTTATGAATGTTAGGAATCAGAAAGGGGATATTACTATAGATTCTACAGATAGTAACAGAATATTAAGGATATTTCATGAGCAACTTTATGTTACTATATTCAATAATTGAAATGGGATAAAATGCACACCTTTCTTGAAAAATATAACTTGTTAAAATTGACTCAAAAGGAACAGGAAATATGAATAGCCCTTTATTTATTAAAGAAATGGAATTCATAATCAAACATTCCCACAAAGAAAACTGACCAGATAGCTTCACTTGTAAATTTTATCATATTTAATGAAGATATATTACTAATATTACACAAGCTTTCTGTAAATAGGAGGGAAAACTTCTCAGCCCATTTTATATTACTGTGTGATATCAAAAGGTAATTAAATTATTAAGATAAAGGAATATTACAAACTACTATCACTCCAGAAGATAGAGACAAGAATCCTCAACAAAGGAATAGAAAATAATATCCAGCAATATATTAAAAGGTATACATCATGGCCAAATGAGTATTTTTCTAAATGCAATGTTGGCTTCATTCAAAAATAAATCCACATAAAACCACATGATTATATCAATAAATGCAGAAAAAGCATTTGATAAAATTCTGATAAAAACTCTCAGCAAATCAGGAATTAAAGGGGACTTATTTAAATCTGATAAAGAGCATCTACCAAAAATCTATATTAACATTATATTTATTGGTGAATTATTGAATGCCTTTTCCTTGAGAACAAAGCAAGGATGTCTTCTTTAAACACTTCTATTCAGTATTTTTTGGAAGTTCTAGCCAATGCAACTAGGCAAGAATAGGAAATAAAAGGCATAAAGGTTGGAAAGGCATACATAAAGCTGCAGCTATTCAGACAATGTGTCAGTGAACTTGAAAATCCTAAGGAATCTACCAACAAAACAAAACAAAACAAAACAAAACCAAAAACCAAAAATCCAAATCCAAACAAAAACTTTGCTAGAATATGTGCATTTAGCAAGATTGTAGTATAAGGTAAATATTCAAAAATCAATACTCTTTCTACATACCACCAATAAGTTCAATGAATGGTGCAAAGGACTGGTACACTGAAAACTACATAGTATTACTAAGTTAAATTTAAAAATACCTAAATAAATGGAAGACATACACCATGTTCATGGATTAGAAAATTCAATGTTTTTCGGATGCCAATTCTCCCCCAGATTGATCTAATCAATAGAAATTGGTAGACTGAACCTAAAATGTAAACAAAAGAAGCTAGAATAGCCAAAGGGATTTTTAATAGAAATGCAAAGTTGAAGACATATAGTATCTGATTTCAAGATTCATTGCTTTTACTATAAAGCTAAATTAGTATGGACTGTGTGACATTGACATAAAAATGGACATTCTTTGTTTTTTTAATTTTTAATTTTAATTTCTTAAAAATGTTTATTTATAGAGGCACCTGGGTGGCTCAGTTGGTTAAGCATCCGACTTCAGCTCAGGTCATCATCTCTAGGGTTCGTGGATTCGAGCCCTGCATTGGGCTCTGTGCTGACAGCTCAGAGCCTGGAGCCTGCTTCAGATTCTGTGTCTCCCCTTCTCTCTCTCTGCCCCTCCCATGCTCATGTTCTGTCTCTCTCTGTCTCTCAATAATAAATAAACATCAAAAAAAATTTTTTTAATGTTTATTTATTATTGAGAACAAGAGAGTGCAAGTAGGGGAGGAGCAGAGAGAGGGTGAGAGAAAATCTCAGGCAGGCTCCACAGTGTCAGTGCAGAGTCCAAAGTGGGGCTTGATTTCACCAACTCTGAGATCATGATGTGAGCTAAAATCAAGAATCAGATGCTTAACTCACTGAGACACCCAGGAGCCCCAGAATGGACATTCTTATCAATGGAATGATAGATCAATGGAATAGAAACTCACAAGTGTGTGTGTGTGTGTGTGTGTGTGTGTACATATCCAACTGACCTTTGAAAAGGCATCAGGCAATTCAATGAAGAAAAATTAGTTTTTTCACAAATGGTGCTAGAATAATTGGATATCTGAATAGAAAAAAAAAATGAACCTTTGAGCCCTATCTCACACTACACATAAAAGTGTATTTGAAATAAGTCACAGACTTAAATGTAAAAATTAAAACGGTACAACCCCCATAAGAAAACACAGAAGAATACCTTTTTAGCCTTCATTAATAAAAAGTCCTGTTCTTCAAAAACACCATTAAGGAAATAAAAAGGCAAGTAATACACTGGGAGAAAATATTCATAATATATAGTGATAAAGGATATGTATCCAAAATATACAAATAATTATATGTTCAATACTTGGGTTGTTTACCTAATTAAAAATAGTCAAAAGATTTGAACAGGTACTTTTGAATGAATGGCCAATAAAAAACATTAAAAGATGTATATCATCATTAGTTATCAGTATACACAAGATACCATTTTATATCCACTAAAATAATTAAAATGAAAAAATCTGACTATACCAAGTCTTGGCAATGACATGGAGCAAAAACGACTCTGATATTTTTCTGGTGGGACTGTGAAGTTATATAATTTTGGAAAATAATTTGATAGTTTCATGTACAGTTAAAAGTAAACTTACAATATGATATAGTAATTTTACTCCTAGATATTAAAAGAAAGAAAACAAGGCTACTAAGAGATTTCTATAGAAATGTTTATAGCAGCTCAGTCTCTCCCCACCCCCGTCAAATCTGGAAACAATCTAAGTGTCCATCAACAAACAAATTGATAAACAATTTACGGTATATTTATACAATGATCTACTACTCAGTAATAAAAAAGTAATGAACTAATGTAATACACAGCAACATTCAAAAATACATAAAACATATGGTGAGCAAAAGATGTCAGATATATGCATATAGTATGATTTCATTTACATGAAGATTTAGAACATGCAAAACTATTTTAAGTGATAGAAATCAGATCACTGGTTGCCTGGGCCAGGGGTTTGTCCAGGGATTTACCGTAACGTGTTCCAAGTACATTCTGGGTGATGGATACTTCCTATGTTAATTGGGATGTTAGTTACACAGTGTATTATTTATTTGTTAAAACACACCAAACTTGATGTGTGCATTTTGCTAAATGTAAATTATATTTCAATAAAGTTGATTAAAAATAAAATTGAAAGAAACAGCAGAGAAATTTTTACCAAAAAAACTTTTAGATATATTGAGATAGATTAAAATTAATAACTATATGTTATTTCCAGAACTACATAGACCCAGCTACTAAAAGAAGAAAGATTCACTGATCGTTACTTTCTACCATTTATTAACTGTGTGAGAGGCATCATAAAGTCAAAACCTAATTGTCAGATGATCAGTGTTTCTTATCACTTCATGCAGTTCAGATGATGTGTACAAAATTCATTGAGGGGCTACGACTAATATAGGACAACATTATTCACTGATATGATGAAATTAATAGGAATAGTTTCTGTTATTCATATTTTGCATCTGTTGGAGCTGTTAAGGTGATGGTAAAATGATCAAATTCAAGACAGCAGAAGAAAAGAGGTTAAACTCGTGGCATTTAGGAGTGCCACACCATGTAAGTCACTTTTAAGTTACTAACATTTTATTGAACTATATCTCCATATTTTACTATTATAAAATAGTAGATGGGAAGCTGAGTAACCCTGACTTAGGATGGGGAAATGGAAAACATTTTCAGTTCTTCAAGTTCAATAAAATTCTAATAATCCGAAGCTTCCTTAACTGCGCTATTTTGCACAAACCTCCTATCGCGATAGTCTGTCTGAGCATGAATGGCAAATATTAAATGTCACTCAGGACCAACTGAATACCACTTGTATTTGCATTCCTTAAAAAGTAGAAAAACATTAACCTTTTGTTTTATTGAATTAAAATGCCACGGAAATGCTGATGTAGTCTTGGGAGACTGGAATACTTTTACAAAGAAGAATAGCTGTCATTTATTAAACACAAAGAACAATTACTTGATAGGATGCCTTCTGACAAAAAGCAGATTGGTATTCTCATCATAGAAAAGGCATTATAAAAAAAATCTAGCCCAGACCTCTGAGATTTGAATAATTTAAAGCTGCATTTGGTGCAATTTGAATTTTTCTTTAGGGAGGCAAAGTTAAATACCTTTAATTTGTTCTAATTATTTCAAATTTGCAAGTTAATTATGGCTGATCATTAAATAACAAAAAGGACTACCGTCTCCATAGAGTTTTACCTCCTACCCTCTGCATTACTTAAGCTAGATTTTAGTATGCATGAATTAACTTTCTAAATAATCACACGGTTTGACTAAATGGCTCAGTAAAATGAGCTCTGATCCTCAGAATAAGCATTAATGGACATTAGAAATGCTACTGGGACTCATGTTACTTACATTATAAGTATTTTTAATGGGGCCTTATTTACTAATCTTTATGTACTGTTCAAGTTAGAATACCATATAGATACATTATTCTGCTTTACTGGAGGAAAAGCCCAATCTTTGAGACAATAAAAACAATGTCCATTTAACACCAAATAAATTCATTTTGAAATTAATTCAGGGATATGATGATGGATTTTAACTTGTTTTAGCTGTTCATCTCAATGAATCAATCTAGCAAAAATGGTCTGCTTGGTCTGTAAATGGGGTATTATGGATTCACTGATGTGCTAAGTAATTCAAGTAGCAAAAGGAGGTCCTATGAGCTAGTATTTATTTTCCACCTGCTATTTTGAAAGAAAGAATTCATGGTTTCTTGTGTTGTGATATCCACTTCTGTGCATATTTGGCTACCAATGAATGTAAAGCCAGATGGCACATAACCCTTTTGCTTAGAACTCTTAAAAATAATTTTTCTAAATGTCCCAACAAGATCTTTATATTCCCCAGAGATGGACCTGTTAATGAACAAAATATTCTGAAAAAGTGTAAGGAGTAAAATTTGAAAAATGAAATATTCCATATGCTCTTAGATCTTTTTGTTTTCTGCTCCAAAATCATCAATAGAAATTTTACTTCCATATATTCCATAAATATGATCTGAGAGCCTACTATGCATCAATTCTGTGTTTGGTAATAAGAGCACACAAACAAATAAGTGACTGTCTTCGAATAGTTACAGGTAAACCAGAAGAGATAGCCAGCCCAACAGTGAATACATAATGTGATAGGTGTTATGATGACAGTATATGCAAAGTGCTATAAGAAGTTGATAAATATAACAGGAAGCTTGCAAGAAGAGAATGGAAGATCATGAAGGGAATGAAGTAAGGAAATCAGTAAAAAAGAATGATAATTTACAAGCATGTAGTATGCAGAAGGCACTGGCATGGTCCCTGGCTCCAAAAGATGTGACCATCCTAGTGAAGAATTGACCTATGGGAGTATGCCAAACCCCTTAGGTGTGCTAGGTAGAATAATGGTCCTGGGAAGACAATAGGTACTTCAGAGGCAGAAAAGACATAATTTACATGGGCGTGGCAAAAGGAAGAGAGTAGTCTAACCCCGAGGGGTAGTTAGGGCAGTTGTAGTAGTTTAGAATATTAGCTTTAGTGTCATACAGAACTGGGCACTGTATAGCTATTTATAAGTTCTCATAGATGTGATTTCTTTTTTATATTAAAATTTTTTTAAATTTTTATTTGTTTTTAAAAGATATAGAGAGACACAGCAGAGAGAGAGGGAGACACAGAGTCTGAAGCAGGTTCCAGGCTCTGAGCTGTCAGCACAGAGCCTGATACAGGGCTTGAACTCGTAAACTGTGAGATCATGACCCGAGCTGAGGTCAGATGCTTAACTGACTGAGCCACCCAGGCTCCCCAATAGATGTGATTTCTTAAGCAAGTTACTCAACCTCACTGGGCCTCATTTCTTCACTTATAAAGTGAGGTTAATAGTAGTATGTAACTCATAGGGTTGTTGTAAGAAATAAATGAATTAACATATGTAAGATATGTAAGAGTGTCCAACACATAAATACTATCTAAATGTTAGCTTATATTATTATCATTATTTTTATTACTATTAAATGACGCAACATTTAAAAGACAGGGCAATATGTAATACATAGTAAGTAGTAACAGACTAGCTGAATAGATGGATGGTATAATTTCTGAGAATTATAAAGAGTGGGTCATTGGCAAAGGGCTTGGGGGAGGTCATTGGTATGGATCTGAAAATCTTGAACTGAGGAACCTGTAAATCATTTGGGCTAGATAACATTATCATGAAGTTATAAGGACAGGTCTGGAAACCTCAGTAAGGCAAAGCTGAGACCTGAGATAAAGATTTTAGAGTTTTCAGCATAGAGATATGATCAAAAGCAACTGCAATGAGTTAAATTTCCCACAGAGAGAAGTCTATCAAAAATAGGGAAAAGCATTTTTAATATTTAAACAGTAGGCAGAGGCAAAGGAAGCAGTAACATACTTTGAGGAAGGGAAGCAAAAAGCAACAGGAAGAGAATCTCCCAATAGGGAGATAAGCAGAGAAAGAAGAAAGAATATTGTAAAAAAAAAAAAAAAAAAAAGAACAAAAACAAAAACAAAAACAAAAAAACAAAAAACAAAAAGCCAAAAAAAAAAAACCCAAAAAACAAAAACAAAATGAAGGAAATGAAAGAGATATCAGAAAGATTAGCCATGTAACCTGAGAAGTAAGATGAGTAATGAAAAGAAAGAGAAAGATTCAGCAATAAGGAGGATACCTGTGACCATAGGTAGCATGGTTTTAGTTGAGTGATACAGTAGATGAGGAATGAAGAGAAGATGGGGAAGTGGAAGCAGAGAGCATAGATTATGCTCTGAAGTTTGGGAAAAAGAAAAGAAAGGGCAGCGATCTGATGGCAAGGCAAAAATGGGTTTTTGGTTGTTGTTTTTTAAGGAGAAGGATCTTTGAGCATGTAGAGAAAGAGCCTGAAGATCCATGAGAAGAGATATGGATACAAAGAAATCGTTGGGAAAATAGGGAATATAAACAAGGTACTGATACAGGAGACATTGGATTTGAGACCTTTATGGGACCTCCAAGCAGTAATGCCTGATAGGCATTTGATTCATTTATGTTTTGTATTTATGATTGAAGAATATTGTTATTGAAGTATAGTTGACATACAATATTATATTGGTTGCAGGTGTACAACACAGTGATTTGACAATTCTATACATGACTCAATGCTCACCATTATTAGTCACTATCTGTAACCTTATAATATTATTACAATATTCCCTATGCTGTACTTATAGCCTCTTTCACTTACTTATTTTATAACTCGAAGTTGGTGCCTCTAAATCCTCTTGATTTATTTCGCCCTACATTCTGATAAACACTAGTTTCTTCTCTGTATTGATGAGTCTGTTTCTGTTTTTCATTTGTTCATTTGTTCTGTTTAGATTCCATATATAAGAGATCATATGGTATTTGTCTTTATCTGACTTATTTCACTTAGCAGAATACCATCTAGATCCACCCATGTTCTCACAAATGACAAGATTTCATTCTTTCTTCATTCATTTTTATGGCTGAGTAATATTTCTTTATCTTCTTTCATTCATCTTAACTTCCAAATCTTGGCTATTGTAAATAAGACTGCAATAAACATAGGAGTTCATGTATCTTTTTGAATTCATGTTTTGGTTTTCTTTGGATAATGTACGGGGTAAGGGAAGGCTGCCCCAAGATGGGTCACTTTGGTATGAAGACTATTTTGAGTTAAACACAATTAAAACCCAGAAGATTCAGAAAAATCTCTTTATTTTCCCCTCAACTGCATGCCTCTACTAGGAAGAGAGCTATTAACAGAGATTCCTCTTTATCTAAGAAATTTATTTGCATAATAGGGTAACCTTTGTTTCCTAAACATCTCCTCTCATCTTCCTGTTAATGCTCTTTTTCCCCTTTGTTTCCTCAGGCCCTAACCTCTCTAGCTCATATAAGAATCATACTGACTTGCTGTGTTTGGAATTTCCATGTCTGTGTGGATCCCCCATATGTACAATATTACATTTAATTTTCTCTGGTTAATCTGTTTCATGTCAATTTGATTCTTGGTCCAATTAGGAAGACACTGAAAGAGAAAATTCTTCCTCCTTGGCAGTAAATACACAGCATTGGAATTACTGTATCATATGGTAGCTCTACTTTTAATTTTTTGAGAAACTTCCATACTGTTTTCCATAGTGGCTATACCAATTTACATTTCCACAAACAGTGCACAAGGGTTCCCTTTTCTCCACATCCTTGCTAATGCTTGTTACTTCTTGTCTTTTTTTTTTTTTTTTTTTTTGCCATTCTGACAGTTGTGAGGTGATACCTCACATGGTTTTGTTTTGCATTTCCCTGATGCTTAGTGATATTGGGCATCTTTTCATATGTCTGACGGCCACTGGTATGTCTTCTTTGGAAAACGTCTACTTAGGTCCTCTGCCCACTTTCAATCAGATTATTTATGTTTTTCTTTTTGTTGGATTGTGAAATTCTTTATGTATTTTGGATATTATCCCCTTATAGGATACATCATTTATAAATATGTTTTCCCATTCAGTACATTGCCTTTTTGTATTGTTGATGGTTTCTTTTGCTGTGCAAATGCATTTTATTTTGGTGTAGTCTCAATAGTTTATTTTTGCTTTTGCTTCCCTTGCCTGAGGAGACATATCCATAAACATGTTTGCTAAGGCTGATGTCCAAGAGATTACTCCTTATGTTTTCTTTTAGGATTTTAATGCTTTCAGGTCTCACATTTAGGTCTTTGGTCCACTTGGAGTTTATTTTTTATTTTTGTGTATGCCGTCAGAAAGTGGTCCAGTTTCATTCTTTCACATGTAGCTGTCCAGTTTTTCCAATACCATTTATTGAAGAGACTGTCTTTTACCCACCATATATGCTTGGCTTCTTTGCTGTAGATTAATTGACCAAATAAGTGTGGGTTTATTTCTGGGCTCTCTATCCTGTTCCATTGATCTATATATGTATTTCTGTGCTGACAGGCACTTTGAAATATAAACTCTAGAGAGAGGTCAGTGCTTTATGCAAAGATGTGACCCTCCCATGTAATTAGAAATTAGCACAGACTTCATTTAGTGAAGGTGCATTTTATACTTGAAGATGTCAGTAGATCTTAATTTGCTCCCTTGGCAAAGGAAATGTAGTTATAATTTCATTAATTAAAATATTTTTATTTTAATTCTTCCCAGATGAGTAAACAACTGAGGGAGTGTTAAGAAAAAGAATGGTGATGGCAATCCCTATCAAAATAATACCAGCATTCTTCACAGAGCTAGAAACAAACAATCCTAAAATTTGTAAGACCAGAAAAGACCCCAAATAGCCAAAGCAATCTTGAAAAAGAAAACCAAAGCTGGAGGCATCACAATCCTGGACTTTAAGCTGTATTACAAAGCTGTAATCATCAAAACAGTATAGTACTAGCACAAAAACAGATGCTCAGATCAATGCAACAGAATAGAGAACCCAGAAGTGGACCCACAAACACATGGCCAACTAATCTTTGACAAAGCAGGAAAGAATATCCAATGGAATAAAGAAAGTCTCTTCAGCAAGTGGTGCTGGGAAAACTGGACAGCGACATGCAGAAAAGTGAACCTGGACCATTTTCTTACACCATACATAAAAATAAACTCAAAATGGATGAAAGACCTAAACATAAGGCAGGAAGCCATCAAAATACTCAAGGAGAAAGCAGGTGAAAACGTCTTTGACCTTGGCTGCAGCAACTTCTTACTCAACACATCTCCAGAAGCAAGGGAAACAAAAGCAAAAATGAACTATTGGGACCTCATCAAAATAAAAAGCTTTTGCACAGCGAAGGAAACAATCAGCAAAACTAAAAGACAACCGACAGGATGGGAGAAGATATTTGCAAAAGACATATCAGATAAAGGGTTTGTATCCAAAATCTATAAAGAACTTATCAAACTCAATACCCAAAAAACAAATAATGCAGTGAAGAAATGGGCAAAAGACATGAATAGACACTTCTCCATAAAAGACATCCAGATGGCTAACTGACACATGAAAAAATGCTCCACATCACTCATCATCAGGGAAATACAAATCAAAGCCACAATGAGATAACACCTCACATCTGTCAGAATGGCTAACATTAACAACTCAGGCAACAACAGATGTTGGCAAGAATGTGGAGAAAGAGGATTTCTTTTGCACTGTTGGTGGGAATGCAAACTGGTGCAGCCAATCTGGAAAACAGTATGGAGGTTCCTCCAAAATCTAAAAATAGAACTACCCACGACCCAGCAATTGCACTACTAGGCATTTATCCAAGGGATACAGGTGTGCTCTTTCGAAGGGACACATGCATCCCCATGTTTCTAGCAGCACTATCAACAATAGCCAAAGTATGGAAAGAGCACAAATGTCCATCGATGGATGAATGGATAAAGAAGATGTGGTATATATATATATATATATATATATATATATATATATATATATATATATATATATATATACAATGGAGTATTACTCGGCAATCAGAAAGAATGAAATCTTGCCATTTGCAACTACATGGATGGAACTGGAGGGTGTTATGCTAAGTGAAATTAGTCAGTCAGAGAAAGAAAAATATCATGTGACTTCACTCATATGAGGACTTTAAGAGACAAACAGATGAATATAAGGGAAAGGAAGCAAAAATAATATAAAAACAGAGAGCGGGACAAAAGAGAGTCTCAAATAGAACAAACAGAGGGTTGCTGGAGGGATTGTGGGAGCAGGGGGATGGGCTAAATGGGTAAGAGGCATTAAAGAATCTACTCCTGAAATCATTGTTGCACTATATGCTAACTAACTTGGATGTAAATTAAAAAACAAAACCAAACAAAAGAATGAAGCTGTGCTAAATAAAACACTGCACTGCAGTTGTAACCAAACCACTAATTTGGGTTCTGTTGCTCTGATCCCAAAAATGCTTCCATAATTTCTCTATGTCTTCAACAGGGAAAATAGCTCTTTAAGTCAATTAATGTATATTTCAATGTAGAATAAGTACTTTAAAAGAAGGTTTACAGTTGGGAAGATGAAAATGTTAGTTCAATATAAACTAAGAAATACAAATGTAAACAAAGTATGAAGATTATCCACCAATCAGTTTCCTAAGGGCAGATATCATGCCCTGTCTTCTCTGAATCTCCAGTAATGCCTTCCATGTGGATGTACATAGAGAAAAGCCCTAATATACATCTACTGAAGAAATTATTACAATTCAGGAAGCATTTGTGGGATTAAAACACAGAACTCTGAGTTAGTTAACTATTACCTCTTCCTTACATTGTGGACCATTCAGGGCCATTCCTAGATGTATAATCAATATTTCAATTTCATTGAAGCAAGAATTTGTGAAGCTTCAGAAATCTGGCATAAGATAAGAACGACCTTATGAGGTTATGTTTATATGCCAAAAGACATCTTGCAACTGAACTGTGAATATAATACAAAATTTTAGAACCAAGACTAATCCAATGCAAGGTCCCAAAGACCTATAAGTTCATTTGAAATTCAGAAAACCAGGTAGCAGTCAGTTAAGGACTGTGGTTGAAAATCTTCCCCCCAAAAAAACAAGGCCCAATGATAAATCAACACACAGCTAGAGTATCACTGACTATCTGAGGTGAGGACCAGCCCATGTTGCTGCTGCTATCTCTATAGCAGTGGTTCTCACTAACATGTTGTCTTTTTAACTTGCATTCTCTCAGGAGCGAACAGTGAAATTTTCTAGGAGGTACATAACATGTGGCATCACAACAGACTGAATGCAGAGCAGTTGTGAGAAAATAGCTGTCTTCTGTTAAGCCAGACATAAAAGAGATTTGTGAAAATGTAAAGCAATGATGTTCTTCTCGCTAAATTTTCTTTATTTTGGAAAATACAGTTTTCATAAAAATACATTATTTGTTTCAATATGTAATGGGTTTACTATTATTTTTAAATAAATATTTTAATATTTTACTATTATTTTTAAATAAATATTTATAAATTTCTGTTTTAATTCCTAATATATATAATAGATACAACCCACATTAAATAGATATACATGAAAGTTTTTTGGGGTCCTCAATAAAATTTAAGAGTAAAGGAGTCCTGAGATAAGAATGTTTGAGAACTGCTGCTGCTCTACATAGCATGATAAATGATGAGTGCATGGGAATAACTACCAACATGTTCTTCGGGAAAGTTAACGTGGCATCAATATGGAAGATCCCAGCGAATCAATGGTAGGAGAAAACTTTCATGTCAAGATTTTAATTTAAAAAAAAAATTTAGAATATAGTAAAACTGACTTTTTTGGGGGGGTATATAGTTCTATGAATTTTAATACATCTATAGATTATTTTAACCATACCACAATCAAGACACAAAATAGTTCTATCACCCAAAAAACTCCTTCTACTCTTCTTGTGTAGTCACACCTTCCTCCCATACCTAATCCCTGGCAATCACTGATATGTTCGCCATCATGATGGCTCTGTCTTTTCCAGAATGCTGTGTAAATGGAATCAAATAGGATTCTTTTTTTATTTTTATTTCTTTTTGAAATTGGCTTCTTTAAGCATAATGTCTTTGAGATTCATCTAAGTTGTAGCACGTATCAATAGTTCATTCCTTTTAATGTCCGAATAGTATTCCATTGTATGGACTTACCACAGTTTATTTATCCATTCAGCTACTGAAGGACACATGCATGGTTTACAGGTTTGGGCTATTGCAAATGAAGTTACTATGAACCTTCAAGTAAATAAAGGAAGCTCCTAAATTTGAGTCAGAGTGTAAAGTAGGAAGTCTTCTTGCTCTTACCACTGATAATAGCATGTATCAAAAGGAGCCTTGTTCCTACATTCTCAACAAAAGTTTTGCGACAAACTTTAAAAATATCACCCAAAGTTTCTGAAATCAGACTATATCATTTACATTAAGGGAATGCATATTTCCCATTTATTTAATAAAAGTCAACTAACCTTCAAATAAACTCATGAGAATTTATCAGGAGTTACAATTCCAATTCACCCTTCTCCTCATACCCATCCAAGAAGCTCACATTAACCTCATATGATCAACAAGTATTTTTAAGAGTGTTTATTCATTTATTTTGAGAGAGAGAGAAAGAAAGAGGGAGGGCATGGGGGAGCAGCAAAGAGGGAGGGAGAGAGAATCCCAAGCAGGCTCAGCACTGAGCTCAACACAGGGCTCAATCTCACAAACCATGAGACCATGACCTGAGATGAAGAGTTGTAAACTGACAGAGCCACCCAGGTGCTCTGTGATCAACAAGTATTAAAGCTATAATCTGTTTTCTGGCGTTTATAGAATCATGTGTTTTGGCATCTGATTGCTGAGTAAAACAACTAGCAAGAGGCCATCAATTGTGAGGGTGGTTCACCATTCACAAACCAATCAACACGATATACCACATTAATAAAAGGAAGGATAAGAACCATATGATCACTTCAGTAGATGCAAAAAAAAAAAGCATTTGACAAAGTACAACATCCATGCATGATAAAAATGCTCAACGACGTAGGTTGAGAGGGAACATACCTCAACATAATAAAACCCATACATGAAAAGCCCACAGTTAATATCATCCTCAATGGGGAAAAACAGAGTTTTTCCTCTGCAGTCAGGAACAAGACAGGGATGTCCACTCTCACCACTGTAATTTAACATAGTAATTGGAAGTTCTGGCCACAGCAATCAGACACAAGATATAAAAGGCATCCAAATCAGGAAGGAAGAAGTCAGACTGTTTTGCAGATGGCATGATAACTCTACAAAAAACCCTAAAGACCCCACCAAAAAAGTGCTACAACTGATTAACGAATTCAGTAAAATCACAGGATATAAAATCAATATGCTGAAATCTGTTGCATTTTTATACACTGATAATAAAGCACCAGAAAGAGATATTAAGAAAAAAATCCCATTTATAATTGCACCAAAAACATTAATATACCTATGTATAAGCTTAACCAAAAAGGTGAAAGACCTGTACTTAGAAAACTATAAAACTTTGTTGAAAGAAATTGAAGATGACACAAATAGAAAAATATTCCATGCTCATGGATTGGAAAAACAAATATTGTTAAAATGCCCATACCACCCAAAGCACTTTACAGATTTAATGTAATCCCTGTCAGATTACCAACATTTTTCACAGAGCTAGAACAAACAATCCTAAAATTTGTATGGAACAAAAAAGACCCAAATAGCCAAAGCAATCTTGAAAAAGAAAAGCAAAGCTGGAGGCATTGGAATTCTGGACTTCAAGTTATGTTACAAAGTTGTAGTGATTAAAACAGTATGGTACTGGCAAAAAAAAAAAAAAAAGATACATAGATCAACAGAACAGAGTAGAAAACCCAGAAATGAACCCACAACTATATGGTCAATTAATCTTTGACAAAGCAGGAAAGAATATCCAATGGGAAAAATTCCCTTCAACAAATGGTGTTGGGAAAACTGGACAGCAACATGCAAAAGAATGAAACTGGAGAACTTCCTTATGCCAAACACAAAAATAAATTCAAAATGGATTAAAGACCTAAATGTGAGACCTGAAACCATAAAAATCCTACAGGAGGGGCGCCTGGGTGGCTCAGTCAGTTAAGTGTCCAACTCTTGATTTCAGCTTAGGCCATGATCTCACAGTTCGTGAGTTTGAGCCCTGCACTGACAGCACAGAGCCTGCTCAGGATTCTCTCTCTCTCTCTCTCTCTCTCTCTCTCTCTCTCTCTCTCTCTCTCTCTCTCTCTCTTTCTCTCTCTCTGTCCTTCCCCTGATCGTGCTCTGTCTCTCAAAATAAATAAACTTTAAAAAAAATCCTAAAGGAGAACACAGGCAGTAGCCTCTTTGACATCAGCTGTAGCAACTTCTTTCCAGATATGTCTCCTTAGGCAAGGGAAACAAAAGCAAAAATTAATTACTGGGACTTTATCAAAACAGAAAGCTTCTACACAGTGAAGGAAACAATCAACAAAACTAAAAGCCAAAATACAGAATGGGAGGAGATATTTGTAAATGACATATCTGACGAAGGGTTAGTATCCAAAATACACATAGAACTTATAAAACTCAACTGAATAATCTAAAAAATGGGTGGAAGATATGAAGAGACATTTTTCCAAAGAAGATATCCGGATGGCCAACAGACATGCAAAGCTGTTCAACATCACTCATCATCAGGGAAATACAGGTCAAAACTACATTGAGTTAACACCTCACACTTGTAAAAATGGCTAAAATCAACAATATAAGAAACAACAGGTGTTAGCAACAATGTGGAGAAAAGGAAACTCTCTTACATTGTTGGTGGGAATGCCAACTGATGTAGCCACTCTGGAAAACAATATGGAGGTTACTCAAAAAGTTAAAAATAGAACTACCTTACAATCTAGCAATTGCAGTACTAGGTATTTACCCAAAGAACACAAAAATACTAATTCAAAGGGATACATGCACTCAATGTTTATATTTATAGCAGCATTATCTACAATAGCCAAATTATGGAAAAAGTGTAAGTGTCCATCTATAAATGAATGGAAAAAGATGTGGTATACATATACAGTGGAATATTATTCAGCCATCAAAAGAACGAAATCTTACCATTTGCAACAACATGGATATACCTAGAGAGTATTATGTAAGTGAAATAAGTCAGTCAGAGATAGACAAATGCCATATGATTTCACTCATATGTGGAATTTAAGAAACAAAACAAATGAGCAAAGGGGGGAAAAAAAGAGAGATGCAAACCAAGAAACAGACTTGTAAGTATAGAGAACAAAACTGATGGCTACCAGAGAGGATGTGGGTGAGGGGATGGGTTAAATAGGTGATGGGGACTAAGGACGGCACTTGTGATGAGTGTCGGGTGTTATTTGGAAGTGTTGAATCACTATATTACACACCTGAAACTACCATTACACCGTATGTTAACTAACTGGAATTTAAATAAAAGCCTAAAAAAATAAAAAGAGACCATCAAGAACCTTCCTTGTCTTCTGGAACCAAACAGAGCAAAGAATCCCCCTCTAGGGCTCTGATTATTATACAGGGCTCTGATTATTATACAACCAAGCTGGTAACATGAAACTTAGAATCAATGAGCCTTCTATAAAAATCCTGGGCACACCAGCATGCTATAAGATCTTTCATATTTTCATATACTCAATATGACCATAGGTATACATGCACCATTCTCCACCACAGAGGCCTTAGAACCAGCTCACAGCCATTGAGAGCGCATAGCTTTGGAGGAAATGAACAGCAATTTTGAAATCTTTTTTTTTTTTCCTGCCAATAGGTCCTTTTCATAAAACCATCATCCACTGAAGTAAATGAGAATGTAATAGAAAACCGGGCAAAAAGAAAACACAACATTTAAGAGGGATTCAAAGAAAAACACTTAAAAGAACCCATAATTAAAGCAGTCAGCTTTGAGCTATAAAACTGTGTATTTCTTAGAGTTTCTAAGGGCCATGCCCTGGCACCCATTTGACCCAGAACTCTCCAACAGTATGAAAATCTCCAGAGTATAAGGATAAAATGAAAGCCTTTAATTACTCCAGTGTGAGTAGTTTAAAGGAAATCAATCATGCTACCTTGATGTTAATAGTTATATATAATTTACACAAAGACAGCCCTTTGCATGTTTTTCTCATATAACATTTGTTGCTATTGACATTACTGTATAGTTACCAAATGAACCATAGTTTTTAAAAATCTGCAATTTAAAATTGGTCTCTTTTGAGTTGTGCTGTTTTACAAAAAGGCTTCTGTGCAGTAAGTGTGTTTCATCAAAAATTTCACTGCGAGGTGTCACGCTGGATTGCTTCTTGGAGAAAAGTGAGAGGTAGGAGCAGAGAGTGACTAAGTATATAATAACCACCTGGCTGTGAAAAACAAATCATGACAGCATATTATGGCTATTAGTTCCTTCATTTAGAGATGCAAGCTCCTTTCACATTCCTCAAAGATTCTGCAAACACAGAAGTGAGGAATCAGAAACCATGGGGTTCTGAACAGCACTTCTCTGCCACCTTTGGCACATACCTACTCTGGAAAGCAATGGCGATTTTGGTACTACTTTGAATCTCCACTGACCATAAAAATATGCAAAAACTATCTGCTAAAGATAATGACAATGGCATTATAATAAAAGGCTTACCAAGCATCAGTTACATTATAGTGGGACATGTAAGACTTATAAATTAACTCTACATGCACAGCCTGAGCATAGAAGGGATCTTGTCTAGTTGATCCCCAAACTAGACATTATCAGAATCACGTGGGAGCTTTCTAAAAATAAGATTTCTGGGCCTCATCCACAGAAACTGTGATTGAAAAGGTGGAGGTTAAATGTTCTGGGTTTCTCCCATTATTTCTCCTATAACATGGATTTCAGTTTCCATAGCTCCATGAAGGGACTCTAATCTAATCTCTATACACTCCTCTCTAAACCCTGACTTAGCTGCATCCCACAAGTTTTTATATGTTGTGTCTTCACTTTGATTCAGTTCTATACTTTCAACTTTAACTGTAGAATCAGCTTGCTCTACAAAATAATTTATATTTTCACCAGATTATGCATTTTAATATTTTCCCTGCAGCTCTATAATAATGGTGTTATCACTCTTTAACTCTTGCCAATATGAAGAATGAGAAGTGACAGTTGATTGCTTTTCCTTAATGAATAAGAAGTCAGTCATGTAAGAATCTAGGGATAGACCATTCCAGGCAAAAGAAACTACAAGTACAGATACTGGGATGAAATAAGCTTAGCATATTCGAGAAATTAAAAGGCCATTGTGGCTGAAATATCCTGAGAAAGAGTGACAGCACTGCACAAGGATGTCAGAGAGGTATGCATGGACCACATCATGTAGGGTCTTATAAACTGGGGTAGAGTTTAGATTTGTGTTCCAAGAAGCCATTAGAGTTTTATGCAGAGGTTTTAAACATGATTCTGACATGAATCACCTGGGGGTGCCTGGGTGGTTCAGTTGGTTAAGCGTCCAACTCTTGATTTTGGCTCAGGTGATGATCTCACAGTCATGAAATCAAACCTGCATTGGGCTCCACTCAGGGTGTGGAGCCTGCTTGAGATTTCCAATCTCTCTCTCTCTCTCTCTCTCTCTCTCTCTCTCTCTCTCTCTCTCTCTCTCTCTCTCTCTCTCTGTCTCTCCTTTCTTAAACATTTTACATGCAACTTATCTGTCTTTAGCTCCCCAGTACCTCCACAGTTTCCCACAAATCCTCAATTTTATCAATAAAATTTTAATAGTCTTATCTATAGGAACTCTGACTTCCCTGAGACACAAATGAAGTAAGCTGTAAGAACTGAATTTGTATATCTATATCTATGTATATATTTATATACATGTGTATATCTGCATGTGTGTAGATGTGTGTGTGTGTGTGTGTGTGTGTGTGTGTGTGTGTGTGTATTTTAAAGTAGGCTTCATGCTCAGCACAGAGCCCAGTGCGGGGCTTAAACTCATGACCCTAAGATTAAGACCAAAGCTGAGATCAAAGGTTGGATGCTTAACTGACCAAGACTCCCAGACACCCCTACATGCGTGTGTATGTACATTAAAAAAAAATACACTCACCTATCTTTTGCTTCAGTTTTCTTATACCAATGGTGTTCCACTCTTTCTAGACCAAAGGTCATTCATGTTGGGAGGAAAAATAACTGGGTAGTGTTTCATTCTCTTTGCCATGTGTTAACAAATCACAGTTTCTAAATAATAAACTTACTCTTGGTTTGCTCTTAATCCTTTAAACAAAATCAAACAAAGGACGCCTGCGTGGACACTTAACCAACTGAGCCACCAAGGTGCCCCCCCCAAAATCCTTTCTTAAGTCCTCAATTAATTTATGTTTACATGCTCAGAATTATACTCTTGATAGTTTCCTAGCTCTTTGGACTTTTACCCTTTTGGGTCTCAGATCAGAAAATTATGCTTCTTCTTTTTCTGCCTTTCTTTCTTTTTCTTTCTTTCTTTCTTTCTTTCTTTCTTTCTTTCTTTCTTTCTTTCTTTCTTTCTTATTGATTTATTTTATGTAGAGAGTGTAAGGGGGAGAGCAGCAGGGGGTTATGAAGGAAGGGAGGGAGAGAGGGAGGGGGAGGGGGAGGGGTGAGAGAGAGAGAGAGAGAGAGAGAGAGAGAGAGAGAGAGAATCTCAAGCAGGCTCCACACTCAGCACAAAGCCCAACACAAGGCTTGATCCCACCACCCTGGGATCATGACTCAAGTCAAAATGAAGAGTTGGACGCTCAGTCTAAGGAGACACCCAGGTGCCCCTCTGCCTTTCTTAAGTTTTGGTCACACATCTGATTACCACCAATTTTCATTTGTGATGAACTAGGCTGAACATGACAACTCTACTGGTTTCCTTCATCTCCTTTTAGGATATGAAGCTAACAATAGGCAGTCAAGAATTCTTAAAGTGGAATAAGATTTCCAATTTCCCTTTCTCTTTGATTTTATACAAATGCTCTCCAGTAGAGCAGTAACACGTGAGAATGATTCCTCTCTTAAGTCTGACAACCACCTTATGTTTTCTTAAGAAAGGCTGGGGAAACCAAAGCTTAGCAAGGTTAAATGATTACCCAAGTCCGTACAACTCATAAGTGGGAGAGCTGAGATGTGATCTCAGGTCTCTTTGCAGAGCTAGAGATATTAAATTATTGTACTACACTGCCTTGTAATCCATTTCCAGAATTATGAAATTCCACACTTGTGTATATTTTCCCTACATATATCGCCCCTTCAATGTCCTAAGAGACTTATTTTTTTAATGTTTATTTATTTTTGAGAGAGAGACAGAGACAGAGCACGAGCAGGGGAGGGGTGGAGAGAGACAGAGACACAGAATTGAAAGCAGGCTCCAGGCTCTGAGCAGTTAGCACAGAGCCTGACCCAGGGATTCAACTCATGACCCATGAGATCATGACCTGAGCTGAAGTCGGACACTTAACCGACTGAAACCACCCAGGTGCCCCGAGACTTAACTTTCACAAAGGCAGTATAAATTCAGTACAGATCTTCCTCAACTTATGACGGGGTTATGTTTTGATAAACTCATCATAAGTTGAAAATATAGTACGTCAAAAAGCATTTAATACACCTTACCTATTGAACATCATAGCTTAGCCTAGCCTGCCTTAACAAGCTCAGAATGTTTCCATTAGCCTGCAGTAGGGCCAAATTATCTAAAACAAATCCTAAAATAATAAAGTTATGAATATTTCATGTAATTTATTGATTTCTGTACTGAAAGTGAAAAACAGAATGGTTGTGAGGGTGTCCGTTGTTTACCCTTGTGACTGCATGGCGGACTGGGGGCTGCGGCTTGCTGCCCTTGTCCAGCACCACAAGAGAGGATCGTAGGATGTATCGCTGGCCTGGGAAAAGATCCAAATTCAAAATTCAAAGTACATTTTCTACTGAATTCATATGGCTTGCACACCATAAAAAAGAAAATCATAAGTTGAATTTTACATTTCTAAAGTCAGTTGAACAATGCAGGGCCCCCAGATATCTTTTGTTTTCCTGGTTAGCTTTCTTTCCCTCTTTTAAGCTCTTGGTGGCAGCAATTTCAAGCCTCTTTTACTCTTCAAACCTTCCATCCCACTGCCACTCAGCCCTGTACCTTCCTCATGCTCCTACCACATTCAAGCAGATCATCTAACTTCTTGCCTCAGATGGAAAATTGAGAATACTACATAGGGACACCTTCAACTACCTGCTAACAAACCCGTGCATCATTTTATAAGGAAATAAATGAGCAAATAAAAACCAAAACACCTGACATTTAAGTGTCAGTGGGATTCAGTGCGACTAAATTCTGCTTAAAATCCCATCTTTTTGCTAAAGTAGTACAGCTCCCTTTAGATCACACTGTACAGATATTGAATAATTAATGTTGTAAAATCATGATTTATTTTTTAAAAACCTATGATTTCTCTGATTCATTTGCATAATACTCTATACCTTCTTGTTTTTGAAAATATAGTTTCTACTTTGGAATAATTTTAGATTTCCAGGAAAGTTGCAAAGATATTACAGAGACCTTCCTCATACTCTTCATCAAGCTTCCCCTATAATTAACATTTTATAATAAATAGTATGATACATTTGTCAAAAGTAAGAAAACAACATTGGTACATTACTACTTTTTTTCACAATTTTTTTTCTTTTCTTTTTTTTCTTTATTTTTATTATTATTCCTTTAATATGAAATTTATTGTCAAATTGGTTTCCATACAACACTCAGTGCTCATCCCAACAGGCACCCTCCTCAATGCCCATCACCCACCCTCCCCTCCCTCCCACCCCCCATCAGCCCTCAGTTTGTTCTCAGTTTTTAAGAGTCTCTTATGGTTTGGCACTCTCCCTTTTTTTTTTTTTTTCTTTTTTTAAAATTTGAATCCAAGTTAGTTAACAAAGAGTGTAATAATGATTTCAGGAATAGAATTAAGTGATTCATCACTTATACATAACACCCAGTGTTCATCCCAACAAGTGCCCTCCTTAATGCCCATCACCCATTTAGCCACATCTTCCCACCCAACAGCCTGCCAGCAACCCTCAGTTTGTTCTCTGTATTTAAGAGTCTCTTGGGGCACCTGGGTGGCTCAGTCGGTTAAGCATCTGACTTCAGCTCAGGTCATGATCTCATGGTTCGTGAGTTTAAGTCCCACATCGGGCTCTGTGCCAACAGCTTGGAGACTAGAGACTGCTTCACATTCTGTGTTTCCCTCTCTCTCTTTGCCCCTCCTCCACTTACGCTCTCTTTCTCTCTCTCAAAAATAAACATTAAAAAAAAAAGAGTCTCATGGTTTGACTCCCTGTCTGTTTTTATCTTATTTTTGTTTCCCTTTCCCCATGTTCATCTGTTTTATTTCTTAAATTCTACATATAAGTGAAATCATATGATATTTTTCTCTGACTGACTTACTTTGCCTAGCATAATACACTCAAGGTCCATCTATGTTGTTGCAAATGGCAAGATATCATTCTTTTTGATTGCTGAGTAATATTCCACTATATATATACATACATATATATATATATACACACATATATGTATACATACATATACCACATCTTCTTTATCATTCTTCAGTCGATAGACATTTGGGCTCGATCCATACTTCGGATATTGTCGATAGTGCTGCTATAAACATTGGGGTGATGTACCTCCTTTGAATCAGCATTTTTGTATCCTTTGGGTAAATATCTAGTGGTGCAATTGCTGGGTTGTAGGGTAGTTCTATTTTTAATTTTTTGAGGAACCTCCATACTGTTTTCCAGAGTGGCTGCAGCAGTTTGCAAATATGTTGGTGCTCTGCACCAGCAGAGCAAATATGTTCCTCTATCTCCACATCCTCAGCAACATGGTTGTTGCCTGAGTTGTTAATGTTAGCCATTCTGACAGGGACACATTACTATTTTTTTTTTAATTTTATTTTAAATTATTTTTTAATTTACATCCAAATTAGTTAGCATATAGTGCAACAATGATTTCAGGAGTAGAATTCCTTAATGCCTCTTACCCATTTAGCCCATCCCCCCTCCCACAACCCCTCCAATAACCCTCAGGTTGTCCACATTTGTGAGTCTCTTCTGTTTTGTCCACCTCCCTGTTTTTATATTATTTTTGTTTCCCTTCCCTTATGTTCATCTGTTCTGTCTCTTAAAGTCCTCATATGAGTGAAGTCATATGATTTTTGTCTTTCTCTGACTAATTTCACTTAGCATAATACCCTCCAGTTCCATCCACATAGTTGCAAGTGGCAAGATTTCATTCTTTTTGATTGCCGAGTAATACTCCATTGTATATATATACACCACCTATTCTTTCTCCATTCATCCATCGATGGACATTTGGGCTCTTTCCATACCTTGGCTATTGTTGACAGTGCTGCTAGAAACATGGGGGTGCATGAGGACACATTACTATTAATTAAACTCTAGACTATTAGTGTTTAATCTGTTTTTACACTTATGCCTAAACTGTTGTTGTTCCAGGATCTGTTCCAGGGTATCACACTGCATTTAGTTACCATGTTTCCTCATGTGTGCTACAGTTGCTCAGTGTTTGTCTTTCATGACTATACCTGACCAGTTTTGAGGCCTGGTTAGGTATTTTGTACAATGTTCCTCAATTTGGACTTGCCTGTTTTTCTCCCCATGATTAGTACAACGTTGTAAGTGTTCGGGAAGAATACTGCAGAGGTGAAGTTCCCTCCTTATCACATTATATCCAGGGTTACATGATATCAACACGACTAATCATTGGTGATGTTAACCTCGGTGATTAAGGTAGTGCTCACCATATTTATCTACTGTAAAGTGTGATTTTCCCTTTCCATATCCTATACCTTGGGTCTGAGCCACTAAGTCTAGCTCACACTCGAGTGGAGTGGGTACTAAGCTCTACCTCCTAGAAGGAGAAGTATTTCTTGGAATTCTTATGCAGGAACATTTGTCTCTTTTGTTATAATTGTTTATTCATTCTATCATTTATTTATATTGATATGGACTCATTTGTACTTATTTTATATTTTGGGTTGTAACAGATCACACCATTATTTTGTTGCTCAAATTGTCGTGGGTTTGGCCATTGGAAGCTCTTTCAGGTTGGCTTCTCTGCCTCTTTGACATGTCCTCATCCTTTTGATTTTTGAGCACTTCTTCCTTTCAGCATCCAGGCTCATCTCTCTTTTTCTTAGCCCCATCCCAATAATTAGCCATTTCTCTCAGAAGTCCTAGTTTCTTTTATTGGAGAATGGTATTTAGAAACTAAGATCTGGGTACTAAGTGGGCTTTGCCACTGGGGATCACCGTTCATAGGTCCTCTCAGCTGACATAGGTAGGGAATACATGTTATGTGTACTAACCTATATTTATACTTATTTTTGTATACATTCATAAGTGTATACATACACACAAATACTACGGACTGCATTATGTCCCCCCATTCATATGTTAAAGCCCTAACTCCCAATGTGATGGTATTTGTATTTGGAGATGGAGCCTTTGGGGGAGGTAATTAGGTTTTGAGGAGTCATGAGAGTGAGGCCATCATGATGGGATTAGTGTACTTATGAGAAGAGACACCAGAGAGCTTGCTTGCTCTCTGTCTCCACCATGTAAGGATGCAGGAGAAGGTGGCCATCTACAAGCTGAGAGCTCTCAACATAACCGAAACATTCTGGCACTCTGATTTCACATTTCCAGGCTTCAGAACTGTGAGAAAACAAATTTCTGTTGTTTAAGCCACCTGATCTTTGGTATTTGGTTTTGGCAGCCTGAGAGGATTAAGTAAATGAATATATACTAATGTCTCCAACGTCATTCTAGTGCCATACCATTCATTCTAGCCATATATTCTTTTTTTCACTTGACAGACTATAGGTATCTGGTATTCATAGCTGTCATGGAGCTGCAGATATATGTTCCTAGAATAAACATTTACTCTGGATATGGGTTTTCTTTATGTGCACACAATGCTTCTACCAAAATTACTATCCATGGACCTATAAAAGCCTTACCAACCATGATGGTATTTTACACAGCATCACCTCTGATCAAGGAACTTACTTGATAGCAAATGAAATACGGCAATGGGCCCATGCTAATGGAAGTCATTGGTGTTGCCATATCCCCAATCATCCTGAAGCAGCTATCTTGGTAGTACAGCAAAATAGCCTAAAGTCTCAGCAATAGTGCCAGCTAGGAAGGAATACCTTGTAGGGCTGGGGAAATGTCTGCCAGGGTGCTCTAAATCAGTGCCCAATATGTGGTGCTATTTCTCCCATAGCTAGGATTCCTAAGTCCAAAAAATAAAGGTTGGAAATGGGAGTGGCTCTACTCATATTACCCTGAGTGATTTATTAGCAAAATTTTTGCTTCTGTTTCCCATGATCTTAGGATCTCTTGCTCTAGAGGTCTTAGTTCCAAAGGAGGAATACTTCTACGAGGAGATGTAACATGGATTCCACTGAACTGAAAGCTGATATGCCATGCGGCCACTTTGGGCTCTTCGTGGTTCTAAATTAACAACCAAAGAAGAGGGTTACTATACAGGGTGGGGTGATCCATCTGAGAGGAAAGGTGGTTGCTACTACATATGGAGATAAGGAAGAGTATGTCAGCAATATAAGAAATCCCTTAAGGTGTCTCTTAGTTACTATGTCCTATAATTAAAGTCAATGGGAAGCTACAACAATCCAATTCAGGCATGATGGTAATGGCCCTGCCCCCTCAGGAATGAAGGCATGGGTCATCTTACTGGACAAAGAACCATGACCTGCTTAAGTGTTTCCTGATAGCAAAGGGAATACGGAATGGGTAACAGAAAAAAATAGTTATAAATACCAGCTACAGCCATGTGGCCAGTTGCAGAGATGAAGACTAATATTTATGAGTATTTCTCCCTTACTTTGTTATGTTTGTATACGTATATTAAATTTTTTTTTCTTTCCTCTAATCCCTTTATCATCTAACATAAGATGCATTAATAATATTTACCTTTGGGGTACCTGGGTGGCTTAGTTGGGTAAGCATCCCATTCCTGATTTGGCTCAGGTCATGATGTCACAGTTCACGAGATTGAGCCCCACATCGAGCCCCCTGTGAGAATTCCTACTTGGGATTCTCTCTCTCCTCTCTCTCTGCCCCTCCCCCTGCTCATGCATGCACACACTCTCTCGCTAAATAGACTTTTTAAAAATATTGAAAAAATAAGAATTAACTTTACATCACAGCACTAAAATTACAGGATATCAAGAACAATGACCATCACCCAAAGACTTCACATCCTCCTCTAGGGGAGGGGTTAGCATGTTTTCAAGCTGTATGTGTGATAATTGTATCATGTTAGGTAGAAGTATACCTTTCTAATTATCTTTATTTGGATATTAAGTATAGTTGACGGAAATGTGTATGGGTACTAAGTGGACACTAGGTGGGTTGTGGTGGTGGTCCTTTTGATGTGTCAACTTGGCTAGGCTATGTTACCCAGAAAACTAGTCAAACGCTAATGTAGGGAATGCTATGAAGGTATTTTGCAGATGTGATTAAAATCCATAATATCTTAGAGAATTTGGGTGGGCCTGATTCAATGTTTTTAGAAGTCATAAAGGCAGAGCTGAGGCTTTCCTGAAAAAGAAGAAATCCTTCCTGTAGACAGCAGCTTCGGCCTGTACCTGAGAGTTCTAGCCTGATCTTCCTGACAGCCTGCCTTACGGACTTCAGACTTGCTTAGTGTTAAGCTAATTCCTTCCAATATATCTCGTAATATATATCTCCAATATATCTCCTACTGGTTCTGTTCTCTGGTTGACCCTGACTAATAAAGTCCTTCACCATGTCACATGATATAACAAAGAAAGATTCTCTTTCCATCAAATAGCCCAGGGCTCAGATTCAAGGTTAAAGGATTAAAGCTTGCACACACTGTTTACCAAAGGAGAAAATGCCAAATAGCAAAAGCAACACAGAAATCAACCCTCTTCACCACAGGAGCAATATGAAAAACAAATGAGTTGAGTTCAATATGAAATTTTTTCTGTAGGATTATCAAAAATTAGCATTATTTCATATGTAATAGCCAGTCCTTCTGAGACAGGCGTCCACCCACAACAAACCATGGGCTAATCAAGATCACAACCATATCCTCAGACACTTTATGATCAAAATGTATGCTCAGAAACACAGTCATTGTTTCTTTTCATCTGATCTTCAAACAAACCTCCAGTTACTCCATCTACCCAGGAAGTCCCTGCATACATACTTCTACAAATAAAAGAATGCACTTGTTTTTAAACCTTTGTGTTTGTATGGGATCGTCCTTTGTGTATTCAATTGTCTTGAATCCAAAAATCAATTTTTTAACTATATCCAGGCAGTTAGAAAAGCCAGCCGAAGCTATTGCTAATTAAAAATAAAAACCATTTACGGCAAGGCAATGAAAAACTGTATATCCTTTTAGAGAGAACTCTTAGGGCTTCTGAATACAAGAATAAAAAAAATTGACTTAATAATTACTAATCATAACCTTGCTGCCTCTACCCTTTTACAGTTATATAAAAGTCTTATATGCCGATGTGATATTTTTGGTAAATGTTTCTGGCTTCCATCCATTTTGTCTTAGTTCTTACTCCCTCTTGCCACTGCAAAATATCTTATGTGCAACTACTTCAGTTGTATAAATGAAACACAGCAATGTTTGCAGATTCCTTCCAAAGAAAAATCTTACATACTTGTAGAAAGAAAAAAAGAATCAAGACTTAGACTTATCAATTAGGTCCAGAAACAGTCCTTTGGATACTACCAAAGATTTGATAGGACAACTAAAATTGCAGTTTTAGGCTTCAGACTAATCTGTATTTATTGGGGCTTGTAAAAATGATACAATAACAAATAAATGATACATTTTAAAAGTTTATTTATTTAGAGACAGAGACAGAGACAGAGAGAGAGAGAGAGAGAGAGAGAGAGAGAGAGAGGCAGAGAAGGAGGAGCAGAGAGAGGGAATCCCAAGCAGGTTCCATGCTGTCAGCACAGAGCCTGATATGGAACTCACAGTTTGTGAGATCATGACCTGAGCTGAAACCAAGAGTTGGACACTTCACTAACTGAGCCACCTAGGCATCCCTGATACTTTTTAACCAGCTAAACTTCCAAGACTATTGTTTTTCTCTGTCTCCCAGGAAACAATGCAAGATGTTCAATATGCAAGATGTCACCCTTGTTCCATGTTGGAACAAGAACCCATATATTTCAGATTGGAAAAGGATAGGCAGTCACTGTATTAACAGAAATCAAACTGCTCTTATTACAAATAAATCTTGGAATGAGGTTATCAAAGCAAGCTGACTCGAGTAGCAATGAAACTTCCAATTCCCCAATCCTACTAATGTTGTCTGGGTAGAAAATTACTTTTACAAAGATTTGTGTACATTTGTTAAAGTGAAGGGTAAAAACCACCACAACTTTATCCATTTGTGTGCAGCATATAAAATGTAAATGATTATACAATTTATTATCCAGCTCCTTATATTTAACCAGTGGTAGCAGCAATATTCTTCAGGAAATTACTCTAATTTCTGTAGATGATTCTCGCTACCCCCTACCCCATATGCCTATAAATCAGACCCTAGGAAAATGATATGCAGCCAACTAATTTAACATCCTGAGAATCTATGAATTGCCATTTTAGAAAATATTTATCCCACAAACTCACTACATATTAAAGATGACAAATATAATTAAAAATTATTTAGAGTCAAGAACATGTAGATATTACCCACAAAGAAGCTAATTCGAAGGACATGCTACACCACATACAAGGGGACAGTAAGTTTGTCTTTTCCTATTTGAATGCCATCAATATGCAAAGTAACAAAGCATGCATAGACGATAGCTTGGGAGAACCTTAAGTTGCCTTATGTTTCAGTCTATTAGTTATTTAAAAACCAGTGTTTGTAGCAAGGGTAGAGAAAGGATGTACCCTACTATGGAATGTAAGAATGAAGCTTTGCTCTTAAAGACTAAACAAGGTCAAGTTCAGGCATGGACAGACTAGGCACCAGACTAGTGAAATGCTCCCTTCTTTATTGCTTAAAATGAAGAAAACTTGATTCCATAAATTATATTTATCACCAATTTATCTTTTCAAAATTGTTGGTTATATGTGACTTTTAAAAATCAAATTATCAGGGCGCCTGGGTGGCTCAGTCAATTAAGCGTCAGACTTCAGCTCAGGTCATGATCTCACAGTCTGTGAGTTCGAGTCCTGCATCAGGCTCTATGCTGACAGCTCAGAGCCTGGAGCCTGCTTCGGATTCTGTATTTCCCTCTCTCCCTGCCCCTCCCCTGCTCATGCTTTGTCTCTCTCTGTCTCAGAAATAAATAAAAACATTTAAAAAAAATCAAATTATCATTCACCAGAACACAGCTCTCATAAAAAGGATCTGAATATTTACTATTACTTGTCTCAGTATTGCATCTGTTATGAAGACAGAATAGGGTGTTATGTTGGAGAATTAAGTTTAAAAAAGCAATTAGCAACTAGAGGAAGGGGTATGTAGGCAAAAAAAACCCTGAGAAGGAAGAGAAGAAGGCTGATATGGTCTAAGAGCATGTGACACTTTGTAACATTTCTTTTGTTCTTAGCTGTATTTAATTTATTTTGAATACTGAACAGTACCAAAAATGGAGGGAAAAATTAAAAATTATAGTGAGATAAATTTATATACCATGAATTCACCCATTTATGGTAATTCTTAGTGAGTTGAGACTTGTGCAACCATCGCCACAATCTAACTTTAGAATAATTCTAACACCCCCGAAAGGAACCTCATGCTCATTTGCAGTTGCCCCTCATTCCCCTCTCCCTGCACTAGACTATGACTCATTCACAGCTTGTATCTATAGATTTGCCATTTCTGAACATGTCATACAAATGGAGGATATAATTCACGGTCTTCTGTGAGACCTTCTTTCAGTTAGCTTTTTTTTTAAAGGTTCATCCATATTACAGCATGCGTTAGTACTTCTTATTGCCAAATATCCCATTGTATGGATATATGGTGTTTTGCTTATCCATTCATCAGTTGCCAGACATTTGGGTTGTTTCTACTTTTTGGCTGGTATGAATAATATTGCTCTGAATTTTCACGCAGAAGTCTTGGTGTAGATGAAAGTTGCCTAGGAGTAGAATTGCTGGGTCATATGGTAATTCTATGTTTAAGTGATGATTTTCCTATTTTTCAAAAAGGTAAATGATTAAAAGACTGAAATGTGGATCTAGAAGAAAGTACTAAAAGGAAACAGTTGTTTTTTGTGTTTTGTTTTGTTTTTTTTTTTTTAGTTATGGCTCAAAAGGATGTGAGAGATGATAGGAAGATCAGTGTCCAATCCCTGAAATGTCCTCTATTATTGAAGCTGTGTGACATTCAATTAATAGCAAACATTTTTTTTTCATTTTACTTTAGTTATGCTTTATAATGGGATGTCTCTGAACCCAATTTTACAATTTTTACTGATGACTTCTAGGGTATCTATGATAGACAGCAGAGATCCCCACCCATGTGCATCAGTCAGGTTGTTAAAGAACTTTGACCTAGACACTGGAGAAATGTTCTCTTTTTACATGAGCAATTCTTTAGGCCAAAAGGTTGTGAGTTTAAAAGAGGAAAGAAATGAAGTTAGAAGGTAGGGGTAGGTAATTAGAAGGGGAGTTGCTGTGTCAATTATCATCGATAATTAAAAATGACTGTAAAATGATATCACCAAATTGACCACCAACATGGTTCTAGCAATCCGCATCCCTAACAGGAGTGCATTAAAATATCTGTTTCTGCACTCTTGTTAACTCTTGATATTATTAAGTCTTTGAATTCTGCCTGTTTATTAATTTAAAAAGTGGTACCTTTTTGTTGCTTTTAATTTTTACTTTCCCAAGATTAGTTGTGAGAAGATTTGATACATGTATTGGCTGCCTGTGTTTACTCTTCTGAGAGTTGCATCTTAGGGTAGTTTACCTGATCATTTTGAGTTATTTTTTTCTATTATGGATACAATACTTCTCATTCATCACCTTTTGATGACTTCTTATTAAACCTTCCCCTGAGATTATTCCAAGAATCTCTTTCCTCTTCCCAGACACTGTCTTTACTGCCACCTTTTGTAGTAGATGAACTCACTTCATACTTTACTGAGAAGACTGAGATTTTAAAAAATTCATTGCACCAATATTTTATGACCACATACTATAGGCTGAATATACAATATTCATAACATAGAGAAGATGTGTTATAATATATCATATATAACAAGACAGTTGTGATCCTTGCCCTCATGAAGCTTAAAGTTGGGTGGTGGTAAATGAGACTTTGGAATTCTGGAATAGGGAACAATGACAGACACATGTTTCACATAAGGTGACCAGGAAAGTACCCTCTCAGGAGACAAAATTTAAGCTCTCGTCTAAAAAAGTTAACACAAGGAGGAACAGAATTAAGAGTGCTAAAAACAGCTATAGGTATGATGCAGCATGTACTAGAAACTGAAAGAAGACCAAACCAATGCAGTTGGAACATAGGATTTAAGGAAGAAAGTGCAAAGTCAAGATAGAAAAGCATAAAGGCCATGGTAAGAAGTTTAAATTTTAAGTAAGGGTCACTAAATGTTTAAGAAGGAGAGTGGTATGAAATGAGCTAAGCAGAAGCCAGATCATGTAGAACATTCTAAGATAGCCAAGGAGTTGAGATTTTATTCTATATGCATCAAGGAGTCTTTGAAGAATTTTAGGCCAGGGAGCAGTAGACTGCTATTTTTGAATGATCTTTCCATCTGCTATGGAAAATAAATTGTATGAGGGTAAGAACAGAACTCTTTACAGAAGCCAAGGTTTGTACTATGGTGGGAGGAGTACATACATTTTGGAGGTAGAACAGAAATAAAAGAATATGCTTACAGATTGCTTGGGAGGGGAGAAAGAAGGAAGGAGAGAAGTGAAGGACACTTTTTGACTTGAGTAGCTAGCATTTACTGAAACAGAGTCTAGGATAGGGTGAATGTGGACTGGGGGGATTGGAAAAGGGAAATAAGATTTCTGTTTTAGCTTTGTTACCTGGGAGATGTCTATCAGTTTAGTGGACAGGGTTTAACGGTTGGGGGTGGGGGGGGGAAGGTCAGGCCTGTAGAAACAAATTTGGGAGTCAGCAGCATACAGAGGATATTTAAAGCCAAGAGCTTAGATAAGGTCACATAGAAAGAATGTGTAGAAAAAAGAAACAAGGGGTGGGTGCAGGTACAAGCAGAGAAAGAGAAGTCTGTAACAAATAAGGGAGAAGTTGACCAGCGATAGAAATTGATCTCCCTATCTTATTCAGGACTGTGCTCCATCAATTATTCATTTCCTGCAATCTTTTCTTTCACTAGCCACTTCCCAGGATTATAAAAATTTTAGGTCATTCCTCTCCTCAAAATTATACTCTCTCAACCAAATTTCTTTCCAAGGTAACATTTCTGCTTTTCCTCTTTTATTTCCATGAACAGCACCAGCCCGCTTTTTGAAAACTTTTCACATTGCCACTCTTGGTTTTTCTCAGGTTCCCATCTACACATTTTCTAAGGTTCTGTTTACATTTCTTTGAACTTTTTCTCAGAAATTAATACCCACTCCTACAGGGTCAACACCAATCTAGATGACTCCTAAGTCTAAACCTCTAACTTCAATTTCTCTTAGGAGGATTAGATTCAAATTTCTACTTATACACTAGGTAGGCTTAGCCTAGAAATCCAACCTGTTTAATAATTAGAGAAAAGAATGTTAGAGATGGAAGAAACCCAGTAAAAATCCAGTTGAACTCTCCCATTCATAGGCAAGGAGACGGAGGAGCACAGCATTATCTGTAAAGTCACATGGTTAATTACTGGAAAGGCTAAAACCTGGTATTCTGGACCCTCACTCCAATGGTCTTTAAAAGCAAATTAATCATCTTTATCACAACTCAGTTCTTTTTCCTGACTTGTTTATTGTTCGAATCACAAAGGTCCAAAACCTTTGGCTTGATATTTAAACCTTTTCATAATCTAACCTAACTTACAAATTTAATCTTTAGTTTCACTTTCCCTTACTCTTCTGGTAAAACTAAAGCATACTTGCTATGGTGCCTTCACATACTGTGTGCTTTTCTTCCTTCACTCAGACTCCAAGTCTTCACCCACCTGAGACACATACACACATCCATAGATACCCCTAACCAATTAAAATTCTACCTTATGTTTTATAACTTATTTCAAATATTACCACTTCCAAAAACCTTTTCTTAATTTCTTTCTATTTCTTGTGTAGCCCTTATATTATCTAATAGATGATAAATATTGGTATATTTGCCTTACTCTGCTATTAAAGTACCCTCTGGTAGGGGATTCTGTATATTTCCTGTAGTACTTCGCAAGCCAGTTTTTTTTTTTAAATAATAATAGATGTTCAATAAAAAATTATTGCTCGGTATTATGTAAAAATACAAAAATGGTCAGATTTTTAGAAATTTGCATAATTACAGGACTAATGTTACTTCATAAGGGTCATCTTTGCATAGCCAACAGACATCAAATTAACTAAAAAACAGACCAGAGAACCTATAAGCAATCAGAGTTCTTGTGACTTTTTAAGTCGTTATCATCTTTCATGTGATAATTATCTTCCAATGGTTTGGCTCAGCTTGTGCCCTACTATTTGCTCTTATTTGTCATTAAGGTTTCACGTATTATTTATTTTCATTCTATAGCATTTATGCAGGAGGCAGCAATGTAAGCCCCCTTGCCTGTGATTCTTCCCACAGATAATAGAAAATAAATTGCAATTAGATTTTGGTAATTGCATATAATTAACTCAAAATGAGTTGTTAATTATAAAAAAGATGTTTTTCACTTCCTCATTATCTCATTTATTTTAGTTTCAAATTCTTAATGCCTCACTTGAGTAAGTTTAATATTTTAAATGCACATTTTTAATACTAAGATAATCTAAATTTCCAAATAAACAAAATTTAGCTTAAAATTAAATTTTACCTAGGGAGTTCTACCAGCAAAAATCAAAGAGCCTGCAAGGTAGAAAGAAGGTCATTTCCCACAACAATTCTTGATTATATTTTGTGAAATCAACAGACATTTTGGTTTAAACAATTCTTTGAAGGCTGCTCAAGCTGTATGTATTTTCCCTCGCCCCATCTCTACCTCCTTCTGGGGTTAGTGGAGATAATATCATTTTCATAGTCAACTGAATCAAGGAGACAGATGAACTCATCACCTTTACTTCCTTGAATCTCACATTAGATTAAATTATTTAAACACTGTTGAGTAAGAATTCTTGGCTTTCCAAAGACAGTCAGACTTTGCAGGCAGTTGTCAGAGTTTATTCAAACTCTTACAATGTAGATTAACATTTTAAAAGGTCTATGGTATTATAAAAGACATATTAGGAAATATTTTTGGAAGTAGTGTATTGTCTTACCTTATTTTTGTCATAATTGGAATGTGGGCCATGCATGCCCAGTGCACCTAAACTTTAAAAGTACATCCATCTCTCAGACTGCAGCACTAGTTTGTAAAGCATTCACTACCCTTACCTGAACAGCAGCGATGAAAACTTTCATAAATTACAAGCAGGAGTATGAATTGCTACAATCTTTTAGAAAATAAAATTGGCAGGGACTATTATAATTTGTAACTATAAATTATACCAAAATATCTTTATGTAAAAATAGCCTTTGACTTATTTATTTTGGGGAATTTATTCTTAAAATACACAAGTACTAAAACAGAAGAATATAAGTACAGTCATGCCTGCTGTAACCTTATGCATAATAGTAAAGAACTTGAAACAACTTGAATGTCCAACAATAAAAGTGCTAGATAAGTTATAGTACATACAGAAACCACAGACTATTATGCCTTTATAAAAAACAAGTTTGTATTAGTTTTCTATTGCTGCTATAATGAATTATCACAAATTTAGTGGCTTCAACAACATAGATGTGTTACTCTGTAGTTCTGTAGGTCAGGAGTATGACACAGGTCTCACTGGGTGAACACTGAGGTAGAGGCCGGGCTATGTTCCTTTTTAGAGGCTCTAGGGGAGAATGTTCCATTGCTCATTTGTGTTGTTGGCAGAATTAGTTTCCTGGCAATTGGAGGCCCCCATTACTTTGCTGGCTGTCAGCTGAGGACTGTCCTAAGTTTCTAGAAGCTACTTACATTTCTTGGCTTGTGACCTCCTTCCTCCATCTTCAAAGCTAGCAATGACAAGTTAAGTTACTCTTATGCTTGGAATCTCTTCTCCTTCCATCCCATCTCTCTGACCCAGAAAGAAAATATTCTCCACTTTTTAGGATTTGTGATTAGACTGGGCCCAACCACATAATCCAGGATAATCCCCCCATCTCAAAGTCTGTTCCCTTGAGCATATCTGCAAAGTCCTTTTGCCATGTAAGGTATCATACTGAGAGTTTCCAGGGATTAGAACACAGACATCTTTGGAGAGCAATTATTCTGCTTTCTACAGTTCTATATCTAAAAATCTGATAGATAACCATTAAGTACTGTTAAGTGTGTTTGGGGGGTAATTAACAAGCAATGTGTTCAGTTTTATCTCAAATGTTTATTGATGTTATATATATATGATATAGATATAGATAGGCATAAAGAAAGATATAGAAGGATACACATCAGTGTGCTAGCACTAATTCAACCAGGATAGGATAGGGAACAGAATAAGGAATAAAAGATGACTAATTTTTTCTGATGTTTCTTTGGATGTTTTACTTTTTATGAGAAAAAAATGTTTTTCTTTTGAAATTTAGCAAAGGATAACTAAAAATAAACTGGAATATGACACATTGGACCAGATGGACATAACAGATGTATTCAGAACATTCCATCCCAAAACAGCAGAATTCACATTCTTTTCAAGTGCACATGGAACATTTTCCAGAATAGATAATGTTACACCAAAAAACAAGTCTCAATAAATTAAAAAAATTGAAATCATATCTTGCATCTTTTCTGACCATAACAGTATGAAGTTAAAAATCAGTCACAAGAAAAAACTGGGAAAAAACACAAAACAAACAAACACGTGGAGGAAAAATAACATGCTACTAAACAATGAATGGGACAACCAGGAAATCAAATAGGAAATCAAAAAATACATGGAGACAAACGAAAATGAAACCACAATAGTCCAAAAGCTTTGGGATGTAGCTAAAGCTGTTCTAAGAGGGAATTTTGTAGCAATTATGGCCAACCTCAAGAAACAAGAAAAATCTCACATAAACAACCTAATCTTACACCTTTGGAGCTAGAAAAATAAGAACAAACAAAACACAAAGCAAGTAGGAGGAAGGAAACTATAAAGCTAGAACATAAATAATTGAAATAGAGGCTAAAGAAACAATAGAACAGATGAGTGAAACCAGGAACTGGTTCTTTGAAAAGTTAAACAAAATTGATAAACCTTTAGTCAGAATCATCAAGAAAAAGAAGGAAGACTCAAATAAATAAAATCAAAAATGAAAGAGAAGTAACAACCAACACCACAAAAATACAAAGGATTATAAGAGAATATTATGAAAAATTATATGCCAACAAGTTGGACAATTTAAAAGAAATAGATAAATTCCTAGAAACATATAACCTTTCAAAACTGAATCAGAAAGAAACAGAAAAATTGAAGAGACCGATTACTAGCAACAAAATTGAATCAGTAAATAAAAAACTTCCAAAAAACAAACTCCAGGACCAGATGGCTTCACAGGTGAATTCTACCAAACATTTAAAGAGTTTGGTAGAATTCTATTCTTCTCGAACTATTCCAAACAATAGAAGAGGAAGGAAAACTTCCAAATTCATTCTACGAGGCCAGCATTATCCTGATACCAAAACCAGATAAAGATACTACAAGAAACCAACCCATTGACCCCTGGAAACCAAAAACCAAAACCAAAACCAAAAAAAATACAGGCCAATATCTCTGATAAACTTAGATGCAAAAATTCTCAACAAAATATTAGCAAACTGAATACAACACTACATTAAAAAAAAATCATTCACCACTATCAAGTATGATTTATTCCAAAGATGCAAGCATGGTTCAATATTCACAAATCAATCAATATGATACATCACATTAATAAGAGAGAGAATAAAAACTATATAATCATTTTATTAAAAGGATCACTACCTAAAATATATAAAGAACTTACAGAACTCAACACCAAAAAACCAGATAATCTGATTAAAATTTGGACTAGAGAACCTGAATAGACATTTTTCCAAAGAAGACATACAGATGGCCAACAGACACATAAACGATGTTCAACAACACTAACCATCAGTGAAATGGAAATCAAAACCACAAGGAGATATCACCTTACACCCATCATAATGGCTAATATCAAAAACACAAGAAATAACAAGTATTGGCTAAATGGAGAAAAAGGAACCCTCATGCACCATTGGTGGGAATGCAAATTGGTGCAGCCACTGTAGAAAATAGTATTTAATATTTCAAGATATTAAAAATAGAATTACCATATGACCTAGTAATTCCACTACTGGGCATTTACCCAAAGAAAACAAAAACACCTGCTCAAAAAGACAGCATTATTTACTGCAGCATTTTTTACAATAGTCAAGATACAGAAGCAACCCAAGTGTCCATCTATAGATGAATAGAAAAGATTTGGTACATATATATACAGTGGAATATTACTCAGCCATAGAAAAGAATGAAATCTTGCCATCTGCAGCAACATGGATGGATCTAGAGAGTATCATGCTAAGTGAAATAAGTCAGGCAGAGAAAGAGAAATACCTTATGATTTCCTTAATATGTGGAATTTAAGAAACAAAACAAATGAAAAGGAAAAATAAAGAAAGAAACCCCCAAAGAGACCCTTAAGTATAGAGAAGAAACAGAGGGTTACCAGAAGGGAAGTGGGTGGGAGGATGGGTAAAATAGGTGAAAAGGATTAAGAGTACACTTATCTTGACAAACACTGAATATTGTATAGGATTGTTGAATCACTGTATTGTATACCTGAAACTAATATAACACTGCATGTTAACTATATGGGAATTAAAATTTTTAAAAAGATGTAGTATGTATGTATGTGTGTGTGTGTGTGTGTGTGTGTGTGTGTGTGTATAATGTAGTATATATACATAATGGAATATTACTCAGCCATGAAAACAATGAGATCTTGCCATTAGCAACAACACAAATGGACCTAGCAAGTATTATATAATTCTAAGTGAAATAAGTCAGACATACAAAGAGAAATACCACATAATTTCACTCACATGTGAAATTTAAGAAATAAACCAAACGGTGGGGGGGGCGGGCACCTGGGTGGCTCAGTCGGTTAAGCGTCCAACTTTGGCTCACGTCATGATCTGGCAGTCCGTGGGTTTGAGCCTCACATCGGGCTCTGTGCTAACAGCTCAGAGCCTAGAGCCTGCTTCTGATTCTGTGTCTCTTTCTGTCCCTCCCCCACTTGTGCTCTCTCTCTCTCAAAAATAAATAAACATTAAAAAAAAAGAAATAAACCAAATGAACAAAGGAAAAAAGAGACAAACAAACCAAAAAACCAGGCTCTTAAATATACAGAACAAATTAATGGTTACCAGAGGGGAGGTGGGTGGGGGATGGGTGAAATAAAGGGGATTAAGAGTATTCTGATTTGATGAGCCCTGAGTGATGTATGAAATTGTTGAATCATTATATTGTACACTTAAAATGAATATAATACTGTATGTTAATTATACTTCAATTTAAAAAAAGTAGAATATGAAACAAAATGTATAATATCAACACATCACATACTCACTCATAAAGAAATGAGATCCAGAAGTTATATACTAAGATTGTCTTTAGATGATAAGATTATGGGTATGTGTTAATTTCTTCTTTTGGCTTATCAGCATTTTATATATTTTCTTCTACCATAAGCAAGCAAGTAAATATATAAGCAGGATTACAGAGGACCCCAGGAGGGATATCGTAAAAAAAAAAAAAAAAAAAAAAAAAAAAAGGAAGAAAGGAAGAAAGCAGAAAGAAGGGAATATAGCAACAAAAGAATGCAATGAAAATATGACAGAATAATTAATGTGTCTAAACATATTCAGAGAATTAAAGTTTCTGGTTAGGTTTGGGAATGACAAGACATGAGAATCTAAGTTACACAAGGTCAGAAATTTTTGTGTTTTGTGCACTGCTGTATCCCCCAAAGTTTAGGATGTATCTAACACCCAATGGGAAACTATAAATATCTGAGTGAACTAACAAATGAATTATTACAAAGAAAATTAAATAAGGCATTTCTATGCTTTAGAGAAAACAATTATATAAAAATTAAATATTGTAATCATACAGTACATGACCCTGCTGTTTATAAAATATATACATTCTGATTGTAAATATATTGTGATATAGCTATACTGAGAGGACAGAAGGAAAGAACATATGTGTGGGTATGTACATTAGAGGCGGAAGGGGAAAAGGGAGAAGAGTGGAGAGAAGGAAGAAATGGAGGGAATGGTGAAAAAAGAGAGAGACAGCAGATAGATGGTTAACTATGAGAGCTAAATCATCATCTTTCATAGCAGACAGTCAATAACCAAGACCCACATAAGTCTGTTATTCAGAAATAAGGATATAATGCTAGAAGAAACAGTTATAAGAAGAAACATCTAAAACAGTCAAAACTTCTTCTCTCTAAGGAGTGAAAGTTGGGAGTACCGCTGCTCCAATGTACAGTCAGTTGCTATTTTGCAGAAGTCTTGTTGAACTGGTTGACTTTTTAAAATTTTTTTTAAATGTTTTTATTTATTTTTGAGACAGAGACAGAGCATGAGCAGGGGAGGGGCAGAGAGAGAGGGAGACACAGAATCCGAAGCAGGCTCCAGGCTCTGAGCTGTCTGCACAGAGCCCGACACGGGGCTCAAACTCAGACTGTGAGATCATGACCTAAGCCGAAGTCGGACACCCAACCGACTGAGCCACCCAGGCGCCCCCTACTGGTTGACTTTTTAAAGTATGTGTATGCTTGCTATCAAAAACAATAAAAATTAAATAAAAAATAGATTATGGCACATCACAAAGAGGCCAATACTATGTGATTCCATGTATGTGAGGTAACTAGAGTAATCAAACTTACAGAAACAGCAGAAAGGTGGTTGCCAGCTGCTGGCAGGGAGAGGAAATGTGCAGTAGTTTGATGGGTATAGAGTTTCAGTTTTGCAAGATAAAAAAGTTCTGGAGACTGGTTACATAACAATGTAAATATACTTAAAAATGGTTTAGATGGTAAATTTTATATTATGTGTATTTTATCACAAATAAAAGATGGCAAAAATGACATAACAATGTAAATATACTTAAAAATGGTTTAGATGGTAAATTTTATATTATGTGTATTTTATCACAATTAAAAGATGGCAAAATTGTCTGAAATGAGAATTCTTTGGTTCTGCTTCTAATAACAGCTGAAGAGTTCTATAGGTCCCAAACTCCCATAGTTAACAATACAAACTTGGGGAGAAAACAAACAGAACTGAAGCACTGAAGAGTCACGGAAAACAAGCAGAAACTGGAAAAAGATCAGCACTTGAAGAATGCAGTGGCACTGGGAGGGTTCTCAATTTCTTTTTTAATGGCTTTCAGCTGAAGGCCGGTCTTAAAGACCCAGAGAACAGAATCTGAGCTGACCAAAGCACTTGAAAAGGGAAAAAACCCTGGAGAGGGCAGAGAGAGAGAGAGAGAGAGAGAGAGAGAGAGAGAGAGAGAGAGAGAAAGCCTCAAATTCTGTGTAACAACCCTGCCAGTTTGGGCTGACCGCTGAACTACACATGAATGAGGCCGACTCAAGCATCCATCCGAGTTAAAGTTCAAAGGGCTCGGCAGTGATTTTCACTGTTACTCGCAAGGGAGATAGGGCTTGGAATGTGAATTCAGTCAAGTTAAATGCTTGCTAACACACACAAAAAATTAACACTGTTTAGAGGACTAAAAGTGAATTCTAGAGTCATTCCCAGTACCAGGAAACAATAAAAAACTGCTAAGTGTACAAAGGAAACCATGACCAATACTCAAGATTAAAGCTGACCAATGGAGAGAAGCCCCAAGATAAACCAGGTGTTTGAGAAAAGCATTTTAAAGGAAAAATAATGAATAAAGGAATTGTAATGAATAAAATAGGAAATTTCAGTAGAGAAATAGAAATTTTAACAAAGATACAAATAGAAATTCTAAAACTGAAAAATCCAATATCTAATTTAAAAAAATCATTCTATGGGCTTAACGGCAGATTGGAAATAACAGAAGAGTTGATGAACTTGAGAACAGATCAGTAGAAATTATCCACAATGAAGAAAAAGGAAAAAAAAGATTCTAAAAAATTAGCAGAGTCAGGGACTTCAGTAAAGATCTAATATACCTGTAAATGAAATCCAGAAGGAAAGAAGAAAGAGAAAAGGTAAA
This sequence comes from Panthera tigris, assembly GCF_018350195.1. Taxonomy (NCBI): domain Eukaryota; kingdom Metazoa; phylum Chordata; class Mammalia; order Carnivora; family Felidae; genus Panthera; species Panthera tigris. Next base: position 57,954,638 of record NC_056671.1, on the reverse strand, counting down.
AAAAACTTTTTTGAACAAATAATGGCCAAAAATTCTTCAAATTTCATGAAAAGAGAATTCTCAAACATAGCTTTGATGGTGAAAACTGATTTAACTTTTATGGAAAGCAACTGGGCCATGTGAATCAAGAATCTTAAAAGTATTGATATGCACTTTGAGTTTGTAGTTCCGTTTACAGGAATCCATACCAAAGACATGGGTAGAGATAAAGTAAAAAATTTATTCTAGCAATGCTCTTCAAGGCATAATTTATAATAGCAAAACCTTATATTATCCAACAATAGACTAATAGATGAATATTGAGCAATACTTGTCATACAATAAATATTTGTTGAATGAATTAATATCAAGTTTTCATAAAATAAATTATGACATCAGAAAATATGTTACAGTGAAAAAGCAAAAATTAAAATTCAGCATAAGAATAATCTCTATTACTCAAAATAGAATATATTACTATAAAAGAAAGATAGAGGGAGAGGGCTCAAAGGATCATCTCTGAATGGTAGGATCATGAATGATTTTTATTTTTTACACATTTTTGTATTGTTAAAAATTTTATAGTGAGAATGTATTTATTTATATTATCAGAAAACTGGACCTATATAAAGCTGTAAAAACATACCAAACATATCCTTAATATCTTTGCCTTAATATCTGTATCCTACATGTTCTTGCTTTCACCCACCCATAACTCAGGTTTACCTTGGTCCAGAGTCATCCCCATTCATATCCAGATTGAGTTCTCGGGGTTTAGTAAACTCTTTAGCAGCAACAAGTTCTCTTGACTTAAATACAGCTTGATTTCTCAACCTGGAAAAAAAAATTAGAGGCTTTCTAATCCTTGGAACCTAAGCAACTGAATGGTCACCCTTGCAGGACAATATGCTTTCAGCTAGACCTCAAACAATTGTTTTCAAATTAAAACTTGATCTGTCAGAGGGCCAGGGTGGCTCAGTTGATTGAGAGTCCGACTGTGGCTCAGGTCATGAGTTTGAGCTCTTTGCTGACAGCTCAGAGCCTGGAGCCTGCTTGGGATTCTGTGTCTCCCTCTCTCTCTGCCCCTTCTCAGCTCATGCTCTGTCTCTGTCTCTGTCTCTGTCTCTGTCTCTGTCTCTGTCTCTGTCTCTGTCTCTCTCTCAAAAGTAAAACAAAACATTAAAAAAACCCAACAACCTCGATCTGTCAAAATAAATGGGCACTTCCTAAATACACACAGGATGTAAATAAAATAGACACAAATCAGTTTTACAGGAATTTCAATTTTCTTTATTTACAGAGGAGTTGGAGAACACTGAGTTGGTCAAAATATCATTTAAAACCTCAACACTATAGATGCTTTAGGAGTACTTTAAGTTTCTTCATTAGAAATTTCAAGTTTCTTTCTATTCACTCCTAAGCAAGTGTATTCTGATTATCAGAGTCTTAATGGGAATTCTAGTAACACTAAGTATCACTGACCATGCCCAATATATCCATAAAAGGCAAATATTTCTCATATTGTCAATTCAAAGAGCTGGGGCTATGTCTCACTGACCAATGTGTTTTCTTAAGATCATAGAAACTGAAAGAAATTCTATCCAGCAATGCTAACTAGCCCCATCCTCGATGTGCTGAGGAGGGAAGGCAGAGAAAGAAATTAGCATGTTCTACCAGAGTCTGGGTGGCAATTAACCACTGGCACTTTTTCTACCCATATGTGACCTTTCCTACCCATTTTCTAAGTTTTTTTAGAAATATTCTCTGGCTCATTTTTAGAAATGAAATCTGTAGAAGTATATTCTTTAACTATGAAATAAAACCAGGAAGAGGGGAAAATATTATTAAAACGGCATTATCATTTCCATCATTGTCAAAGACATTCTTATAACTGCAACTAATTATGCACAGTAATAAACAAAGAAAAATATGTAGGGGGTGCCTGGATGGCTCAGTTGGCCAAGTGTTCAACTCTGGGTTTTAGTTCAGGTTATGATCTCAGTTTGTGAGACTGATCCCCGCCAGGGGCTCTGAGCTGACAGCATGGAGCCTGCTTGAGATTCTCTCTCTCTCCCTCTCTCTTTGTCCCTCCCTCACTCTCTCTGTCTCAAAAATAAATAATTATATACCAAAAAAAAATTAGATTAATTACCCTCTAGGAACTTAGAATTTTATAATAATATTTGGTAGTGACACATACATAGGTAGGTAAATGCAGAGAGCAGGGAAGCTATACTTCTATCAGACAAAATAGACAAATCAAAAATTGTAAAAAGACACAAAGAAAATCACTATATAATAACAAAAAGGTTGATTCATCAAGAGAATGTTAGCAATTGTACATATATGTGTATCTAACACAGCAACACCTAAATTTATTAAGCAAATACTAACATATCTGAAGGGAGAAACAGATAATTCAATAACAGCTTCAATACCCTACTTTCAACAATGGATAGATCATCCAGATGTTAAAGAAACACTGGACTTTAACTATGCTTTATATAAAATAGACCTAATAGACATATACAGAACATACCATCAAACAGCAGCAGAACACATATTCTTTTCAGGTATAAACAGAACATTTTCCAGGACAGATCATGTTAGGTCACAAAACAATTCTTAGCAAATTGAATAAGACTGAAATCATACCTTTTCCAAACATAATGTTATAAAACTAGAAGTCAGTAACAGGAGGAAATGGGAAAATTCACAATAAGTGGAAATTAAACAACACACTCCTGAACAACCAGTGAGTCAAAGAAGAAATCAACAGGGACACTAAAAAATATCTTGAAACAAATTAAAATAGAAACATACCAAAATTTATGAAATGCAGCAAAAACAGTTCTAAGAGGTAAGTTTATAGTTTTAAATGTCTATATTAAGGAAAAAGAAAGATCTCGGGGTGCCTGGGTGACTCAGTCGGTTAAGCATCTGACTTTGGCTCAGGTCATGATCTCATGGTTCGTGAATCTGAGCCCTGCATCAGCCTCTGTGCTGACAGTCAGAGCCTGGAGTCTGCTTGGGATTCTGTGTCTCCCTCTCTCTCTGCCCCTCCCCCACTCACAGTCTATCTATACATATCAAAAATAAATAAACATTAAAAAAATGTTTTAAAAAGAAAAAAATTAAGATCTCTAATAAACAATCTATAATTATACTTCAAGGAACTATAAAAAGAAAAACAAACCAGGGCCAAAGTTAGCTGAAGGGAGGAAATAACAATGGCCAGAGCAAAAATAAGAGACTAGAAAAATAGAAAGGATTACTGAAACGAAAAGCTGGTTTTTTGAAAGGATAAACAAAATTAACAAACTTTTGTTTGTTAGAAGAAAGAGAGGACTCCCAAAAAAAAAGCAGAAATGAAAGAGAAGCCATTATAACTGATACCACAGAAACACAAAGGATCATAAGAGGCTACTATAAACAGTTACATGCCAAAATATTGGATAATCCAGAAGAAATGATAAATTCCTAGAAATATACAACCTTCCAAAATGGAATCATGAAGAAACAGAAAATCTTAACAGACCCAAAATGACTAAGGATTAGATTAAATCAGTGAGTAAAAATCTTATGACAAAGAAAAATCCAGGACTAGATAGTTTCACTGGTGAATTCTACCAAACATTTTAAGACAAATTAATACAAATCTTTCTAAAACTCTTCCAAAAGTTTGAATAGGCAGGAACACACCCAAATTCATTGTATAAGGCAGCATTATACTGATACCAAAGCCAGGTAAGCACACCGCAAGAAAAAAAAATAGGTCAATAATTCCAATTAATATAGATGAAAAGAAATCCCAACAAAATACTGTCAAAGGGAATTTACTACATTAATAGAATAAAAAACAAAAATCATATGATCATTTCAATAAAATGCAGAAAAAGCATTTGTCACAATCCAACATCCTTTCATGATAATAGCTCTCAAGAAATTGAGTATAGAAAGAACATAACATAATCAAGGGCCATATATCACAAGCCCACTACTAACATCATATTCAAAGGTGAAAGGTTGAAAACTTTTCCTTTAAGATCAGGGACAAGACAAGGATGTCCACTCTTGTCACTCTTCTTCTACATAATACTGAAAGTACCAGCCCGAGCAATTAGGCAAGAAAAGCAAATAAAAGATATCCCAATCAGAAAGAAAAGTAAAATTTTCTCTGTTTGCAGATGGCTTAACCTTATGTATAAAAAACAATGAAGATGCCATCAAACAACTGTTAGAACTAAAGAAGAAATTCACTAAAATTGCAGGGTACAAAAATCAACATACAAAAATCGGATGCATTTCTATACACTAACAATGAACTACCTAAAAAATAAATTAATAAATCAATCCCATTTACAGTTGCATCAAAAACAATACACTTAGAATAAATTTAACCAAGGAGGTAAAAGATCTGTACACTAAAGCTATAAGACACTGAGGAAATTGAGGAAAACACAAATAATGGAAAAATGTCTTGTGTTCATGGATTAGAAGAATCAGTATTGTTAAAATGTCCATACTACCAACAGTAATCTACAGGTTGAATGCAATCCTTATCAATATTCCATTGGAATTTTTCACAGAATTAGAAAAAACAATTCTAAGATTTATATAGAACCAAAAAGACCCCAAATAGCCAAAGTAATCCTGAGAAAGAACAAAGCTGGAGGCTCCACACTTCCTAGTTTCAAACAATACAAAGCTATAGCAATCAAAACAGTGAAGGTATACAAACAGATATAAAGACAAACAGAACAGAATAGAAAGCCCAGAAATAGACTTGAGCATATACGGTTTGTTACTCTTTGTTCAGCATACCAAGAATACACAATGGGGAAGGGATAGTCTCTTTCAATAAATGGTGTTGGGAAAATTGGATATCCACATGCAAAAGAATGAAAAATTAACTTGAACTGGATTAAAGACTTAAATATAAGACCTAAAACTGTAAAACTACAAGAAGGAAACGTAGAAAAAAACTCCTTGACATTAGTCTTGGAAATTATTTTTTGGATTTGACACCAAAAGATCAGGCAAAACTAGTAAAAATAAATGGGACCACATCAAGATAAAAGGCTTCTGCACAGCAAAGGAAATAAATTATAAAAATGAAATATATATATATATATATATGTATACATATAATCTCTCTCTCTCTCTCTCTCTCTCTCACACACACACACACATATGATAAAGGGTTAATATTCAAAATATATAAGGGACTTACACAACTTAATAGCAAAAAAATCCCTAAATAATCCAATTAAAAAACTGGCAGAGGCACTGAGAAGACATTTTTCCAAAGAAGACATACAAGTTGACTCACAGGTACACGAAAAGTTGCTTGACATCACTAATTGTCAGTGACATGCAAATCAAAACTACAGTGAGATATTGCCTCACACCTGTTAGATTGGCTTCGATCAAAAAGATAAAAAGATAACAAATGTTGGGCAGGATATGGAGAAAAGGGAATTCCTATACACAGGTGGTGCAAATGCAAATTGGTACAGCCATTATGAAAAACGGTATGGAGGTTTCTCAAACAAACCTTAAAAACAGAACCACCATATGATCCCACAATCCTACTTCTGGGTATCTGCACTCCCATGTTCATTGTCGCATCACTCATAATGGAAACAACCTAAGTGTCTGCTAACACATGAATGGGTAAAAAGATATATAAAAATATATATTATTCAGCCAGGAGAAAGAAGGAAATCCTAACTTTTGCAACACCATGGATGAACCTAGAGGAACATTACACGAAGTGAACACACCAACACACCAAAATATGTGAGTCATAGTTAAAACCGTGCTGAGAGGGAAATTTATAGCACTAAATGCTCCCACCAGAAAAGAAAAAAGTCTCCAAGTAATGATCTAAGCTCCCACCTTAAGAAATTTAAAAATACAAGAGAAAGACAAATCCTACACAAGCAGAAGGAAGAAAATATTAAGAAATGAATGAAACTAATAAATGAGACCAGGATTCCCTAGATACCAAAGTTAGACAAAGACAGTACACACACACACACACACACACACACACACAAAGACAGACCAAAATTCCTCACCAATACTGACGCAATGCCCTTAACAAACTCTTAGTAGATGGAATTTGGTAATATATAAAAAGTATTTTACACTATGACCAAATGGGACTTATTCCAGGAATGCAACACTAGGTCAATATTCAAAAATTAATAAATACAATCCACCATATTAGTAGGCTAAATTAAAAAAAAATCACATGATCACATTAACTGATGTATAAACAGGATTTGAGGAAATTTAACAAACATTCATGATAAAAACTTTATATAACCTATAAGGAGAAAATTTGATAAATTAAACTTTATCAAAATTAAAAAAAAAGCCTTTTGCTCTGTGAAGGATCCTTTTAAGTAAGATGAAACAGACAATCCACAGAATAGGAGAAAATGTTTGCAATCCACCTAGCTGAGAAAAGGCATGTCTAGCATATATAAAAAGCTCTCAAAATTCAATAAATCTCAAGAAATCCAAATAGAATATAGACAAAAGATACTACAGAGACAATTTACCCAAAAAGATGGAAGAAAAACAAACAAGTAAATGAAAAGATTTTCAACATCACTAGCCATTAGGGAAATGCAAGCTAAGACCACAGTGAAATATTACTACACACAGATTAGAATAGGCAAAATAGAAATTTGTGACAATTCCAAACGCTGGTAAGGATGTGGAGAAACAATTTCATATACATTGGTGGTGAAGACATATTTTATACTAAATATAGTATAAGCTAAGTATACATTTAATTTTTTAAAACTAAATATATACTTATCATATGATCTAGCAATCACATTCTTAACTTTTATTTGTAGAAATGAAAACCTTAGTCCACACAGAAACTTGTATAAAGATGTATGTAGCAGCTCTCCTCGTAATAGGCAAAGAACCAAGTTGCCCTTCAATAGATAATTGGTTAAACAGATCATGGTATAACCATATCATGGACTACTACTCCACAATCAAAAGGCACAACATATGTTACAACCTAGATGAATCTCAAGAGCATTATACTGCGTGAAAAAAAGCCAACATCGAACATTCATACACTGTATAATCCCATTTATATAACAATCTCAAAATGCCAAAATTATAGAAATAGACAACAGATTACTGGTTTCTATGGGTTAAGGATGGTGGGGGCAGAAGAGGGTGGACAACTCAAATGGGGTAGTAAAAAGGAAACCCTGGTGTTGCTGAAATAGTTCTATAGTTTGATTGTTGTGATGGTTACACAAGTCCACACGTGGTAAAATGCATGGAACTAGACACATTGTACCAAAGTTGATTTATTAATTTTGATATTGTATTCTAGTTATGTAAGATATAGCCATTGGGAGAAACTGGGAGGACCTCTCTGTACTATGTATGCAACTTCCTGTTAATCTATAATTATTTATTGAAAAGTTTATAAATCTCTATAAATATGTATAAGCTTTTACAATTTATGCATACACAAAACTTGCTGAAAAACTGTATTTCATAGCTCTCTCATCTAAGCTAGGATGATCAAGATAACAATAAAGACTTTATTGTCATTATGCAGTATTATTTTAATAAATAGAGCTGTTCAAATGAACACAATGTCTATTTATTGTCATTACATAGCATTATTTCAGTAAACAGTGCTGTCCAAGTGAACATGAAACCTGTTTTAAAATTATGCAGTCTGCTGGACTATGCCCTCTTTAATGACCACATTGGATTCATTTCTCTATCCTAAGTGCCTAGAACCATTTCTTACATATCATAGGCATTCAATAAATGTTAGTTAAATACAGTTCTCAAGAGAGATTAGACATTAACTGGAGGATTAGAGATTGGGGTCATCAAACTGAAGCAATCTTTTGGCCTTTGGTGAAAATCTTGTTATAAGAGCCTTCATTTTCAGTTATGTTAAGAGCCTCCAGCTTTCAACAGTGAAGAACAGAACTGTCCGATCATGAATAAAGAGAAAGTGGCAGAGCACTTCTGGTTCCAAGCAAAGCATTACACTAAAGGAAAAATTCCAAGAAAGAACTCTCAAAGATATTAGAATCTAAAAAATATTGGCAGAATCTGTGAGTGAGAGACAATTAACTCTAAGAACTAAAAGACAATGACAGTTGTACTAAGTGTGTCTGTATAGGATGTATGTGTCTGCATAGAATGTATGAATGTGTACAAAGGGGAAATGGTAAGTTTGATCAAGAAGGAAATGGCAGGGATATATATATACAAGCACTTCTCTCGGAAAACTTGTAATTTATTATTTATTTATTTATTTATTTATTTATTTATTTATTAAAGTTTATTTATTTTGAGAGAGAGAGAGAGAAGAGTTCAAATGTGGGTAAGTTTATAGGAATTGGTTATTGAACAGGTTATGTTTCATGATGAGAAAAGGTTGAATTTAGAAGGCTCTTATCATTTGTTACATTTTATATTATGGTGGATAGACATAAATATGGTATGATGACAGTTAATCACTCTGCTTCACAATCTGATTCCACATCCTGAAGTCTCAAATTTTTACTTAATGCCTAATAGTCTCCATGATGACCTCAAATAGCAGAAGATTTTATGTAACAATATCTTTTAAAAATATTCTCTTCAGAATCCAGCGAAAGTTACAATGGACTGCTCAGAGGTAGATATTCTAGGCTAACATTTGGGAAGATGGGGTAATGTTCTAAGTCTTCCAAAGAAGATCATAGAATTTACTTAGTCATCATAGTTAGTATGCATCTTGAGGAAGCCAAGACCCCAAGGAACCTCTGTGCCTTTGCAACTTTATATTAGTACAAGAGTCATTTTACACGGAGTTCTCCAAGCTAGACATTGCTGAGAGAACAGGTAAGACTCACCAATTATAATCCAGTCGAGACTGATGAAGCTGCTGCTGTTTCAGGAGAAGCTTTGTCTCCTGCTGGGTCAGCAGATGCTGAAGGCGCTCTTTTTCAATTTCCAGCTCCATTTTCTGAAGCATAAGTTGCTGCCTTCTATTTTCCGAGAGTTGCTTTCTCACATCAGTTTCACTAGCCTGCTGTGTTCCTTGACCATGCAGCAGGGATGCCCAGGAAAGCCCACAATTATTGCATGATTCCAGATGTGTTTTGGAATATTGAGGGGCCGTGTGTGTAGGATGACTTTCATGAACATGATCTTCATTTTCAGAAAGTCTATGACCACAACACTGACTGGATGGAGAAGGCTTCAGGTGTTGGCATTGTTTCATCTTCAATTCTGCTGGTGGGGCTTTCTCTGTAGGGACTGCGTCTACTAGTTTTCTCCCTGGGGATCCATAATCACATGTTCTGGTCTCTAATGGCACCCTGTCTTGGTCCTCTTTAGGACAATGAAAATCTGCTGGCTTCAAAGAATTATTCTTAAACTCCACAAGGGATTCTGAAGTGGAGTCTTGGATTGCAGACATAGGCCTCTGCTTGGTTTGATAGCAGGTTTGTGATTTGGCTACACTCAAGTAGGAGCCATCCAGTTCCATAGCTGAAGACCGAAGAGTGCTCTTCCTATTGGATACCTAAAAGGAACCGCAAGATCATTTGTCAAATAAGAGCACACTGAAAGGAGTTCTTTTGACTTTTCAGAAATCAGTGATATATGTTTCTCAAAACAAAGCTCTTGTTCTGTCTTCTTAATAAATGATAGTATTCACATAGCTAAACAGACATGTGCCACAAAGCCAAACCCATTTTCAAACAATCTACATTTCAGTAAATCCAGAAGTAAGAGAAAAAGAAAGTACTTCTATTTGCTGTTTAAGCAAGATCCCAGGAGTTGGAAATAATGAGTGTTACATAGAATCAACTTTGAGAAGAGGCAAAAGCATTAAATGCTAAGGTCTTAAAATGTTTACTTTTAAATACTAAGCCAAGAAATCCACTCAGCCACCTTAAATACCCTTTGAAATGTCCTTTGTTTGTCCATTACACACAATGAGATTTGATGTAAAACAGTTCATCTTATACTGAATAGGATGTTAGTTACCGCCAGAAATTTGATGAGTTTTTGTATCTTTAGAGCACACAGATAAAACCAAGCACTTTCCAAAAAATATGATTCTAATCAAAAGCGGTTATTTAAATACAAACCATATTTAATTTCAGCTATAAACATAAGTGATTTTTTAGTTAAGCTATTTGAGTGATCATAGCCTGATAGAACTCAGGCAGAAAGGAAGCAGTTGCAAATTACCTTTGGCAGGCCAATAGCATGAGCTTTCCAGCATTTTAGCCTCACGCCTGTTCTATCAGGGAGAGCAAAACTTAGCTTATATCAGTGATTCTCTAACTTTAGCATGTATCAGAATCACCTGGAGGAAGTGTCAAATGTGAATTTCTGGGCTTCATTCTTAGGGTTTCCAATTCAGTAAGTATGGAGCAGAGTTAAGTGAAGCTGTGTTTTTAACAAGTTGCCAGATGATGCTGATGTTGCTAATCTGGCACCACACTTTGAGAACCACTGGTGTCACGGGACATCTGACTCCTCCTGTGTCCCTCTTATAGGACTGTTTTCGTAACACTGGCCTCATCCAGGTAATCCTGGATAATTCCCTCATCTCAAAGTCCTTAAGTTAATCACATCTATAAAGTCTCTTGTCATACAAAATCCTTTGTGTCATATAAAGAGACTTTCACAGGTTCCAGGAATTAGGACATGGACATATTTGGGGGGGCATTATTCAGTCTGCCACAACTTCTTTTTAAATTAGAACTAAATCATAAACAGTTGAGATGGTTACCTTATTCTAGAGACATGGAATAAATGAATAATTGAGATCCCTAGCAGAAGGGAGAAAAAAAAATCCCACCAATTTACCTTGTAATAGTTGAGATGATCTGATTGGAAAAAAATGTCAACAGATATACAGCAACACCATGTTTCCTATATTCTTTTTTAAATACATTTTAAAAATGTTTATTTATTTTGAGAGAGAAAGACAGAGAGAGAAAGAGAGAATCTCGAGCAGGCCCCAAGCTTGGCTCAGGGCCCAACTCGGGTTCAATCCCACAACTGTGAGATCATGACCCAAGCCAAAACCAAGATACTTAACTGACTGAGCCACCCAGGCATCCTTGTTTCCTATCTTCCGATAAAAGAGGATTATCAGAATTATTATATTATTATATTATATTATTATAATGATTATTAAGACTTTGAGTTTCTAAAACAATACTAAAGGAGTTCTATTCAAATGAGAATGACCCATATCTAGGAAGGAGACTTGGTCCTCTTCAAAGAAGACACACAATCCTTTACACTGAGCAGGTGACACGGAGTAGATTGCAAGCTACGGAGAAGAAACTAGTCCTAGGGCAAAATTTATGATAAACTACCTCATAAAAAAAAATTAACCTCATTTTACAACTAAAGGGAAACTCCAGCCCACATTAATCTCCCCTACTCTGAACTTCTGTAGCACTTACTGTCAAAACAAATATTTAACATTTATCATCTGCTACTCTGTATGGTAAGCTATCTTTTCATAGAATTATATTTAAAAATGACAGGTGAATTTTTTAAAGGTCTGGAAACTTAAATCCACTCTTTTACATTGTCCTATGTTTCCTAATCCATGTGTTGGCAACTTAACAATGGCATGTATGTATTATTTTATATTCTTATTTTTGTTCCTCAGCATTATTTACATATGTGCATCTTTAGATACTGATATAGCTGATACTTATGTTAATGGTACTGATTATTAAATTACTCATAAATGTCACATATTTGGAATATTTAAAAATGTTTTTTTGGAAGTGTCAGGTATTTGGAATATTAAAAAAATACTTTTGTTGGTAGTTAACTTTTTATGTTTATGAGAAGCAGTTCAACTTAATGATTTTGATGCACACTTTGCTCAAAGAGAACACTCCTTTGCCAGTTACTGATGGGTGACTGTGCATGTTGGTAGGCAGAATTCTAAGATGGTCCCCAAGATTCCTGTCCTCTTTGTGTGCCCACGTGGTATTATCTCCTCCCCTTGAATGTGGGTATAACTTGTGAACATGATGAGATATTAATCCCATTATTACGCTAGAGTATATGACCAAAGGGACATTACAGATTAACTCAGGCTCCTCCTAATCAGTAGAGTTTTAATTAATACAAAGGAGATTATCTTTTATGGGCCACACCTAATCAAGTAAGTCCTTTATAAAAGGGTCTGGTGCCCTCCCTAAGATCAGAGATTGGCTTTGAAGAAACAAGCTAACATGTTATGGGAGGACCAATGAAGGGGGTCATGTGCCAATGACCTCTGGAGCAGAAGGCAGTTTCCAGCCAACAGCTAGCAAAAAATGAGACATCAGGAAACTAAATTCTGCCAACAAGCACGTGAGCTTGGAAGGGGACCTAGAGCTCCAGATGAGAATGCAGCCCAGCTGTTACCCAGACTGCACCTTTCTAAGACCCCAAGCAGAGGACCCAACCAACCTGCACCTGACTCATGACCCATAGAAATGGTGAGATAATAAATGTGTGTTGTATTAAACTAGTAAATTTGTAGTATTTTGTTGCACAGCAATAAAAAAATGAATAAAGCACCTTTTTCAACTTGCCTGACCCTCAGTTTTCTCATCAGTAAAACAGGGATCAAAGACAGCATCTACCTTAAAACTGAACATGGTGGGGGCGCCTGGGTGGCTTGGTCGGTTAAGCGTCCGACTTCGGCTCAGGTCATGATCTCACAGTCCGTGAGTTCGAGCCCCGTGTCGGGCTCTGTGCTGACAGCTCAGAGCCTGGAGCCTGTTTCAGATTCTGTGTCTCCCTCTCTCTCTGCCCCTCCCCTGTTCATGCTCTGTCTCTCTCTGTCTCAAAAATAAATAAATGTTAAAAAAAAATTAAAAAAAAAAAAACTGAACATGGTGGACAGATGGGCACTTATCAAGGTTGCCATTTCATAAGGGTACTGATTTACAAAAAGGAAAAAAAAAAAAAAACCCTTATATTTACCCAAACGTTTTTCAAGGAGAACCTTATGGGGTATGTGCCAGGGAGGGGCAGGGGGGAAGTGAGATCTCCAAGGGACATGTACAGTTACAATGATTACCTTAAATTGTCTTCTAAAACAAATGAGTTTGGTTATCCAGCTTTATTTTGCTACAGTGAGGCTTGCAAGTTGGGTCAGTGTTGAAATGCTTTAGATAATAGACAGATTCTTCAAGTTTGTCCTCATTACAAAATATGTCTTACCCTGACATCTTGCCTTGCCTCTTAGGGCTATTGTGACGACTGGATGAGATCATTCACACAAAGTGCTTTGGATATTGCCAATCTACAGTCAGTATTCAAACAATGTTTCCTATTATAATTATTACTACTGTTACTAGCATTGACTTCTCTGCCCCAACAACTTTTGCAGTCAGGGTTCTATTTACTTCCTCTGTATGTATAGCACTGAGGCTTGCATATACTACATTCTCAATAACAAGGGGCTGACTGTATCAGATAAGAAGAAAAGTCAAGTTGGGGTATGCGTCCCAGAAAATTAGAAATGAAAATCAGAATCCATGATTAGGCTGAATTATATGCTACTAAGGAAAATGAAGAGAGGAGAAATAGAAAACTGCCTATTAGGATCTGAATATAAGAAATTAAGTTATTTTATTAGTGAAGTGAAGACAAATATTGCCTCTGGGACACATGGAAGTCACCACGGGCCCAATGAAACAGATGTGTTTTTCTTTCTGGAGCTGCTGCACCATGCTTTCTATGAGATGTTTACAAATGTAACCTCTTTTAACTAAGGCTTAAACTAACAAATCCCAAACCGCTGTCTCTGGCATATGGGTTTGATATGAATTTTTCAGATACATCACACTAATTTAGGAACCAATAATTTTTTTAATGGAGGCATAATTTACATATACTAAAATGCACACATCTTAAGTGTACAGCTTGATGAATTTTTACATTTGCATATACCCATGTAATCATCATTACCCCAGAAAGGTCCCTGTGCCCTTTCTAGTCAAACCAACCTCCTCATACTCCCAGAGGTAACCATTATTCTCACTTCTATGACCATAGATTAGTTTTGCCTATGTTTAGCTTCACATAAATGGAATCATATGGCATGCTACTCTTTTGTGGCTGGCCTCTTAAGCTCAACATAATTTTGCATGTTTATTTTTGAGAAAGAGAGAGAGAGAGAAAGAGAAGGGGGTGGGGCAGAGAGAGAGCACAGAGGATCCGAAGTGGGCACTGCACTGACAGCAGAGAGAATGTTGTGGGGCTCCAACTCACCAACCAGGAGATCATGACCTGAGCCAAAGTTGGTCACTTAACCAACTGAGCCACCCAGGAGCCTCATTAAGTTCAACATAATTTTGAATTTCTTTTATGTTTCTGTGTGTATCAATAGTTCATTCTTTTATATTGCTGCATAGTATTTCATTGTATGAATATAACAAAATTTGTTTATTCATTCTCTTATTGGATTAGGTTGTTCTGGTTTAGGGCTACTGCAAATAAAACTGCTAGCAATATTCTTACACAAAGTCTTTTTTTGACATACATATTTATTTTTCTTGGGTGCCAGGTAGGCATATGTTTGACTTTATTAGAAACAGTCAGAGTGGTCCATCTGTTTTACATCTCCATCAGCAAAGTAAAAGAGTCCCAGTTGCTTCTCATTCACACTTACATTTGATACTATGTTTTTATTTTTAGCCAATCTGGTGTGTAGTGAAATCTTATTGTGATTTTATTTTTCATTTCCCCGATATGTAATGATAATTAATTAACATATGCTTATTGGCCATTTGGATATCTTGTTTTGTGAAGTGCTTGTTGAAACCAATACCCTTAAATAATTCAAAATAATTTTTAAAAATTTAAAAATAAATGTTTGTTTATTTTTGAGAGAGAAAGAATGTGAGTGGGGGAGGGACAGAGAGTGAGGGAGAGAGAATCCAAAGAAGGCTCTGAACTATCAGCACAAAATCCAACTTGGGGCTCAAACCCATGAACCATGAGATCGTGACCTGAGCTGAAGTTGGATGCTAAACTGACTGAGCCACCCAGACACCCCAAAATAACTTTTAAAGGACTGAGATGGGAAATGGAAAATGAAGGTCAGAGAAGAGACCTTTATGCAAGTTATTACTGATGAGAGAACTGGGTTCTAAATATTCACCTTCACTGACCATTGAACTGAACTAAACATAGAGCTTACTATGTACTATGCTAAATGTTTTACATACTCAACCTATAATTCTTGATCACGACCTGAGCAAAAATCAACAGTTGGGCGCTTAACCAACTGAGCCACCCAGGTGCCCCTCAGCCTGTAATTCTTAACAACTCTATAAGGTAGTTATTAGAGTTACCAATTTGCATATGAGATAATGAAGTGCACTGAAGCAACACAACTTTCCCAAGATCCCATCAACACTATATTTGAGATAAATGGGAATATGAATCACTCCAAATCTGTAGTCTTCCATTTCTCCATAATGTAGCTTTTTAAAAAAAATTCGTTAATATGAAATGCTATTAAGCATAGAAAAGTTTAATCATCTCAGTGAATAATAATAAGTGAATAATAAGAAGACAATGTCCACCCACATAACCACTATCCAAGAAACGGAAAGCTGTCTGTATGCACAAGACCCTGCACAATCTCTACTCTCTACTTCTCCTGTCCAAGGGAATTACCATCTTGACTTTTATGGGAATAACTCCTCTGCTTCATACTTCCCTACTTAAAAGTCCATACCGGAATTTGGTTTTACCTGTTTATTTTTAAAGTATAAATGGAATAACATGAAGTACATTTTGTGTCTGACTTCTTTATCCAACATTATAATTATGAAGTTCATACATGATATAGAATGTGGCTGTAATTTGTTTGTTTTCATCAAAGATTTGCAAAGGTTAGCAAACTTCTGTAAAGGGCCAGTTAATAGACCTTTTAGTTTGCAGTCCATATGGTCTTTGTCATAACTACTCAGTTCTGCTTTTGTAGTGTGAAAGCAAGAGACAATACATAAATGAAAGACTGGTCCAGTAAAACCTTATTTACAGACACTGAAATCTGAATTTCAGGTAGTTTTCCCATTTTATGAAATATTCTTCACCCCCCCCCACCATTAAAAAAGTTAAAAACCATTCTTAACTCATGAGATTGGATTTGTCCTGCTATATTTTGCCATTTGAACCTGATGATTACATTGAGTGCTCCTCCCATTAAAGGATTCCATGAATATACTAAGATACGCTTAAAATCCATCACAATGACTTGTACAGGGCTGTCAAGAATTATCTGTGTGATGAAAATTAGTTGAATGGAGTGCTTAATCAGAGATGAACAAAATGATATTTAGGAGAAAAGAAAAGCATGCAGAAGAGGCAGGAAAACAAATGGTATAAATGAAAAAATAAGTTTAGACAGGATAATGATCTGTAGATCACAACAAATAAAGAAGTTGAGTTCAGGGGGCACCTGGTGGCTTAGTTGGTTGAGCATCCAACTCTTGATTTCAGCTCAGGTCATGATATCAGAGTCTTGGGATCAAGTCCTGCGTTGGGCTCTGCTCTAAGCGTGGAGCCTGCTTAAGATTCTACTTCTCTCTCTGATCCTGCCCCACTCACTATCTCTCAAAACAAACAAACAAACAAAAAATTATTCTATTAAAAAAATTGAGTTCAAAATGGTAGCATGTTAGGATTTGTATTATATAAAAGGTACCACAAACCTTGACTACACTTTAAGACTCTACAAGTGGCACAAATAAAGCCAATAAAGTCTTTGATGGGATATGATATGGGATCCATAGCACAAAAGAAAGATGAGGAGAAAATGCAGGCATTTTTGGCTTATGACATAATTGGACTACAATGTCTTTTAACTTGGGTAGATACATACTTATGACAACATAAAAAAAATAAGTAACAGGAGACAAACAAAACATGAGAAGAGTATAAAAAAATGTTTAAAAAATGTGAGAGACTTAGCTTGGACACAATGAAGAATTTTCTGAGAGTGGAAGTTAGTAAATTTCTGAGCTGGAAGAGGGTTTTCTGAATCTTTAAGATACTTTCTTAAATATGCCATTAAAAAGACTTCATAGGAAACAAAGATGTCTCTAAACACTATGATGTGTCATCTTGTATACACATTCACATGTACAGCTATCTTGTATGCGCAAGCATATACACGAACACACACAATCACATACTATTCCTATGGTGATACAAAGCTTTTCGGTGTTCTCACATGTTAAAAAAAAATCTGCAGTATTGCTTTGTGAAATACAATCAACAAGTATATTTTGTAAGTTTCTGCAAATCATTTTTACAGGTCTGGCCAATCTCTCTGCTATGAAGCCATAAGAAAAGAGGTGAATTAAACTGCAGTAATTATTTCTTGCAACAGGTAGTTATTTTGCATGATTAGGAAGTGATTATTTATAATGCATTTGTGAATTGTTAACCACAGAATTAGTGGTTAACAATATCAATAAATATTATTGATCTATTTATGATATTCATGTCTCTAATGGCAAATAATAATAATTTACTATCCTGGCAAACACCCTATTAACAATCCTCACATTCCCACAGATAGCCTTATAAGAATGAAAATCTCAAATTTATAACTTCAAAATTTCCCCCTGTGCTCTTTATTTAATGAGGAGTCAGAAATTCAAGACCTATATTAAATATTTCTAAACCTAAATTACTGTGTGTGGGACAGGTCATTGCATTACCCAGAACATTTGGAATGAATGTGAAATAAGGCATAGAACGACATGCTGCATTTTTAAAGTTGGCCTTCCATGGACCAGTTGTCAAGCTGACAGAAGCTGTGTAATGCAACAGCTGCACTGTGTGGTTTGCCAAAGTCTCATCCCAAATAAATGTTCGTTCTCCCCAGTGCAATTAACTCTCCTATACTGGCAGATTTCGCTAGAAGATCATCAAGGTAGATTACCTTCCAGCGTTATGAACTAAATACTTACAGGTGTTGTATCATCAGTTATAACTTACAAACTTTTGCATTTAGGAAGACATCCAGGCAAATGAATCATCTAATTTATGAATTATTTATAAGAAATTCACAGCATGCTCCTGGCATCATCCATGGCCTTTTCCAGGTCATATGACACCAATTAGAGCTGAATTTTAAATTATTCAATAACCTGAACTCTCTTGTCATTTAACATATAGATATCAATGCAGTAAACAAGTTAAATCTAATGGGCCCTAGAGGTTTAAGCTTCTCTGCTGCTCAGCAGCTGAAGCTGTAGGCTATCAATGGAAGAGAAAAATAACAGAATGCAGCAGTCAAATGCATTTGCAAGGCTCTAATGACTTATTCTAGTTCCCACAGGGATTGTGGCACAACCTAGGATTATTGAATCTAAAAGACATTAAAGTCAATAATTATGAGATTTAAAAGGATATAGATATAGACACATGATAATGTACAGATGACAGAATACTAGCAGCACATACCAAATGCACTACCAACTTTTAGGATGTGTACACCAGAAGTGTGCCGAACTGTAACTACCAGACTCAGAAAAGGCTAAACCTCATAACATTCAATCATTCCTCTCTTTCTTGAAAGTTGGAATGTGTTGATTTGCTGTAAAAATGAATGAGAGCACGGAAGAACTGACAGCACACTTGAGGTGAGGTCAAAAGACCTTGATTAGAATTCCAGTATTCCACTTAGGAGTTCTGTTATTTTTGGAAAGTCACTTTACATCTCTTAGGCAGTTTAGATGTTTGTAAAATAAGGGGATGGGTTTGACAATTTCTAAAGCTTATGCTATCTTTAAGAGCTAAGAAACCCAGGGATTGGATTGTTATACCCCAAGGAGATGAAAGAAAAGAAAAGGGTTAGATGAAAAATTATACCAATCAATAAAGCTTCAGCTATCAACTAACAGAATTACTGCAAAATACTGGATGTCCCTTGATTCTATTTCCCCTGACAAATTCTGTGGGTTGTTTTAGCAATTTTTAAAATGCTTATTTATTTATTTTGAGAAAGTGAGCAGAGGAGGTGCAGAGAGAGGGAGAGAGAGAGAATCCCAAGCAGGTTCTGCACTGTCAGTGCAAAGCATGATACTGGGCTCGAACCCATAAATGGTGAGATCATGCCTGAGCCGAAATCAAGAGTGGAATGCTTAACCGACTGAGCCACCAAGGTGCCCTGCAAATTCTGTGTTTTAACACTACTGCCTTATGTGATTTACACACTAGAAAACTTAAATCAGCCTCTTATCTGGTCATTAAATTTGAAAGACATACAAATGAAGATTGAATAAGACAAATGTATAGTTGTGAAGATAGTCCCAGATACTTGGATGAGATTTAAATATTTTGAAGGGATAGGATAACCATTCACCACAGAAATATATAAGTGATACTGATTCAAATTGCTTTACCATACATGATTATAAATGGTAAAAGAAAAAAAAAAGCAGATTTATACATGGTTTTCTAAATCTACCAAAGGAAACAGATGCACAAGGCTAGTTTTAACTCAATGAAGATCGGAAAGAAGATGAAATAATGTTATAGAGAAAATGAAACAAAGACAAATTAGAAGTGGTGAGGACAAACTTCACATGCATAAACATGAAAAGAAAACATACTGGATATTAAAGCCAACTGTACTTAGATTTGGTTACGGATGCAGCACAAGAAAATCATCCTTAAAAGTTCACACTAATTTTCCCGTGCACCCTCTTGGCTTTATGTTTATAGGGTGTATCCTGGGGCCCCAAGCAGAGCTCCCCCTGGTCTGTTTATGGTCCTCTCTTCTGTAGCTCCAGTGACAGCCTCAAGAATGGAAATAAGAAGTGAACGAAGGCAGTTCAATGTAGTTCGTTTTAAAGGAAGCAAGCAAGATTAGTTTGTGTCAAATGAAAGGAATTCTTAATATACTTTCTAGAAAACATAAAGTTAACACCATGTGAACATAACCAACTGTCCCTGAAGGGGAGGTCAGGATCAGAGCTATGTTTATGTTGTTGGCTGAGGGAAAAAAGTATCTGTGTTGTATCTTTGAAACTAGCAAGTAAAAATAAACTCTGCTGAAAAAGAATATTTAAGAAATACCAAGAAATATAACCCCTGGTGTACTTGTAGGAAACAGGAGGGAGGGAGAGCCAGCCTGTTGTTTATTACACCAAGATTTCCTGAAATGAATCACAGCCCTTTTACTAAAGATTAGAGTCTGCTATATCCTTTTTTCCCCTATATAAGTGATTGCAGACCAGGGATATTGAAGAGATCTAATGAGAAGCATTTCTGAAAGCACAGGGAACTAGCAAACCAGAAAGATTTAAGGTAACCAACCTTAAAGGGCTAGCCCTTCCTTGGGGACTCAAGATTTATTTTAGAAATCTTAGTCCTTTAAATGCATACAGCTAAGTCCTGACTTTAAAAAATTTAGGACATTACTTATTAGCTAGTTTAGTGTACCACAAAAAAATCAAGAGAAGAGACTTCATTTAGAACTTAATAAAAAAATAAGTGATGCAATTTCCATGTGCTCAAATGCCCTGGCTCCTTTTTAGTCTTCCAAATGCAACTCTGAAATGCTTCCAGGCTGGTTTGGCCTGGTTTAGCACCACTTCCTGCTATTGTGGCTTCCCCACCCCCCAGCTCACCTTGGTTTTGCCTTCCCCAGGAGGATTTTGTTCCGCCCTTTATTGTTGTATTCATTTCATCCTGCTCTGTAACAGTTCAACGTTAGCTGTTTTCACATCTCGAAGTTTCCCTGTGATGTGTAAGTATTTACACTTTTTTTTTTTAATTTTTCTTAATATTTATTTTTGAGACGGAGAGAAACAGCATGAACGGGGGAGGGTCAGAGAGAGAGGGAGACACAGAATCCGAAGCAGGCTCCAGGCTCCAAGCTGTCAGCACAGAGCTGGACGCGGGGCTCGAACTCAGGGACCGTGAGATCATGACCTGATCGGACGCTCAACCGACTGAGCAACCCAGGTGCCCCAGTATTTACACTTCTTATGGAAACTATAAACTGTTTGAGAGCGGAGATCTCAAAAGATACCGTTACTTTTGTTTATTGTTGTATCTCCATAAGAGATAGTAGGTGCTTAATAAATAATGAGGTTTTTTGCATACAGTTTGGTCCCACTCCAGGAAATACCAGGTGGAACTTCAGGAGAGAGGCAATGTTACTTTCAACTTCATATTACAATGATACTGGTCTTTATAAATAAAAAATACTTAAATTAATGAACGTGTGTTAAATGAACCAATAAACAGGAAGCAGGAGTATCAACAACTAAATGGCCTAGCTTGTATCCTAAGGAGCTTGATGGTAATTTATAGCAAAATGTATTTTACTTTTTTCAGGAGACACTTTTTCTACAAGTACCTTTTCTCAGAGTGTTTAAAGGTTAATAAGAGATTCCATAAATTCAAGAAAAATTCCAACTATACCTTTCAGGAGTCTCAATGCCTATTTAGTTTGGATCTGTGAAATAGTAAAATATAAGGGCACTGTCTCCTTCTGAGATGAGAATTTAAACTTAAAGCAGAACTTTATATTATTTTCTAGAATGCTCCATGGAAAGGTTTTCAAACAAGACACTATATTGAAAGACTGAAAAACATGCGTGCTATATCAACATTGATAAGAATAGGCAAACAAACTCAAAAATGTAATATCTGAAATAAAAGGCAACTGCTACAAAGTTTCCTACTTTGAGTTATTTTTAAAAATCAGCCTTAAGGTAACTGACTTTCATATTGTAAACAAGGCTGGAAGGTTTTGAGACCACCACATTATGTTCAGAAGAAAGATTTATAGACATTTTGGACAAGCAGGGCTTTTAAAATGTAAAGTTAATTGTGTTTTTCCCCAAAACATTTCTCGGTTAATGCTGTCATCCAATGTGTGTAAAGGATACTCCCAAATACAATCCTAAAACTATTTTTAAAAAATAAACTTGTTTCCCTTCTGTTCCCTGCTTTTGGGTGCTGCTCAGGTGCTAAATGTGAGAAGACGTGGTTAGGATGCTAGAGATTGGGGAGGAATGATTAATTTTTTAATAAAGCCATGAAGTGTAAGATACATAGGAATGGATAAAACTTGTGCATCTAAAAGCCAAGTCTTCTATATTTGTCTAAAATATAAGGGAAGCATGTATATAAATAAAATACTATGGATAAACAGATTCAGTATTATAATCCTCCTCCTGTTCTGTAATTTACCCAAAGGTACAGGCTCCCACCTTGGAATGAGCAGGCAGGATAGGGATCTGGCAGTACCTGCCACATGCTATGCTAGGAGGCAAGAATACAAAGCTTGATAAGAAAGTCCCAACCTTCATGACCCTTGAATTTTAGCTAAGGGAAAAAAAAAAACAAAAAACCATTTTATGTGATAAGGTCTACTAAGAATGTTATATGCAGAGTTGAAAAGCATTAGTGAGATTAGATTTGCTTCTAGTGGGGGTGGGGAAAGTTGGGAAGTTTTCACAGTAGAGAAGACATTTAAATTTTGGAAGACAGAATAGAGTTTATTAACGATAAAGGTGTGTGTGAGGGTGTGTAGTGTGTGTAGGATAAGACCTTTCAGACAAAACAAGGATTATGAAGATGAGTATGTATGGTAAACTCTAAGTAGTCTAGAGCATGGTGGACAGGGGGATGGGGAATGGATGAAGACAGGTAGATGCCAGATATAAATGGTGTGAATGCCATGCTAAAGAAGTTTCACTTTAAATTTTCTATGCCCACCTAATACAGGAGATGACCAATGAGCCAACTGGTGGGTAGCTGGAAGGAAATAAAATAATAAAATGCAAGATAATCTACTCAGTACCTGAAGGAACCAAGACATAAAGTTTATATGGGGAGACAGAAAAAGACAAAGAAAGAAGGCAGGCCTATGTCAGATGAAAACACTAAAAAAATTAAATTGAAATAATATAATTAAAATTAAAGTGTTCAGATCTATACACTATACTGAATGATCTTTGGAGAGTAAGGGTAGGTAGATCTAGGTAGAGGGTGGATGCCTAGCGAAGGCATAAAAAGGAATTATAGTAGAAGGAAGGCAGCAATGAACTTTCTACAATTTGTTGATTAAGTAACTCTATAGAATTTCTTCAGGGTCTAGTACTTCCAAATTCTCAAAAAGGTTGGGCAAAATCCATTGTGGATTAGTTTCTTTCAGTCAGTCTCCCGTCATGAATAAGTATGAGGACAAACTGTTTTAAAAAATCTGTTTGAAGGCACTGATGTGTTACCAAGGTAGTGAGGACATGAAGAGGCCAGGATCCCAGAGTGAAGGTAAACAAGAAAAGATAGCTTGACATTAGTTGTCACTTTTCTGTTCAAGACATTCTAAATTAGGATGCTGGCTGGGAAGCTGAGAAGAGCTGTAAGCGTCTCACAGGGCAGGAAACAAAACTTGGATTTCAGAGCCTGCCAAGAAAGAGGTCCTGTCAAAAAATCCAGGCTTTCCATTGAGACCCCTGAAAAGCTGGTAGTAAAAATGAAAAAGAAATAGAAAAGCCCATGTACATACTTAAGTTGAACTTCAAAATCCACTCAGTCCCAGACTGGGTTAAAGTAATTTGAATCAAAGCTAACTGCCTGCAAGAAGCAAAAGCAAATTCTCTTTGGGTAAAGATAACATCAGAGACCTATATTATAAATAATATATTCATAGACACTGTCTGGCATTCAATAAAAAATAAGCAAGCATGCAAAAAGATAAAAATAATAAACCTGCAAGAGAAAAAAGACAATAGAAATAGAACCACAAGAGATTTACGTGTTGGCATTATCAAACATGGACTTTAAAGTAATTGTTATTTACAGTTAAGAAATTAAATAATATCCTAGAAAATTCTGCAGAGAACTGTCAACTAGAAAAAAAATCAAATTGAAATTTTAGGACTGAAAACATAACAATATAGTTGTACCTATAACAAATATAGTTAAAAATTTAATAGCAGATTAGATGTATCTGAGGAGACAATTAGTGAATTGGAGTAAATGTCAGAAGAAAATACCCAGACCAACAAAGAGACAAGGATGTAAAAGGATGGAAATTTACAAAAGAATGTATGGTACCTGATGACAAAAGCCTAAAATAAATATAATACAGAAGGAGGAGGGAAAAGAGGGAATGAGGAAGTAATATTTGAAAAGATAATGTAGAGAATTTTTCAAAACTGTTATCAAGCCACAGATTTAAGAAGCTGTGTGAATCTAAAGGAGATTAAATATAAAGAAAGCCACCCAAGGACCAAACATGCTCAAAAGCCAACCGATAAAACAAGCATCTTACCTTCCAGGAGACAATAAATAGACTTACTTTCAACTGAAAGTAAGTCTATTACCTACTGAAAATATTGCTTAAAAATGAATGTGACAGATTTTGCTTCCAGACCCAAGGGAGTAGTAAGTGGGTCAAAAATTAACCTCCAATCTTAAACAAGAAAAGCTGACAAAATGTAGGAAAAACCTATTTCAGATGGTAGGAAACAGGGAGCAGAGATTTTGATGTCCGAAAGAAAAAAAGAAAATCCAGTAAATCCTATGATAGCATAAGCTTTCTTCCTGAAGGCAACTTCTGAATGGTAGCACAGAGGAGGAGGAACACAGATAGAGCCCAACATTTTCAACTGAACTGAGAAGTCAGAGATTAGAGTTGGAGGAAGCTGTAATGGGTAGAATTTGAAGGACTAAGTATCCAAGGGAAGGGAGCATGAGGGTCTCCCTGATTGTTTGGCTGACTACCAATCTGTATATATATAGGATGAAAACTCATGAGTAACTCCAGGGTAGGATCAATTACAGGGAAGCTCCAGAAAGAAAAATTCACAAAGTTCAAGACAGGGAGGTCACTCCAGCCATAGTAGAGAGGTTTCATTGAATATAAGGAGCATCCAAGATAGATCGCAAAAGAGTCACACCTTAGGTATGTGGCAAATTACCCCCACAGTAAAGGCTAAATTAGAATCACTCGAAAACAGTTTAGAAATAGACCTTGACTGTATCAAACTAATCCAAAAGCAACTTTGCTGCTGGCCAAAACAAACCCTGATATTTTGTAAAGAAACACAACAAAATCCAGCACCTGACAATGGAAAATTCACAATGTATGGCATTTACTTACTAGGCAAAGTTAGAAACAAAAATGTGACCTATACCCAGGAGAAAAATCAATCAACAGACATACAAAAATAACAGAAATGATGGAATTATCAGAAAAAAACCTAAAATGAGTGATTAAAAATATGTTCAAAACGTGTAAAACATGATGAAAGAGATGCAAAATATACATTTTTAAACATGGCACTTCTAGAGAAGGGAAATACAATGTCTGAAATGAAAATTTCACTTTATGAGATTAACAACACATTTGATAACTGCGGAAGGAAAGACAAGTTTTTATGAAGATATAGAATGACAAATTATCCAAAGTGAAGTAAAAGAGAGACAGCAAGAGGAAACATGAAAAAAGAAAGAGAAAAATAATATTGGTAATCTTTGTGAAATATTAAAAAATAATAACAAGCACACAGCTTTTTTTCATGAAATAGAGGGAACAGAAATACCTGTAACTTAATTTACATGGCTAGCATCACCCTGATAGAAAAACCAAAGACATTACAAAAAAACAACAAACCAATATCCTTCATAAACATGGATGTAAAAATTCTCACCACAATATTAGCAAATTATATACAGCAATATAGAAAAAGGAAAAGATAAAATGGACAAATGGGGTTTATCCCAGAAAGGGTAAGTTGATCTAACAACTGAAAATCAATCCGTGTAATACACTATCTTACCAGAATAAAATATAATTATGTCATATTGATAGAAGAAAAATAAGCCTTTGACAAAAACTCAATAACTAGTCAACAAATTATAAATAGTAAGAAGATTCCTCAACTAGATAAAGGGTATTTATGCAAAACCTATAACCACCATCAGACTTAATGGTGAAAAGACACAATGTATTTCATGTGAAATTGAAAAAGACACAAAAATCCACTCTCAGCACATCTCTTCAGCATTATATTTGAGATCCTAGCCAGTGCAATAAGAAAGAAAGAAAGAAAGAAAGAAAGAAAGAAAGAAAGAAAGAAAGAAAGAAAGAAAGAAAGAAAGAAAGAAAGAAAGAAAGAAAAAGGCACAAAATGTGGAAACTGAGATATAAAACTGCCATTATATACAGATAATTGATCATATGTGTAGAAAATCATAAGGAATTTAGAATATCAAAATTACTTATTAAATTTAGCAAGGTCACAGGATATAAGGACAATACAGATAGCTCCTGACCTAGGATAGTTCAACCAACACTTCTTTGACTTACAATGGTGCAAAAGTGATACATATTCAGTAGAAACTATAGCTCAGTTGAGCTATAGCTCTTTGAATTTTGATCTTTTTCTAGGCTAGTGATATGCAGTACAATATTCTTTCATAATGCTGAGCAGTGACAGCAAGCCACAGCTCCCAGTCAGCCACATGATAAGGGGGACAACCGAATCACAATCATTTTGTACCCATACAGCCACTGTGTTTGTCACTTTCAGTATGGTATTCAGTCAACTACATAAAACAGTCAACACCTGATTATAAAATAGGTTTTGTGTTATATAATTTTGCCTAACTGTAGTCTAATGTAAGTGTTCTGAAAAAATTTAAGGTAGGCTTGGTTAACCTATGATGTTTGGTAGGTTAGGTGTATTACATGTATTTCTGACTTATGATATTTTCAATTTATGATGGTTTTATTGGGACATAATTCCATTACAAGTCACAGAAGCTCTGAATATGCAAATAAGGTATATTTTTATATTGGTAAAGAGCAATTAGAAGTTGAAACAAAAATACTGTTTATGATAGCATCCCCAAACATGAAATATTTAGAGATAAATTCAATAAAATATGTGCACAATTGTACAATGAAAATTAAAAAGTACTATGGAGAGAAACTGAAGAAGACCTGAATATATGGAGAGAGATACTGTGCCCATGGATCAAAGGGCTCAATATCGTTAAGATGTCGAGGTTAGGTGTATCACATGAATTTCTGACTTATGGCATTTTCAATTTATGATGGTTTTATTGGGACATAATTCCATTACAAGTCACGGAAGCTTTATATATACAAATAAGGTATATTTGTATATTGGTAAAGAGCAATTAGAAGTTGAAACAAAAATACTGTTTACAATAGCATCCCCAAACATGAAATATTTAGAGATAAATTCAACAAAATATGTGCATAACTGTATGATGAAAATTAAAAAGTACTATGGAGAGAAATTGAAGAAGACCTGAATATATGGAGAGAGATACTGTGCCCATGGATCAAAGGACTCAATATCGTTAAGATGTCAGTTTCCACCAAATTGATTTATAGTTTCAATGAAATCCCATTATATTCTTTTGTAGAAGTTGGCAAGCTCAATTTGAAATCTATATGAAAATTCAATGGAACTAGAATAGCAAAAATAATTTTGAAGACAAAGAACGAAGTTAAAGGACTTAACACTGTCTAATTTCAGAATATTATAAAGCTGTATAATGAAGACATTATTTCCCTGGCATTAGGATTACAGAAAGAGATAACTGGAAGAGAATAGAGTCCAGAAATGGACTCACATATATGTGATCAATTGTCTCTTGACAAAGGTAATACATTAGCTTTCTAATGCCGTGCAACAGAATACCACAAACTTAGAAGCTTAAAACATAAATTGTTGTTTATGGATCAGTATAAATATCCATGATCCTGCTCAGGATCTTACAAAGGCTGAAATCGAAATACTGACCATCATCAAATCTGAGGCTTAGGGCCCTCTCTTACTTAGTTGGCAGAATTCATTTCCTTGTAGTTGTAGAACTCATGAAGCCTTATTTCTTCAAGTCTAGTAAGAGATCTCCAGAGAGGGCCCCACGTGCTCTTGTTGTAATGCTTTTACTTGATTAAGTCAGGTTTATTCAGGATCCCCTTTTTAATTAACTCAAACTCAACTGATGTGGGACGTGAATTACATTTGCAAAATTCCTTTACCTTTGTCATATCCTACTGGCTAGGTGCAAGTCACAAGTTCTGCTCCCATTCAAGGAAGAGAATTACACAAGGGCGTAACACATTGGGGGGTCACCTTACTGTATGTCTGCTAAAGGTAGGAAGTAATTCAATGGGGGAAAAGATTGTTCAACAAATGATCCTGGACAACTGTATAGCCATAAGGAAAAAATAAATCTTTAACCCTTATGTCACTACACACAAAAAAATAACTCAAAAGGAATTATGGATCTAAACATAAAAACTAAAACTCTACAATCCTAGAAGAAAATACAAGAATCTTCACAACTGTATGGTAGGCAAAGTAGAGTTTCCAAATTTAGCAAAGAAAAATACAGGATTCCAGTTAAATTTAAAATTCAGATAAACAATTAATAACTTTTTGGCATAAATATGTCCTAAATATTTCATAGAACATACCAGTATTTTTAAAAATTCATAGATATGTTATCAGTGGACTTGTCTGGTTAAAGATACAGACTCTTTCAAGTGATGCTGAAATCATACAGTGAGTCCATGAGCTGCAAACTAATCTTGTACTGGAAACATGATACAATGCGTGATATTTTAAGAATAGCTTGTTATTTGTATCCTAAAATTACACTAAAATCTGAGAAAATGTTTTTTTTTTAAATTACATTATGTTCACATGTAATAACTGTTACTGTATTAACATTTTAGATTATTAATCAAGCCTATTTTTTTAAATTTTTTATTAAAAAAATATTTTAATGTTTATTTATTTTTCAGAGAGAGAGACAGAGTGCGAGTGGGGAGGGGGCAGAGAGAGAGGGAGACATAGAATCTGAAAAAGGCTCCAGGCTCTAAGCTGTCAGCACACAGCCTGACATGGGGCTCAAACTCAGCAACCAGGAGATCATGACCTGAGCTGAAGTCAGGCACTTAACTGACTGAGCCACTCAGGCACCTCTTAATCAAGCCTATTTTAAATTTGTGATTTAATGTTAAGTATGTTAGTCAGCAATATTAAAAAAATTTTTTTTTAATGTTTATTTATTTTTGAGAGAGAGACAGAGCACAAGTGGGGAAGGAGCAGAGAGAGGGAAACACAGAATCTGAAGCAGGCTCCAGGCTCTGAGTTGTCAGCACAGAGCCTGACGTGGGGCTCCAACTCACAGAGAGATCATGGCCTGAGCCAAAGTAGGACACTTAACTGACTGAGCCACCAAGGTGCCCCAAGTTAGCAATAGTTTACTTATTTATTTTGTATCTCTATTTATATGTGGTGAAACAAACTTCACTAGATGTTTGGTCAAGAAAAGATATCCCTGCAGCACCTAGGTGGCTGAGTCGGTTAAGTGTCTACTCTTAATTTTGGCTCAGGTCATGATCTCATGGTTTGTGAGATGTAGTCCCACACTGGGCTCTGTGATGACAGTGTGGCGACTGCTTGAGATTTTCTCTCACTCTCTGCCCCTTCCCTGCTCATGCTTACTCTCTCTCTCTCAAAATAAACAAAACAAAACCAAAAAAAAAAAAAAAAAAAAGAAAGAAAAGAAAAGAAAAGACACCCCTTTGCTCAACACAGAAGTAGCTTATTACTATAAGCCAAATGATGACAATGGAAGTGATTCTGAAGAAATGAAGGCCAAGGGTTCATACTAGTTCTATTTCATACCAGTTTTACTTAAAGTGTGATCCCTCATATAAACTGAGTTCAGTTTTGTGTTCATAAGTGATGGGCGAGTAACACAACTCCAGTGTGTTATTTATTCAGACATTCTGGCTAAAGAAGCAATGAAATTATCACACTTAAGTAGCATTTACATACACACATAAAGAAATAAGTTAAAAACTAAGAGATGTTTTTGAAAGAGTTAAAAGAAAAATAGCCATAGCATAATTTCAGCAAACTAGCTTGGCTTTAAAATAATATTTTAGTGATATAATAACTTCCTTTCTCCTTTTATTTTATAATAACTATAGTGGCTCTTGATTGTTTTATTAATATACATTCCTAGAAAAAACATCCAGCATTTGATATAGGACAATAATCAAAATCAGAAGACTTGAGGGTAGGAATTTTAGAATGGCAGAGTGCAGAGCTCAGTAAATCCTCTCCCACTAAAAACAATAAGAAAACCATATTAACTTGTGAAAAAAGAACAAAACATTTCAGGACAGTGGGGGCTGAATCAAGTCATACAACAAATCAAGAAGCATTTGTTAAA
Organism: Panthera tigris; assembly: GCF_018350195.1. NCBI lineage: Eukaryota > Metazoa > Chordata > Mammalia > Carnivora > Felidae > Panthera > Panthera tigris. Next base: position 57,924,344 of record NC_056671.1, on the reverse strand, counting down.
CTGAGCCTTGAGAAAGAACAGGGAGAGATGGTGACATTTTAGCCTGAGGCTCTGCTCTTGTGCCAGTTCCCGGCTAGCTAGGAAAGGTAAATCTACAAGGGGAAAAAGCAAGCCCTGAAAACTAGCAGGGTAACTGGACGTGCTGACTTGATCTGAAGGTCTCTGAGAGCTGTAGAAACAATACTGACCTTTGTGGCAATGAGGATAACCAATGTGGGAGCTAGCCTCAGGGTGCAAGCCTGGTTGGGGCAAACCACTGACTGGTAGAGCGGTCATAAATTTAACAAGAAAACAGGAGAATGCGACAGCAAGAGAGACGCTTGATAAATTCCCCATATACCAGGTAGTAAGGAAGGCAGTATGCTGTGTGCACACTCAACAGAGACTAGACAGGGCTTTAACTATTTATTTACCTCTGTCTGAACTCGAGATTTTACACTCATGTGGAGAAGACATGGAAAAGCATGGCAGAAAGTAAAGGCATTCCTCAGCTCATGAACAGATCCATTGGTAAAGGATGGCAGCCAGACTAACTCAAAGTATTTGAGCACAACCTACTACAAATTGTTAGCTGTTTGCTAGTTAAGTGATGCTGACTCAGAGATGCATGTCTTCCTGAAGCTAGATTTAAACACACACAAAAAAGAAAAAAACAAAACAAAAGAAAAAAGGTTGAGTAGAGTATATCTGCGGACACACATTGCAGGGGAGATAAGTTCTACAGAATTAAGCCAAGCAAGTATTTAAACAAACAAAAGAAAGCAAGCAACAATAATAGCCTTCCAGAGAAGGGATCAGAAACCAGAGTTGCTATATTACATAAATATCCATTTTTCAGTAAAAATTACAAGAAGTGCAAAGAAACAGGAGAGAGTGACCCAAATTAAGAAGAACTGACAGTCTCCAAGGTATACAAAATACAGGAAAACCTTGGTTTGTGAGCATAATTCACTCTGGAAACATGCTTATAATCCAAAGCACTTGTATACCAAAGCAAATTTCCCCATAAGAAATAACGGAAAATCAGATAATTCATTCCACAACCCAAAAATATTCCTATAAAAATGATTACAATACTGTAACATAATACAAAATAATAAAGAAAATACAAAATACAAAGAAAAAAATAAATTAACCTGCACTTACCCTTGAAAACCTTCATGGCTGGTGTGAGGGAGACAAGAAAAAGGAGGGTTATTATGTGGGATGACTTTCGCTATCACTAATGGAATCACTGCTATCTATTGGCTCGATGGAATCTTTTTCTGTATGGGGGCCATTGTATATACTCACACGGATGTTGATACAGTACAGTATTAATAAACTCTTGTCATATACTATATTTAATGTAAGTGGCAATAAAGCAGCAGAGGAAAGGGTCTGTATCTGCAGGCAGCCTGACCTAGAGTGAAGCAAAGCATTCCTAAGCTTACTCTTGTATGGAAAAGCCAAAGATGATCCACAGATGCTTTGAAATGACAAAAAATACACTAGTGCCAGCTGTGGGCACCTTCTAATGTTCTGAAAAATCACCGTTTTCTGCCAAACGCTGCAGCCTGAGACCAAGCATCTGAGCATGGGAGATGATCATCCACAATCTTGCAGCAAGAGAGAGAAGAGCCGTTGGCTCAGTTGTGATCATGTGATGCTCAGCGTCGCATACTACTCGTATTACAAGACATCGCTTGTTTATCAAGTTAAAATTTATTAGAAATATTTGCTCATCTTGCAGAACACTTGCAAAACAAGTTACTCACAGTCCAAGGTTTTACTGTATTGGCCTTAAAAAGGCCTCAAAGAAGCTATTATAAATATGCTGAAAGATCTAAAGAAAAATATATTTAAAGAATTTTTTTAAAGTACAATATTGACAACAAGTGGAGAAGCTTAATAGAGAGGAAATATATATATACATATATATATTCTATATCATCTATATCTATAGTTATAGCTATACCTATACTTATATCTATATCCTTATCTATATCCATATCTATATCATCCCGATCTGTATCTACAGAACCAAATGGAAATAGTGGAATTAAAGCACAGTAAATGAAAATAAAAATTTAGTCGAGTGACTCCTCAGCAGATGTGAAATAGTAAAAGATCAGTAAACCTAAAATGAGATCAATGGAAATGATCTAATCTGAAGAGCAGGAAAAAAAAAAAAAAAAGAGGAAAAACGAACATTCTCAGAGACCCGTGGGACACCAGGCATATCCACATACATAAAATGAGAGTGCCAGAGGAAAGGAAAGGGACAAAGGGGCAGAAAAGTATTTGAACAAATAATAACTAAAAATATATTTTGATGGAAAATATTAATCCATACACTCAAGAAGCTCAATAAATCCCAAGACGGATAAATATAAGAGATCCACACTTGGACAAGTAACGGTCAAAAATCCTGAAAGGAGCACAGGAAATGACTCATAACATGTAGGAAACAACAATACATTTAACAACTAACATCAGGAAAAGTGGAGCCCAAAGGAAGTGGGTAGCATAATCAATGTCTTAAAAGAAAGAAATTGCTAGCCAAGAATTCGATATCCAGCTAACTTATCTTTCAAAAAATGAAGGCATGAAGATATTCCCATATTTAAAACTGAGGCAAAACAAATGAAAAGACTAAAAGAATAGTTGCTGGTGACCTGACTTATAAGCAACATTAATGAAAATCTTTAAGCTAAAAGGAAATTAAACCGGTTACTCGAATCTACAGAAATAAACAGCAGAAAACATAATTTTAGACAAATATGAAAGAACTTGTGTGTGTACCCATTTGTGTGTTCATTCTTGAACACTTTGTAAGACAGTTACATAAATCATAATTATAAAACAGTATTTCTGGGCTTATAACATAAAAAATTATATATATGACAACAATAGCAGAGTGGAATGGGCAGAAATATAATGGAGCAAAGTTTATATTTCACTAGAATATTGTTATTATATACATCTTAAGGATATTGTGATAAGTTAAAATATGTATTGTAATTCCTAAGGCAATGATTAAAAAAAAACATTGAAAAGAAAACCAAGGAATTAAATGTTTCCCTGGAAGATATTTAACACACACACACAAAAAAAGACAGCAAGGAAGGAGCAAAAAACAAAAAACATGAAATATACAAAAAATAAGAGAAAATGGAACACAAATCGAACGACATCACAATTATATTTAATGCAAATGGATTAATCCTTCTAACTAAAAGGCAAAGATTGTCAAACTACATATAACAACAAGATCCAAATGAATGCTGTCTATAAGTGCCATACTTTAGAGTCATATTTAAATAGCTTCAAAGTCAAAAGAAGCAAAAAGATATACCATGCAAATAATAAACATATGGGAACTGAAGTAGCTATACTAATATCACACTTTAAGCCAAAAACATAACTAGAGATGAAGAGGGACATTTCGTGATAAAATGAACTGAAGAACTAAGTTTAATTTATGGCAATTCTCCCCAATTAGACTAAGATTCAATGCAATCCCTCTCAAAATCTTAGCACCCTTTTTTGGAGAAAGTGACAAGACAAACCTAATTTTATATAGAAATGCAAAAGCCCCACAAAAACCAAAACAATTCTGAGAAACAACAATAATGTTGGAGAAGTTACAGTTTTTAATTTAGAAACTTATAAAGATACAGTCAGACATTCACGATCAACTGGTATTTGACAAAAGCACCAAGGCAATTCAATGGGCGTAAGAATGGTCCCTACAGCAAAAAATGGTGCCAGGATTATTGGGTGTCCACATGCCCAAAAAAACAAAATAAAAACAAAAAAACAAAACAAAGCAAAAAAGCCAAAAAAACTCAACACTAATAAAAACCAACCCTCACAAAAAAACCCAAAAAAAGGAATTAAGACCCTTATTTATACCATACACAAAAGATAACAAATTAGATCAAAGCCTAAACATAAAAACTAAAATTACAAAAATTCTATTAAACATCTAGAAAAAAAACACAGGAGAAAATTTTTGTGATTTTGGGTTTCATAGATTTTTCAGATATAATATCAAAAGTACAATCCATAAAAGAAAATATTGAGGAATTTTAACTCATCTACTTTAAAATCTTTCACACTTCAAAAGATACCATTAAAACATGAAAAAAAAGGGGGGAGGGGTGCGCCTGAGTGGCTCAGTCGGTTGAGCGTTCAACTTCTGCTCAGGTCATGATCTCACGGTTTGTGAGTTCGAGCCCCACATCAGGCTCTGTGCTGACAGCTCGAAGCCTAGAGCCTGCTTCGGATTCTGTGTTTCCCTCTCTTTTTGCCCCTCCCCTGCTCATGCTCTGTCTCTCTCTGTCAAAAATAAAAACATAAAAGAAAATGTATATTTAAAAAAATGTGAAGAAATAAGCTACAGCCTAGGAGAAAATATATGCAAATTATTTTTCTGATTAAGGAACCTGTATTTAAAGTATATAAAAAACTCTTATAATTCAATAAGAAGAAGAAAAATAACCCAGTTTAAAAATGGGCCAATAAACGGGCAAAAGATATAGACATTTCATGAGTGAAGACATATAAACTGATGATAACCACATGAAAAGTTACTTAGCATCATTAATCATTAGGAAGCATAAAATGATTAGCATGTTAAAATTAAAAGGAAAAAGCACTTCACACCTGCTAAAATGGCAATAATAAAAAATATAGACAATGAGGATTTGGAGAAATTAGAATTCCCATGCACTGACGTTGAAAATGTAAAATGGGGGCGCCTGGGTGGCTCAGTTGGTTGAACATCTGACTTCGGCTCAGGTCATGATCTCACAGTTCGTGGGTTCGAGCCCCACGTCAGGCTCTGTGCTGACAGCTCAGAGCCTGGAGCCTGCTTCAGATTCTGTGTCTCCCCCTCTCTCTGCCCCTCCCCTGCTCGTGCTCTGTCTCTCTCTCAAAAATAAATAAACATTAAAAAAAAGAAAAAAAGAAAAGAAAATGTAAAATGGTATGGCCATTTGGGAAAATGTTCAGCAACTTCTTAGAAAAACAAACATAAAATTACCATACTACTCAGCAATTTCTCTCCTAGGTATCTATCCAAGAGAATTTAAAACCTATCTCCACAAAAACAATTGTATGCAAATGTTCACAGCATCATTATTCATAGTAGTCAAAACCTAGAAACAATCCAAATATCTATTAATGGGTAAAGGGTGAAATAAGAAGTGGTATATCTATAAAATACAATACTATTCAGCAATCAGAAGGAACAGACTATAGATATATGCTACAATGTGGATGGACCTTAAAAACATGATGCTAAAGGGAAGAAAACCAAAGGCAAATGGCTATTACATGATCCCATTTATATGAAATGTCCAGAACATGCAAATCCGTAGAGACAACAGATTAGTGGTTGTCTAGGGGCTGGCAGTAGTAATAGGAATGACTGCAACTGGGCATGAGGATCCTTCTGGGGTTATCAAAATGTTATGAAACTGGACAGTGATGATTTTCACCTAACTCAATAAATTTACCAAAATTCATCTAATTGGATACTTAAAGTGGGTAAATTTTATTAAAAAAAAAAGGCACCATTCATTCATTTACTATTACTTATCGAATGCATACCATATAGAAAGTACTGTTCTAGTTACTGTGGAATTGTCAGTGAATAGAAAGTCTGCTCTCCTTGACAATACTGGGCACCCCACCTCTTCATTTTCCTGAAGATCTGCCTCATCCGACACACCCTCGGTAGGAGTGCATCCAAGGCAGTGTCAAAAGCATGGCAGTGCTCAAGCAGCCCACCGGGAACCAGCACCACTCCACAGTGACCTCTACACCAGGGAGAGGTAACGATAACCGTACACACCAGTTCAACCGCAGCCCCAGCAGAGGGCTAGGAGCAGCCAACTGGTGTGACTGCAGGTCCCAACCACCAATGAAACCTTTTCAGGGGACCATACAGGGAGGGCACCCTGCAGTTTAGTGCGACTACATCTCTGGCAAACAACTGGTCTGAACCAACCCGTGCCCAAGGCAGCCCAAGACTGGCTCCTTAATAACACCGGAACCAAACCCTGCCCACAACAGGCCAAGAGAGCCATTGCAGAAGACTGGACTGAAGGCCAATGCAGTTCAGCCACAACAGCAGGGCGCACAGGACACACATAGGAGATGCTCCTGAAGCATCAGGTTCTGGAGCACAGGGGACACTGCACTGTAGCACACTGCAGGACCTCTTCTTCATAAGGCCACTATCTTCAAAAGCAGAAGATATAGCCGACTTTCCTAACACATAGAAACAGACACAGTGAGTTAGGCAGAATGAGGAGATGGAGGAATACCTCTCAAATGGAAGAACAGGACAAAAAGCATAGCAAGAGCACTAAACAAAATGGAGATAAATAATTTGCCTGATAGAAAACTTACGGTAATGGTCATAAAGATATCCACTGAACTTGAGAAAAGAGTGGAGAATCTCAGTGAGACCGTCAAGAAAGAGACAGAAAAAAACCAATAACAAAAAGATTAGAGATGATGAACTGAATCACTGAAATTAAAAATTCACTAAAAGGAATACATAGTACATTCAAGGAAGCAGAAGAATGGATTGGCTATTTGTAAAAATTTTTTTTTTAACATTTATTTATTTTTGAGACAGAGAGAGACAGAGCATGAACGGGGGAGGGTCAGAGAGAGGGAGACACAGAATCTGAAACAGGCTTCAGGCTCTGAGCTGTCAGCACAGAGCCCGACGCGGGGCTCGAACTCACAAACCGCCGAGATCGTGACCTGAGCCGAAGTTGGCCGCTTAACCGACTGAGCCACCCAGGCGCCCCAGAATTGGCTATTTGCAGGATAGAGTAATGTAAAGTAATCTAGCTGAATAGAAGAAAGAAAAAACAACAGATGAAGGGAACTCAGTGACACCATTAAGCATAATAATATTCATATTACAAGGATCCTAGGGGCACCTGGGTGGCTTAGTTGGTTGAGGGGCCGACTTCGGCTCAGGTCATGCTCTCATTGTTTGTGAGGTCGGGCCCCACATAGGGCTCTGTGCTGACAGCTCAGAGCCTGGAGCCTGCTTTGCATTCTGTGCCTCCCTCTCTCTCTGCCCCTCCCCGCCTCTCAAAAACAAATAAACATTTAAAAAAAAAGTTTAAAAAAAATCAGAGGGGTGCCTGGGTGGGTCAGTTGCTTAAGCGTCTGACTCTTGATTTTGGCTCAGGTCAAGATGTCCAGTTTGTGAGTCTGAGCCCTATGTTGGGCTCTGTGCTGACAGCATGGAGCCTGCTTGGTATTTTGTCTCCCTTTTTCTCTGCTTCTCCCCCACTTGCTCTCTATATCTTTCTCAAAATAAATAAAAATAAACTTAAAAAGAGAAAAAATCAGAAATAAAAGAGGAAAAATAATTGATACCACAGAAATACAGAGGATCATGAAATAATATTATTAAAAATACAAATTGGACAACCTAGAAGGAATGCACAAATGCCTAGAAACATATAATCTCCCAAAACTGAACCAGGAAGAAATAGAAAAATTTTATAGACTGATTGCCAGCAATGAAGTTGAGTGAGAAGTCAAAAACTTCCAACAAACAAAAGTCCAGGACTAGACAGCTTCACAGGTGAATTCTATCAAACATTTAAAGAAGAATTAATACCTATTCTTCTCAAAGTAATACAAAAAATAGAAGAGGAAGGAAACCTTCCAAATTTACTCTGTGAGGTCAGAATTACTCTGATACCAAAAACTAGATAAAGATACAACAGAGAGAGAGAGAGAGAGAGAGAGAGAGGGAGAGAGGGAGGAAGAGGGAGAGGGAGAGAAAGGGAGAGAGAACTACAGGCCATCTCTGATGAACATGGATGCAAAATTCTCGAGAAAATATTAGCAAACTGAATCCAACAATACATTAAAAAAATAATTTGCCATGATCAAGTGGGATATATTCTTGGGATGCAAGCATGGTTCAATATTCACATTATCAATAAACATAATACATCAATCATCAAGAGAAAGGATAAAAACTATATGATCATTTCAATAGATGCAGAAGAAGCATTTGACAACGCACAACATCCATCCTTGAAAAAACTCTCCACAAAGTAGGTTTAGAGGGAAGATACCTCAACATATTAAAGGCCATATATAAAACACCCATAGCTAACATCAACCTTAATGGGGAAAAACTAAGAGCTTTTCCACTAAGGTCAGGAACAAGACAAAGATGCCACTCTCACTTTCTTTCAACACATTATTGGAAGTTGTAACCACAGCAATCAGACAGGAAAAAGAAATAAAAGACATCCAAATTGGTAAAGAAGGACTAAAACTCCTACTATTTGAGGATGACATGATACTATACAGAGAAAACCTCAAAGACTGCAGCAAAATACTTATAAGAACTGATCCATGAATTCAGTAAGATTGCAGGACACAACATCAACATACAGAAATCGGTTGCATTTCTATACATTAATAATGAAGTAGCACGAGGAGAAATTAAGAAAACATTCCCATTTACAACTGCACCCAAAATAATAAAATACCTAGAAATAAACTTAACCAAATGGTGAAAGACCTGTACTCTAAAAACTATAAGATATTGGTGAAAGAAACTGAAGATGACACAAATAGAAAGATATTCCTTCTCATGGATCAGAAGAACAAATATAGTTAAAACGTCCACACTGCCCAAAGCATTCTACAGATTTAATGTAATCCCTATCAAAATACCAACAGCATTTTTCACATAACCAGAATAAATAATTCTAAAATTTGTATGGAACCCCCAAAGACCCCAAATAGCCAAAGCGTTTTTGAAAAAGAACAAATCTGCAGGTATCACAGTCCCAGTTTTCAAGATAAACTACAAAGCTGTAATCAAAACAGTATGGCACATAGATCAATGGAATAGAATACAGAGCCCAGAAATATTTATACAGTCAATAAATCTATGCGAAAGGTATAAGGATATGCAAGAGGAAAAAGAAAGTCTCTTCAAAAAATGGTGTTGGGAAAGCTGGGTAGCTACATGCAGAAGAATGAAACTAGACCACTCTTTTACACCAAACACAAAAATAAACTCAAAAAGGATTAAAGACCATAAAAATCCCAGAAGAGAGCACAGGTAGTAATCTCTCTAACATTGGCTATAGTAATGTTTTTTCTAGATATGTCTAGGGAAACAAAAGCAAAAACAAACTCTTCAGACTATATCAAAATAAGAAGCTTCTGCACAGCAAAGAAAGCAACCAACAAAACGAGATGACTTACTGAATCAGAGAAGATAGTTGCAAATGACTTATCAGATAAGAGGTTAGAGCCATAATACATAAAGAATTTATATAACTCAATACCGGAAAACAAATAATGCAATTAAAAATGGGCAGATGACATGAACAGACATTTCTCCAAAGAGGACATACAGATGACTAACAGGCATATGACAAGATGCGCAACATGACTCACCATCAGGGAAATGCAAATCAAAACCACAATGAGATATCACCTCACACCTGTGAGAATGGCTAAAATCAAAAATACAAAAAACAAGTGTTGGTAAGGATGTGGAGAAAAGGAACCTTTGTTCACTCTTGCTGGTAATGCAAACTGGTGCAGCCACTGGAGTGGTGCAGCCCCGTGGAAAACAGTATGGAGGTTCCTCAAAATATTAAAAATAGAATTACCATATGATCCAGTAATTCCACTACTGGGGATTTGCCCCAAAGAATACAAAAAACACTAATTTGAAAAGATATATGCACTCCTATGTTTATTGCAGCATTATTTATAATAGCCAAATTATGGAAAGAACCCATGTCTATCAATAGATGAATGCAAAAAGAGGTGGCGCGCACATGCGCGCGCGCGCGCGCGCGCACACACACGCACACACACACACACACACACTGGAATACTACTCAGCCATAAAAAAGAATGAAAACTTACCATTTGCAATAACATGGATGGAATGTGAGGGTATCATGCTAAGTGAAATAAGTCAGTCAGAGAAAGAGAAATACCATATGATTTCACTCATATGTGGAACTTAAGAAACAAAACAAATGAACAAAGGAAAAAAAGACAAACAAACAAAAAACCCAGATTTTTACATACAGAGAACAAATTGGTGGTTACCAGAGAGGAGGCGGGGGGCGGGGGGAGGATAAACGAAAAGGTCAAGAGGATTAAGAGTACATTTATCATGATGAGCACTGAGTAATGTATAGAAATGTCAAATCACTATATTGTACACCTGAAACTAATATAACACTACCTTAATTATACTGAAATTTAAAAAATAAAAAAAAATTTTAAGAGTCTGCTCTAATGAAAACCAATATTCTATTGGAAGACGAGTAAACAAGTTATGAGGTCATTTGCAGGTTGAATAAAGACTGTAAGAATAGGGCTATCTGTTGACTGATAATTGGGGTGAATGATAGAGACCAAATGAATCCCTTCTCCCTCTCTCTTTTACTTGCCTCAAGATTTCTTCTATGATAGGCAGAGTGTTATTAATATAGGAGATCCACACTCTGTCTTGTTTGAGATGAGCCTTTAGAGCCTATCGGCTGAAAAGTAATTTGATTGGGGGTGAGATTTATGGCACAAAGCCCTGTATTCTTATGACAATATATAAGTAGAACAATACAGTTTGTAGGAAACAGGTAGAAAGAGGTAAAATGAACTATAATAGCAACAGACAATATTAGCACTTCAAATAGTGAGCCAGATGTTGCTTTCTTCACTGCTAAGAGGGAGGCATGATGGAAATTCAAATGAAAAACCACTACAATAATATTCATACTATATGGTTTCACTAGGGTCTGGAAATCATTATGAGGTATTGTATACTGTATAATTTGTGGACATATTTTAGCTGAGGTCATGATTAGGATGACTATTTAAGCTTTTTATTACTTGCAATGGCCTAAAGAGCACACAAAAATAAATTCGTTCTTTAATCCAGAAATCTAGAAAGTAGGAGAAGCCTTGTTCATAGGAGACTGTCCTAAAACGCTACTGTGGAGAAGAGGGAAGGGGTTTGTGCGGAAACAACAACATAAACCCAAATCGTTATGGCACTTTTCTTGTGGGAAGGAGGGTGGGCTCAGGCATTTAAACTGGAGATCAGCCCAGGCAACGACTCCAAATAGAAAGAGCAGGTGCCTGTGAGCGTGGACTCGCATATTGGCAGCAGTCTTCATGTTTCTGCATGTTTCAACAAGAACTCATCAACTCAAATTGTATGGAATATCTGTGCATGCCAAGATGTCAGCATCTGTTCAACATGGCCGATGTGTCCAAATGAATCGTATGTCAAAGACTTTCACCAGTCGGTCTCACCTAGAAAGATTCGGCACAACTTCAACAGGCATAGACAGCACCCAGTCTGTCAGGCTTATTAGCTGAATCCTAATCATCTAGTGATTGAAATGACACGATAAGTCAGCATGAATCTGATTAATCTGTGAACAAAAACGTTTTCTTACAAAAAGGAGGACAGGGCAATACGCTTCTTCTCAAGAAGTGTTAGAACCTGGAAATCTTGCCTCACAAATATAATATTAATCCTACAATCATTGTTAGAATTCCTCTCCCAGGTAATTATACCTTTTTAGGTTGGTGCAGTGAGTGTCCACTGTATACTACAGTTGCGAATCCATCAGAGATTTACTACATTTCTTGGAAATATAAATCAACAATTATAAATGCTCACTGACTTGGCTATGGAAAGTCTTCTAAATCAGCTTACTTCAGTGCACAAGAAAGGCATTGCACCTAATGGTCACAAACAAGGTTATCGTTCAGTGCTCTCCAGAAGCCACTCTGGCCAAGTGTGGTCTCCTTCATGGAGCAGCTTTCTGAGGAAAGTTGCCAGGCAGCGCAAGCACATGTGCAATCAGATGCTTATAAAACCGGGTGACGATGTTTTTGGCATTGCTGGGAAAACAGAAGCAGCCATTCACATTAGCCCTTCCTTATATTCGCGAGCTCAAATCTGACATGGAACCTGAAGGTACACTCTGAGGAAAAGGTATGGGGAGAGAGCTGTGGTGTCATGGAGAAGCAGAGAGGAACAGAGAGGAAACAGAGGAGTAGTGGAGGGAGGAAAGGAAGAGCAGACTTTTCAATCAGGAAAAGCTGTATTGAAAAAAAAATCACTTCAGTACACTTCAGTGTTTATTTATTTGTTTTGAGAGAGAGAGCGAGAGCAAGAGCGAGAGCGAGCGAGCGAGCAAGAGAGAATCCCAAGAAGACTGTGATGTCGGTGCAGTCGAACTCATGAACCATGAGATCATGACCTGAGCCAGAATCAAGAGTCAGATACTTAACTGACTAAGCCACTCAAGTGCCACCCTAACTTCAGTACATTTCAAACTGGTTTTTAAAAACGATTTTAAGCTTAAAGGTTCATTTTTTGTGCTAAAAATAGCATTGGGTTATCTCTAAGCAGACATTAATATAAATCCTTTCATCAATAACACAGAAAAATTGCAGAGAAACACATCACATAAGAATGGATGAAACTGATGACAAAGAAGAGACTTGTAAACCTGAGGATGGATTTTGCTCATTTCCTATCTCATAGACTCTTGTTTTCTAACACTTGTGTGACTGAGCACACTGATCACATAGAAAATATGCCAAAGCTATCTGTACCAAGAAGATAATTTGGGGAAATGTATTCATAAAACTGCACGGGATAGGACTCCTCAGAAGTCTGATCAACAGATGATGTTTATTTCCATTACTCTAGCACAAAGGTTCTCTAACTTTAGTGTTCATAGGAATCACCTGCAAGACTTGTTAAAATATAGATTTCTGGGCCCCCATGCTGGGATTTCTAATTCAGTAGGCTTGAGTCGGGGCCTGAGGATTTGCATTTTTTAAAAAGTGCCCAGGCAATGATGATGCCACTGATCTAGGGAACATATTTAGAGAATCACTGCACTGCAAATGCCTCTTGATTCACAGATAGGTTCTGTCTGGCTGTGGATAGTGTTCAGTTCAGATGTTTTCATTTCCTTATCTCACACAACGGGCTGCATACAATTTCCTTTCCCTCTCCAGCTTCCTCCCGTAAGTCTGGTCTATATCTAAACACCTACCACTGATCCTCCTTTTGTGAATACTGAAACAAATAATTATTTCCCATTATAGTAAGGATCTCCTGCCCACCAGTTATCTATTCCTTAAAGGTCTCTGATGGTGGGTCTCTACGGAACTAAAAAAAAAAAAAAAAAAAACATTTGGAGTTCTTTTACTTCTTTTGCTTTCCCCTCTATTCACATTTTATATCCTTTACTTTTCAAAGTATCTTTTAGTCCTGCACAGTACCAGATGTACCTCACTCAGCAATTTTGTTCAACAATGCTGATTAAATTTTCTGCTTCCTAGTTTATGTGAACTTGCTTTTATTTTAAAACCAAATGTATTTATGACAAGAGCACACATAAACCTTTGGGATGCTGGGGATTATTAACCTATCAGTAACTACATTTCACTTCTCTGTCTTTTCAGGGTATTAACAGATTTTTACAAAGCACTGCATCATAAAGAAGGTACATGAGATATACCTGAGGGCACCTTTTATTGGATGAAGTAAAGGTTTATTTTTATTAAGAGTTAAATCTAATTTATGTAAGGAAATGTGCATGAACCTAAAAGACTTGCCCAAAGTAACTGAAGCTAGGGACAAAATCATGGTGTTTGCTTCTCAGCCTGAAAGCCAAGACTTAAGGAAATGTCTCCATTTCTGCAGTTCTTATTTAAATCTTTATTCCCCTTTTATTATTTTGGGTCCTCAATATAAGTGCTCTTTATAAGATTCCTATTATACATCAATTTGGACTTCCTTTAATTACAAGTTACAATAAATCTGACAAAAATTCAGCTTCTCTTCCTTTAAATTTTCCCATTGAGTTTTTTTTTTTTTGTTTTTTTTTTGGCCCATGAGGTGTTATTTTTACTTGCTTTAAATTTTTTTTTTTGTTTATTTACTTTTGAGAGAGAGACAGAATGTGAGTGGGGTAGGAGCAGAGAGAGAGGGAGACACAGAATCTGAAGCAGGCTCCAGGCTCTGAGCTGTCAGCACAGAACCTGATGCGGGGCTTGAACTCACGAACCGTGTGATCATGACCTGAGCTGAAATCGAACACTTACCAACTGAGCCACCCAGGCGCCCCTATTTTACCTGCTTTAGAAGAGCAAAAACACATTCATTACTGTATCTTCTGTAAGTTTTTTTTTTTACTGTGAATTTATCAAGCTCATGATACACCTTCTCCCTCCATAAAACCTCTTTGTTTTCCTAAGAATATCACTAAATTTGTATGCTAAAACCTAACAACCACATTTAAAATACACTTTCAATAAGAATTTGCATTTGAGGGTATTTAATACATTCACCTGCCTACCATAAACTAGAAAAACAGACAAATATATAAAATAGCCATTTTCAGACACTGCACAACAACTGGTGCAGGTGTACGAATAAACAAATGAGCCTACATTAGCCCTAGATTCCAGTTGGACAAACATTCCAGACTATGGTGCAGAGAAAGCAGTCCTAAGCAGAACACAAAAGTCTTGGGGGATTATGGAGACAGAGATCAGAGTTCAGGGAGGTTGAGGCAGCCAGAAGTTTCAGTACAGAGTCTCAGAGAAGAGACACCTATGCAGAAAAACAATGAAATTTTTAAATAAAACAACTGAAACAATTAAAATTTTCAAGTGAAAAATTGAAAGGGAGACAGATATTTTCATGAAAACAAAAAAAATAATTCATTGCCAGAAAACCTGTATGACCATAAAGAATCAGGGATAAACAGAATGATACTAGATGGAAACTTAAGTTTATACAAACACATGTACACTTCCAGAAACAGAAATGTAAGTAATGTTTTTTCATATTAAATTTTACTTGACATATAATAAACTGTTTAATGCAATAATAACAAAAATGTGGACTTCCTAACATATGTTAAAATGTATGTTAAAGGTATGACAGCAATAGCAGGATGGAAGGGAGAAATGGAAGCATTTTGTTGTGAGATTATACATGGTAAATTATCATCTGAAAACAGACTTGTAAAGATGCATACTGAAAACCCTAGAGAAACTACAAAACAATAAAACAAAGAGCCCTAAATAGAGGTAATAAACACTAAAACTATTTAATTAATCCAAAGGCAGGAAAAACTGAAAAACTGTTGAAAACTACAAAAAAAAAATGAAATGAGAGCAGGTTAAACCCAACCATGGTTATAACTGTACCAAGTGTAAAGGATCCAAATACCCCAGTAAACAGCCAGAGATTGTCAGATAGGCTTTTAAATGAAAACCCAAATATATGCTATTTTTGAGAACTGTAATTAAATTATAAAGAAAAAGATAGGGTAAAAAAGGATGAAAACAGGATATACTCTAAAAATACAAATTACAGGAGTGCCTGGGTGGCTCAGTCAGTTGAGCCTCCAACTCTTGATTTTGGCTCAGATCATGATCTCATGGTTCATGGGTTCGAGCCCCACATTGGGCTCTGAACTAACAGTGCAGAGCTGGCTTGAAATTCTCTCTCTCCCTCTCTCTCTGCCTCTCTCTCGCTCCCTCAAAATAAATAATTAAACTTAAAAAATATTTAAAAATAAAAATTACAAGAAAGTTGGAGTGGCCATATTAATATCATATAATGTATACTTCAGAACAAGTGATAATATCAGAGATAAAGAGGCATATTTCAAAATAAAAGAAGTTAATGCACCAAGAATACATTACAATCCCAAATGTAAAGGCATCTAATAACTGGAATTCAAAATACACAAAGGAAAGATGGACAGAAATGATAGGAAAAATAAACCTATAATCATATTTGGAACTTAAAAATTTTTTGTTGTTGTTAACATTTATTTTTGAGAGACAAAGAGAGACAGAGTATGAGCAGGGGAGGGGCAGAGAGAGAGAGGGAGACACAGAATATGGAAGCAGGCTCCAGGTTCCAAGCTGTCGGCACCAAGCCTGACGCAGGGCTCCAACTCAGGAATCGCAAGATCATGAGCTAGGCTGAAGTCGGACGTTTAACCAACCGAGCCACACAGGCACCCCCATATTTGAACTTTTAAGGTTCACTTTTAGTAACTGACTGAAAAAGTAGGCCAAAAAATGAACAGCTATGTAGAAGACAAAATTATAAACATATTGACCCTATTGATATATATGGAACACTTCATTCAATACTTGTAGATTACTACATGTAGTTGAAAAATTTACCAACATAGGCCATATCACGGGATGTAGAACAAGTCTCAATAATTTTAAGGTGTTAAAATTGTGGAGAGTACATTTTCTGACTCAAGGGAATTAAATTAGAAATAAATGGGGCGCCTGGGTGGCTTGGTCGGTTGGGCGTCCGACTTCGGCTCAGGTCATGATCTCACGGTCCGTGAGTTCGAGCCCCACGTCAGGCTCTGTGCTGACAGCTCAGAGCTTGGAGCCTGCTTCCGATTCTGTGTCTCCCTCTCTCTCTGACCCTCCCCCATTCATGCTCTGTCTCTCTCTGTCTCAAAAATAAACGTTAAAAAAAAATTAAAAAAAAAAAGAAATAAATAACAGACATCAAGACAGTATGGCACTGGCACAAAAACAGACACACAGATCAATGGAACAGAACAGAAAACTCAGAAATGGACCCACAACTGTATGGTCAGCTAATCTTTGACAAAGAAGGAAAGAATATCCAATGAAAAAAGATAGTCTCTAAAACAAATGGTACTAGAAAACTGAACAGCAGCATGCAGAAGAGTGAAACTGGACTACTTTCTTAAACCATACACAAAGATAAATTTAAAATGGATGAGAGACTTAAATGTGACACATGAAACCATCAAACTCCTAGAG
Organism: Panthera tigris; assembly: GCF_018350195.1. Lineage (NCBI taxonomy): Eukaryota > Metazoa > Chordata > Mammalia > Carnivora > Felidae > Panthera > Panthera tigris. Next base: position 57,907,457 of record NC_056671.1, on the reverse strand, counting down.
GAGAACACAGGCAGCAACCTCTTTGACATTGGTTGTAGCAACTTCTTACTAGACATATCTCTGGAGGCAAGGAAAATAAGAGCAAACATGAACTATTGGTACCTCATCAAGATAAAAACCTTCTGCACAGCAAAGGAACAATCAACAAAACTAAAAGGTAAAGTTACAGAACAGGAGACGATATTTGCAAATGGCATATCTGATAAAGGGTTGGTATCCAAAATCTATAAAGAACTTATCAAACTCAACATGCAAAAAACAAATAATCCAGTTAAGAAATGGGCAAAAGATATGAATAGACACTTTTCCACAGAAGGACTCCAGAGGGCCAACAGAGACATGAAAAGATGCTCTACATCACTCATCATCAGGGAAATACAAATCAAAACCATGATGAGACACCACCTCACACCTGTCAGAATGGCTAACATTAACAACTCAGGCAACAACAGATGTTGGTGAGGATGCAGAGAGAGAGGATCTCTTTTGCATTGTTGGTGGGAATGCAAACTGGCGCGGCCACTATGGAAAACAGTATGGAGGTTCCTCAAAAAGTTAAAAATAGAATTACCCTACGACACAGCAATGGCACTACTAGGTATTTACCCAAAGGATATAAAAATACTGATTCAAAGGGACATACGCACCCTAATGTTTAAAACAGCATTATCAACAATAGCCCAATCATACTAAGAATCCACATGTCATCGACTAATGAATGGATAAGGAAAATGTGGTATGGAATGTACAATGGAATATTACTCAGCCATTGAAAAGAATGAAATCTTGGGACACCGGTGTGACTCAGCCCGTTAAGCATCTGACTCTTTATTTTGGCTCAGGTCATGATCTCACGATTGTCAGATCCAGCCCTGTATTGGGCTCTGTGCTGACAACATGGAGCCTGCTTGAGATTCTCTCTCTCCCTCTCTCTCTATCCCTTTACTGCTTGCACTCTCCCTTTCAAAATAAATAAATAAGCATAAAAAACTTTAAAAATACCTACAAAAAAAGAATGAAATCTTGCCATGTGCAAAAACACGGATGGAACTAGAGTGGTAATAAGCGAAATAAGTCAGTCAGAGAAAGACAAATATATGATTTCACTCACATGTGGAATTTAAGACACAAAACAGATGAACATAGAGGAAGGGGAAAAAAAAGAGAGGGAAGCAAATCACAACAGACTCTTAGCTATAGAGAACAAACTGAGGGTTAGATGGAGGGAAGGTGTTGGGGGATGGGCTAAATAGTGATGGGTATTAAGGAGGGTACTTGTGCTGAGCACTGGGTGATATATGTAAATGATGAATCACTAAAGTCTACTACTGAAACCAATATTATACTACATGTTAACTAACTAGAATTTAAATAAAATTTTGAAAAAAAAAGTGACAGAAAGCAATCTGAGAATGCAAACATTTGAAATTAAGAAAGAATCTTATAAATGTTTATAAACTATTCAAAGAGGAAATCACAAATTAGAAGACATTTTCAAATGAATAAAAACAAAAACAACATAAAAATTTATGGGATGCAGATAAAGGAGTTCTCAGAGGGAAATTTACAACTTTAAATGGCTATACAAAATTCCAAACCAATGAGCTAAATACCATTCTTAGGAAGTTAGAAAAAAATGCAAATTAAAACTGAAGTAAGTAGAAGGAAGGAAAAATAAACAGAAGGTGAGAAATAAATAATACTGAAAACAAACAATAAAGAAAATCTTTATTTTCTTTGCTTTGATTTTTAAATTTTTTTAATGTTTATTTTAGAGGGAGAGAGAGAGAGAGAGAGAGAGAGAGACAGAGCATGAGCAGGGAAGAGCAGAGAGAGAGGGAGACACAGAATCAGAAGCAGGCTCCAAGCTCTGAGCTGTCAGCACAGAGCCCAAAATGGGGATCAAACTCACGAACTGTGAGATCATGACCTGAGCCGAAGTCCAATGCTTAACCGACTGAGCCACCCCAGCACCCCAAAAGTTGCTTTGTTAAAGAAATCTATAAAATTGATCATAAAGAGACAATCATCAAAATAGAAAATGAAAAAGGAGCACATGGATACAATGCCACAGACATTAGCAAGTTGATAAAGTAATATTATAAACAACCTTATGCTATATATACGACAATTTAAATTAAATAGACAAATTCCTTGAAATACTCACTGAAGGCAAAAGAGAAAATCTTAACACCTCAATGTCAATGAAATTGAAATAGTAATTAAAAACATCACCACAATGAAAACTCCATCCCTGATGGCTTCAGTAGTGAATTCTTTCAATGATTAAACAACAATAATGCAAAAATAGAAGAAAGAAAAGAAAAAACTTTCAGTCACTTAATGAAGCCAGAATTACTCTAATACCAAGATCAGACAAAACTATTACTAGAAAAGAAAATGACATATAAATATCCCTTATGAACATGCACAGTTTTAAGATATTGGGAAAAAATTAAAAAGAAGAAAAAAAAATCACAGCAATAACAAAATGGTCAGTTGCTTCTTGTTACCTGCTGCCAAGGTGTCCACATTCAATCATTGTCAACTGTAGACCAATTACACACAATGCTTCATAGGTGTTCACAGACATAACACAAAAATGAATCTTCCTTCGGAAAGATAACATTTAAAAGTTTTGAGGTAGAAATAAGAAAAAAACTAGAATCAAGTTTGCTGCTATCTTATGCCTCCCTCCAATGCAGATTTTAAGTAGTCTCCTACTGGTGTGAAAAAAAATATGAGAATCATCTTTATTTAAACTACAGGAGGAGAGTGTGACTATAAAATTTAGCAGTAGTATTCAGTGAGTGCAAAGCTGTTTCCTATTCAATATACTCAAATTATTTGCCTGATGGGCTATGGAAATTTTATCCTAAGCCAACAGAATATATATGATGGCTTAGGTTCATACACAGTTGTTCATCTTAACATAGCTCTCATCTCCCCAAACAACAATTTCTTAACAATTTAATGAGAATAAAGCCATAGTAAGATAATGTCTCTATTTCTTACATTCAGATTAGAAATATGAAGTGGCAGAAATAAAGGAGTAAATTTGGGACTCTGACTCATCTCCGGATTCCTTAAACGGTTACATGACAATACAAGGGACCAAGCAGAAGTATCCATAAAGTCTTTTTTAAGAGTTTTTCACTCGAAAGTGTATGCAATTTAACATCCCAAAGTCTTTAATCTCAATGGTGTATTATTAAACAGCAGCCTGTCTAAAGGCACATTGCTATCTAAAACAGCACTGAAACAAACTGCCAGCCTGTTTGTAGGCATCCTAGACTACAATTCTGAGACTTCGGCCACCTTGAATTTTAAAACCATCATTCTAAAATTTGTGTGTATAGTGGGTAATTGAGGGTCTACATCAGGGCTCTAATCCCAGTAAATTCTCATTATGTGAATTTTGAAACATTAACATCTATAAACTCATCTGAATATTCCTCATTTTTCATCCACTACACATTTTTCATTCTATACAATCAAAAACTCTATACGATCAGAAGACAAATAGGCAATTCTAATACTGCTGGGTGTCACCAGAGCTCTGCCTTTCTTAAAATCCTCTCTGACTTCAATTGCAGTGAGGCACATGCTTGGGTCTCTGCCAGGTCAAGTGCCAACTAAATTCTTCATTAAAAAATCATTTAAGGAACATTCATGTTTTTTTTTTAATTTTTTTAACGTTTATTCATTTTTTGAGAGAGAGGGAGAGAGAAACAGAATGTCAGCGGGGGAGGGGCAGAGAGAGAGAGACAGACACAGAATCCCAAGCAGGCTCCAGGCTCTGAGCTGTCAGCACACAGCCTGATGTGGGGCTCGAACTCACGAACTGCGAGATCATGACTGAGCCACCCAGGAGCCCCAGGAACATTCATGTTCTAACTGCCACAAGGTAACTTTCAAGAAACTATCTTCTTAACAACAAAACAAACACAAAGAAATCCTACCAATACATTTTTGAAGCTGTGAGACGCCATCTCTGCAGTCAGAAGTTGGTAGTTGTGCTAAAGACATTTTTCCTCCTTAAAAAGAAAAGTTTTTATACAATAGGTTTCATTACAGGGATGTATTGATTGAAACTAGTTTCATTGCCACTAATGTTCTGCTTAATTTTAAAGATAACATAATATTGAACAGAATAATGTGTTCTATTAATAACATTTTATTGAAACGGTAAACTGATTTATTGCATTTGTTTGTCCACATAAGCACCCAGATCATTTGCCATAAATCTTCTTGAGTCTAAACACAACGCTGAGATGCGACTTGATAAAAATAAAAAGTTATCATAAAACATAATGAAAAATCCAATTGGAAAATTAAACAGTGCACCGCTCAGCTTCATGCTTTGTTTAGGGTGTGAAGCTTGAGAAGAAGATGAAACAGCTATGGTGGTTACTTCAAGTGGCCATTGTGAGTCTTCCTGTGGGGAAAACTACAGAAATAATTAAAATCTGTTGGAGGAAGTCTGGCCATTTAGCTTCTGAGGCAATTCGCTCTAATCTCATTGTTTGTACGTTTTCAAATAGTTTTTATTTCAAAATACTTTTAAGGTGAACTTCATTTTGTGGGGCTGAGAGGGGACAGAACTTCACACAAGACTTGTGTTCATACACTACAATACTTCTCACAGCTTCCGTTTTACCCAAACCCATTTCTATGTGAGTACGTACATACAGGGGCATAGAAATGCACCAACTATTTCCGGCGGATGATACAGGAAAGGATGCTGTAAGGTCATTCCTCTTGGAGAGGTGGACCCAAATACCATTTGGAAGGCAATGTTTGGACTTCATGGCCAAGGGGTAAGGTTACGTAACGTTCTACTATATATTTGCCCGTGGTTGTTTATCTGTAGCTGATTTCCAAGACACAGAAAACTGTTAAAGATCTCTTTTATATTATCTACCATTTAGAAAAATTCTTTTCTAAATTTACGTATGGCATTCTGGATATGATGAAGTCTAGTGCTGTAATCTTTCGGGCTAATTTTGCAAAAGAGAAGCAATTTAACTGTTTTCAAGAAATAGCAATGTTTGTAGCACACGTTTAAAAGCAGTATTACAGAAACCATAAGATAGGTATTGGCTCAGGTATAAACTAGATTTAAGAGTTCAACATTTAAATAACCCAAATTTATTAACCAACACTCAAGAGTGCAATTATATCCCAGTTTACTGAATACTCACTACCTGGGTAAACCCTTCACCTACTGCATAACAAACCCTAATTTATTCAGCAGTCTCTTATTGGTGGAAATTTCCATATTGTGCCGATTAATGAGGCATGGCTCACTCTACCCTCCACCTAATTGTAAGATCTGGGAAGCTACAAATCATACTCCGCACTCCTTTGCAGCCATGGCTCTCGGTATCTTTGACGTTCTGCCTACTCCACATGATTTTGGAGGCCTCCTTCTGTTTGTCTCTGCTGGCAAGGACAAAGGAGAAAACATGAGAATTCTCCCCAGCAATAGCATCTCAGGGAATAATTTTTGGTTTTCTGGGTAAGCAGCAGCAGTTGTGGCAGCAGCAGAAGCACCAAGGACCAGCTGATCTGTCTTCCTAACCTCTAGATCTCAATGATGGGGCCTATTCTGTAGTTTTCTGTAGTCGGCTGTCCACCGACCTTGGAAGCATAGCTCCAGTGATGGTCTCAGAGCATGACTCCCCAAATGTATTAACTCTATATTGCTGTGAAGTCACTGCTGGAATTGCAACACAAAACCTGTTTCTTCAGCCCTTTTAAAGCTTTCATTCCTGGTATTAAATTTCTTCTTGCTTAAAACACCTAGAGTGGTTTCTCTTCTCCACAGAGTTTTTTGCTATTATAGCTGACCCTTGAACAACATGTGTTTGAACCATGTGGGTCCACTTATATGTGGATTTTTTTTCCAATAAATACAACACAGCACAGTAAATGTATTTTCTGTTCTGATTTTCTTAATAACATGTTCTCTCTAGCTTACTTTATTGTAGGAATACAGTATGTAATACATATAACATAAAAAGCATGTGCTAATCGTTTCTGTTATTTGTAAGGCTTCTGGTCAAGAGTAGGCTATTCGTAATTAAGTTTGGGGGGGGACTCAAAAGTTACATTGCAGATTTCCAACTGTGCAGGGTGTTGGCACCCCTAACCGCCACATTGTTCAAGAGTCCGTTATACTGACAATGTATTAACTTTTTTTCCTTTTAAAAATTATTACAATTTATAGACAATATGAATCACCCTTCTTAAGTATACAGCTCTTCAAGTTTTGATAAATGAATGCAGTTGGGTAAAAATCATAATAATCAAGATAGTTCTATCATACCACAAAATTCTCCATGATCAGAGTCAAGCTTTCCCCCACCCTCAGACCCTGATTTATTTCTGACTCTAGTTTTCCTTTCCTAGAATGTCACAGTAATGGACTCATATACTATGTAGTCTTTTGAGTCTGGCTTCTTTCACTTAGCATAATGCATTTGAGGTTCATGTAGGTAGTGTGTACATCAATAGTCTGTTCCTTTCTTTTCTCTCTCTCTCTCTCTCTCTTTTTTTTTTTTTTTGCCAAGTAAGCTTATTTAGATTGCTGCTGGTTTTTAATGAATAGGAAAAAAGCCACTGTAAGCATTCACATGTAAGTGTCCATGTGAATATAAATTCACATTTCCCTTGGGTAAAAATCTAGAGGGCAATACAGGTAAAATATGGATCTGGCCTAGAGTGAAAGCAGTGAAGATTGTAAGAAAGGGTAGAAGTAAGTAATGGGCTGGATTTGGTAATGGATTGGATCTGGGGATGAGAGACAGAGAGAGAGAGATGTCAATGACTCCGAAGATGTATGTATTCCTGTGGGACAGAAAGAATGGGAGTGCCATTTACTGAGCTGGATAGATGAGGAAGTTACAGTTTCAAAGAGAAATGAAGAGTTCAGTTTTAGTCATACTAAATTTGAGATGTTAGTGGACAGATCAAGTATATGGCTACTGTTAGCTGCATTAGACTGAAACCTTTTAAGGCAGAATCTATATCTTACTAATACGTGATTTCCTACGATCATAAGGGAATAGATTAGAAGATTTAGGGGTGTTTTTAACCCCTAAAATTCTGGAGTGACAATCAGGCTGTCACAGGTGCAAATGTACAGGTGCACTAAGCTTCCTGTATTCCACAAAAGGCTATTTTGCAGGGTCCCCATAATTTCGATGAATATGGCATTGCTCTGCAAGAGCTAGGGTGAGCATGTATATACCAAAGCAATACCAGTTTTGTGAGAGCATGAGGCAATTTCATGGTTAGGGATCTTTTTATGTTGAATTTTCCTTTTATTGTTTCTGTCAATTATTGCTATGCCTCTGCCCTTTTAGGTCAGAACAAAAAGTTTTAGTTCTTGAGCTCTTTCTGTAGCATAATCTCTAAAGACAGCATCATTTTAATTGAGTTCCAAGTCTGGACACAGTGTTTTAGCTTTGATGTTGCCCCATAATCAGAAAAGGATCCCAAAGAGCTCTACCAACAGTACCTCTTATTCTTCCACATAGTACACACTGCTGACCTCTATCACTTTCTCTTTAGTGGATCTGCAACCCTAGGCAATGGAGACTAAAGCAGTTACATCCTATGTGATCCAAGGTAAACGTAGAACTAGTGGAAGTTAATGTGACCAAATCCGGGTGCCAGAATGAAATACATTATGGTAGTGGCTGAAAAGTGCTTCATTAAAGAATCCCACAAAATGGTATCAACTTCTTTTAAGATATCTTTAGTCTTTTGAAATCAGGAGACTATAGATGCTGGAGAGGATGTGGAGAAACAGGAACCCTCTTGCACTGTTGGTGGGAATGCAAATTGGTGCAGCCGCTCTGGAAAGCAGTGTGGAGGTTCCTCAGAAAATTAAAAATAGACCTACCCTATGACCCAGCAATAGCACTGCTAGGAATTTATCCAAGGCATACAGGAGTACTGATGCACAGGGGCACCTGTACCCCAATGTTTATAGCAGCACTCTCAACAATAGCCAAATTATGGAAAGAGCCTAAATGTCCATCAACTGATGAATGGATAAAGAAATTGTGGTTTATATACACAATGGAATACTACGTGGCAATGAGAAAAAATGAAATATGGCCTTTTGTAGCAACGTGGATGGAACTGGAGAGTGTGATGCTAAGTGAAATAAGCCATACAGAGAAAGACAGATACCATATGGTTTCACTCTTATGTGGATCCTGAGAAATGTAACAGAAACCCATGGGGGAGGGGAAGGAAAAAAAAAAAAAAAAGAGGTTAGAGTGGGAGAGAGCCAAAGCATAAGAGACTGTTAAAAACTGAGAACAAACTGAGGGTTGATGGGGGGTGGGAGGGAGGGCAGGGTGGGTGATGGGTATTGAGGAGGGCACCTTTTGGGATGAGCACTGGGTGTTGTATGGAAACCAATTTGACAGTAAATTTCATATATTTAAAAAAAAAAGATATCTTTAGTCTTTCAACAATTGGCAAATGTATGAGAATAGCCTAGTAATTCTGATGTCTGCCGATTTTATACTCCTCAACACACCAAGTATACTTCCTTCCAAATGTCTCTTTGCCCAGATATAACATGGTAAGTTTTTCCTTATTCTTTTCAAGGACTAAGACCTGCTCTTTAAAAAAAAAATTATTTTTAAGTAATCTCTACACCCAAAACGGGGCTCAAACTCACAACCTCAAGACCAAGAGTCATCTGCTCTACCGACTGAGCCAGCAAGGGGCCCGCTACGACCTGCTCTTAAAACTAATAGTCTTAAGTATACTCTTGCAAAGGCTCTTAAGATTTCAAAAAGAAATTTTACTCTGATTTGGGTCTTATGAAAGACTTATTCTTTTTGGTAGAGGCTGTTTTTCCCCTTATGAATTAGTTATTCTTTCCTCGTTCTTTGTATGTAATCTCTTATTCTTCCTTCTGGGACTCTGATGATATAAAAGTTAGGTCCTTAAGTCTCTGTTCATTTTTTTTTTTACCAACTTTTTTTTTCCTTTCTCTTAAGATTGACTAATTTTTACTGATCTATCTTCAAGTTTAGTGACTTTTCCTGTCACTCCATTATGCTGATGAGCCCACCCAGCAAATTTATTTTAGATACTGTACTTTTAGGCTCTAAAATTTCTATTCAGTTCTATTTAATAGTTTCTATTTCTCCACTGAGACCTCCCATCCATTCATTCCAAGCATGTTTACGCTATGGAGAATTGCTAGAATACTTGTGTTACAGTCGTCACCTGGTAAGGTCAATAATTGGGTGACCTTGGGTTGACATCTGTTAACTGTCTTCTTCCTTGAGAAATGGGTATAATTTTCTTCTTCTTCTTTTTTTTTTTTTTTTGTAGGTAGCATTATTTTGAATTATATCATGGACATTTAAAATGTTATGTTGTGTTGGCTCTGAGTCCTGTGATCTGCTATAATCCGCTAGAGAATTTGTTTTAGTAGGCAATCAAGTAGGCAAATCAGTTAGGTTCAGACCACAGGTTCTTTCTGACCTTCTCTGAGCAGTGGTTCTAATTTAAGATCAGTTCTCGGAGTCTTTGGTATGCTGCTTTGGGTCTGCCTTATGCATGCACAATCTAGTTCTTACGCTGATCATATACAAAATGAGGGGGCACCCTTACCCAGATCCCTCTTTTCTGAGGTGTCTGTCATGCTCTTTGGCTCACAGGGACCCACCATTTCTCCTAGTTCTTCTGTCAACAAAGGCAGCGTTTCCCCTTTAGCTTAGCAACTGGATCTTTCTTTGGGACAAAGCGGGGAAAGGGGAAAAAAAACCCAGGAATTCCCTCCATGTTCCTTAGACGGCTGGGCCCATTTCCTTGGATCTTCTCGCCAGAAAAATGAGGGTTCTATCAGAGTTTTAGTTGCCGGTGCCAAGCCTTGAGAGACAAGAAACAAATAAAAAACCAAAAAGTAGGAAACATCCCCAAACTGCCTCTCCAAGCTCGGACTTCTCATCGTCTTTTTCCTCTGCTCACTTATATAGTAGCTGCTCTTGCATTTTGTCCAGAGCTCTTAGTTCTAATTAGCAGAAAAGGTAAGCTATAAGGTTTTAACCCATGACAGCAGAAGTATAAACTTTCTAAGTTATCTTTTATGAAAGTCTTAGAACTTTAAACTTCTATGGAAATCCTAGAAACTACCCGTACAAACCAAACCATAAAATCTTAAGAAGAAAACCGCCCCCCCCAACAGAGAAGAAAACATATCCCTTCCTAAATCGTGTTAATATAAAGCCATCATCCAGATGAAAAAGGGATTTTTCATAGCCAAGTGTCTGAAGTAATGAAGTCAGACTGCCAATTGGCCGTGCTGTTACAGAGAAAAAGACCAAAATAATTCCTGAAGAATTTTTTACTATTCTTTTTTTTTTAAGTAACTTTTTGAGTGAGGAGTGAAGAAAGAAGGGGACAAACATAAGAAGCAGTGAGGAGTTTAATACTGGAAAGTCAAAGCATCAACCAGGAGCCTCAGGGCGATTTCCTTCCATGTGAACATCTTGCAGTGTCACAGACACAGACAGGAAAGCAAATCCAACGTGTGTGTCCAAGTGAGACACAGTCAGCATTCTGACAGATCCAAATGTCTAGCCTTGCGCATAAAGGATTTTCTTCTAAAACCTTGCCAAGATACTGCACCTTATCTTCAGTCTCCTGAAACAATGAAGGCTAGATGAAATACATATTATGATCTCTCCTGTATTAGAAACAACATTAAAGGGTAAAGCAAAATAAAAAGGGCACTTCAGAGAAAATTCTTCAGCTTTCCTCAGTCTGCAAATGCTAATGTCAGAACTCCAGTCCAGAAACACAGAGCACTCCTCCTTCCCCGTTCTGCTCCCCACCCTCCTCTCATTTAGTCACTCCTTCTTGATAAGGGCTGGTATACTAAGGGGGGTAAGATGATTCTCCCTCATACTATCTTCTCATAGCTTCCCAAGTGTGTATTTACTTTCTGTTTTTTAAGTTTAGAGCCACTTTAACAGACTCCATAATCAATGAGAACACATAAACATTCTCATCTACTCTGATAACTAAACAACTATGTTAGGATCCCAGCTCTATTCTAGCCGTAAATAATTGATGTTGAGCAACTTAATCTACCTGACCTCCATGAAAGAGGGTAACCATGGTGTCTACCTCCTCAGGTTAAGGGGTAAGAATTAAATATGTCAATATAGGGGCGCCTGGGTGGCTGAGTCGGTTGAGCGTCCGACTTCGGCTCAGGTCATGACCTCGCAGTTCGTGAGTTCAAGCCCCACATCGGGGCTGACGGCTCAGAGCCTGGAGCCTGCTTCAGATTCTGTCTCCCTCTCTCTCTGTCCCTTCCCCGCTCATGCTCTGTCTCTCACTGTCTCTCAAAAATGAATAAACATTAAAAAAATTAAAAAAAAAATAATTAAATACGTCAATATATATATGAAGAGTTTAAAATAGTATCTGGCACAGAGTAAGGGCTATGTAAATATCACCTATCATTGTTGCTGCTGTTATTATTAAAATAGCTATGAGTCTAACAAGGTAGAAAAGTAGAAAAAGAATATATTTTAGAGTCAAACAGAAGGTTTGATAGCATGCCTAACACTAACAATGTAACCTTGTATAAGTTCCTTTGCCTTAGAAAAGCTATCTCATCATTTGTGAAAAGGAGACAAGAATACCTACTTATAGAATTTTGAGGACTAATAAAAGATAGTGTTTATAAAACAAATTACACAGAGAGAAGTAATCAATAAATAATAAATAACCATGATTATTATCAACACCATCACCCAGCTTCTCTCCAAACAATAAGGAATTCTTCTGCCCTCTGAAGAAGTCATACATTTTAATTTGAGTTCTTTGAGGGAAGCCAGAAAAATGCAAATTTAATTTCACTGCAAACCACTAGTCAAAGGAGAACTTTCCCATATCCACGAAAAGGAGAAATAGGAGAAAGGTACATTTATCTAACATTTTTCCAGATCAAATCCCTGGACAAAAGCACTTGGAATGATGATCTTGTTAGAGGTCTATGTAAGAACACATTAACAAGGCAGTTTTATTATATATGTACTGTTCATTTTAAGAGCAATCACCTCACTTTGTTGCTTTACTAATGTATCAGTGATTTGTCTGTACTAAAATAGTTTTTGAGACTTGTAAAAATAAAATCAGAGCTTTGATTAAAAGTGGTGGACTGAACAGTAAAGGAATGGTAGGAAAGGAATATAAAAAGGTACAGACACACAGCATTAAAAACATAGAAAATATAATCCTAACAAAACTTTGGATTTTGGAAAGTAGGTAGATGAATCGGTAACTGAGTTAGCACGAACAAAACAGAGTCCTAATTCAGAAGCAGACTGACTGGTATTATCCCAGGAATGGGAAACACTGATCATTACTAAAAATGAGGGTGGTAGTGAGGCTGAAAAGAGAAGTGTTGATTCTAAGTCTCTTTAAGGAGACAAGAGGTTTCAGAGGAGATGAGTTTTTAAAAGAAAGAAAGCATATAAGCTAAAATAAGCAGACTGAGAAGTCAAGAAAGCACTCTAGACTATGGAAACCACATGCAGCAGCAGAAATAAAGAGAGATGAAATTTTTTTCAAAAGTAGAGCATTAAAAATCACAAGATACTAGGAGTCAATCTATGCTCTGCCACTAATGACGACGTGAACCACAGTACCTGAGTTTCCACTTCTGTGAATGAAGGACCCAGGGTTCACAACAGTATCACCTGAGGACAGAATACCTTCTCAAAAATCATGTCTGGAGTCCCATCCACTGAAATTGGTTTCTGGCTATGTGTGTTATAGGAAAAGCCCCCCCCATCACAGAAGAAGGTGCTCTCAAAAACTCATTTCTAATGTCAACACTTTAAACTTCAAAATAATGAAGAAGCATAACTATAATTAAGCTCACTCAACAGAAACCTACTGTGAGCTTTCCTTTACACAGTCTTGAAGCACACCAGGGACAGGCATAGAAGACTAACAATATGAATTCACTCCACTAATGATCACTTGTCAAATGAATGAATGTATCCACGGTAGTATTGTCATGAGTTTAATTTTATAACTTCAATTAAATACGTTCATTTCCAATAAACTCCTATAGGATACAAGCCTTCTTGATGTGGGAAGTTTATAAACGGGTTCATAAACGATATAACTAATATTCATAAGTCTATCCTAGATGTCCAGCTAACTGACTGCTTTGATATTGCTGTTTCCCACGATTGTTTTAATTCTTCTGTCAGAGAATCCCAGCCTTAGCTTTTCTTTGTTTACTCTTCTTTTTATATTATTTGAAAGGTAATAAATGAACAGAGAAGTAAAAATGCAGTTAGAGGAGGAAGTATCATGAAAAGCAAAAGCATCTCTTTCCCCTACTCCCAATCCATTGACAGAGGTAAACCCTTCTCCGTTTCTGACTTTAGTTATTCTTGTGTAGCCTCCACAACTTTACTATATACAGGCTTCTATTTCATCAATTGCAGTTATGTATTCATTAAGGAGACTCAGCATTTCCTCACCATGAAAGAGGTAGAATTTAGCTCACTTATGCTACTACATTCTTTTAAATTTTTCCTAGCCATGTTTTTATCTTCAGTTCTCTACATTACCTTTCTAACTTGGAATGATAATTATGAGCTCTACTTGGCCATTCCTTTAGACTGTATCTCCTGACTCCCCAGTCTATAAAATGACAAAGTTCGTATCCATATTTCCTTCTACCTCTATGCCTCCCCATCACTATCCAGCTTTTAACACAAAGCCATCTCTTTCACATCTTCCAGGTTTTAGCATCTGTAATTCTCAGAAACAATGATTGGATCTTCCACACTTTGTTTACAGACTTATTATGAAAATGGAAAGTCTACAAACAAAACATAGGTAAAGACCTGTCACAGCAGAGACAGCATATGTAATACGATTAATCAGAAGTAAGATGTCAGCATATGGTCACTAAACCAGATACTTGAAAGGGAGTGTTGTAAGTGTAGAGGTCAATGGCATTGCCTTGCTAACATTCAACTCCTCAGAATTATGCCTCATTTTGGTTTACTTCATTTTGAACCATCACTTTCCTGCTCAGTTTTTCATTTTTACTACATTTCTAAGTAACACCTTCTCCCAGTTGGTAAGAATACTTGCTGTTCCTTTTGCCTAAAACATTCTTCCTAGGCTCTATATGCTGGCTTGTAATATTTGAGGTCCCAGCTCAAGTGCTATCTCCTCACCAAAGGAGTGCAGCTGTTTAATCATATTATTTGTAGAAATGCTGAATTAAATACTGATTTGCTCTTAAGTTGCTTCTTTTCAGAACTGCTGCATGGCTGTGCTCCAGCAAAAAAAAAAAAAAAAAAAAAAGGATCCAGGAAAGATGAACATACAGCGTGTAAGAAACACTGGAACTAATCCAAAAGTAAAAAGTGAAGAAAGGTGACATGTGGAAAAAAATGCAAGTGGACTCTTGCCTCACATCAATCCCCAAAATCAATTCCAGGTGAATTATAAAGCTGCATATCAAAGGCAGAACTATAAAACATTTAGAAGATGATGTACAAGAGTATTTTATGCCTTGGAGGAGAGAAGGACCCTAAAAGCACAAAGCATAAAAGATGTTAAATTCAACAATTTTAAAATTAGGAACTTCTATTTAGCACAAACACCAGAAAGACAGTGAACGATAAGCCACAAACTGGCCAAACATGTTTGTTAACACATACAGCCAACAGAGGAAAACATCCAGAGTATGTGAAGAAGTTCTACAAATCAATATGAGAAGACAAACTACCCAAAAGAAAAGTGGGCAAAACCTGAAAGGGTATTTCACTGAAAAGGAAAGTGACAGTATACGTGTGGAAAGATGCTCGATTCCCCTAGAAGTCTGAGAAATACAAACGAAGATGACTATGAGGTACCCTTTGCGCTAGTCTATTCCACAGGCGGCCCCAGAAAAACCATCCCTCCCAGCAGTCCCCTCCAGCCGACCCTGATCTGGCCCAGTCACTCACTTTACCCAACAGCAATATGCCAGTTGCTGTGGACCAAATCTGTAAAAAGACTTGACAGCTTCCATTCCCGCAAGAAGCCCCGAACCTGCGGTAAGAAGTCTAGCCACTTTGCTGATGAACCACAGGGAGAGGCTACCCGGGAAGAGGAAGAGAGACCCAGCCGTGCCAGTATCACAGCCACTAGGCCACTGGCATGCAGCCTCGTAGGTGACCGCAGACAAGGCTGGCAGAATAAATATACAGCTGAATCTAGCTCAAATTGTTTGTCTAAGTTTGGGGGTGGTATGTTAAGCTGCAATAGATGGCTAAAACAAAAAGTCATTTGACTGTTTTCATCTTCCAACAACCTGAAAGCTAAAAAAGCTGTCAAATATCCTGAGGAAAGGAATCCATTCACTAGTCATAACACTTTTTGAGAGCATATACTAATAAGCAGTTGTGGTTAGTTAACTAAATTTCCAAATACTTATTAGATGCCTTTGGTATAGAGAAGAATTTATATGGCAGAAAAAAATGTCATGATTCAAAATAATAAAAGACAGATTCTAAATCTTAATTGCCAACTATAATGAAATGATTCAACCATGTTACAGCCAATAGAACACTACAAAGACATTATGGAAAATGCCAAAATATAATGTTAAGAATCCAAAGTTGTAAGTACACAACAATTAGAATTATATTTTTCAAATACACAGATAAAATACACAGGGAAATCATAAGGATTATGAATTTTTTCTTAAGCTGTTTTCCAAATTTACTATAATATAGTTAAATTACTTTTATAATTAAAACCCTATATTTTTTAAATAAATTAAGGATCAATGAATGAATGGGTAGAACAGATAAGAATGAGGAGTAAGGGGAGCTATTAATTTTTTGAAGATCTAGAAATCACTATTAACTGTTAACACAAGGAGCTACCTCAATTGAGGGCAAAGCAAAGGCTACCATTCTTCAACATATCTACTATTAATATATGAGTTACTTTGTTCTTTCAGTAAGCACCTGTGATTTGTCAATATCTATCATTTCAAAACATTTTTATATTCTTTGAACACATATTTCCACTTCGGGGAATTTACCCAATAGAAACACTCAGAAACATATTCAAAACTATATGTACAAGGAATGTTCACTGCAGTATTTTTTGTAATAGCAGCAAATTAGAAAGAACCCAAATATATATCAACAAGACTGATTAATTAAATTATGATACATCTATACACTAAAATACTGAATGGACTTTAAAAAGAATGCCATGAATACATATATGTACTCCCCTTGAAAGCATATGAAACATATTATTAAGGAAATAAAATGACAAAAATTGCATGTATAGAATTAACCTACTTTTCTAAAATTACAGTATTAGATCTGCAGAGAAAAAAATCTGGAATAGCATACATTAAAGTTAACGGTAGTTACTGCTGAGGAAGGAGAATACAGAGGACTTGGAATTAATATCCCATATATTTTTGAATTGCTTAAATATTCTAAGACCAAAATATGTTAGTATAACAATTACACAGAAATAATAAACTATCTTAAAAAAATCTGTCTTTCCTGGCATGTGTTCACAATGATGAAATATTAATTCCTCAGCTTTTTCTGGAGTTCCTGGGGCTAAACCTCTCTTCTTAATGATTTAAAGAAACCAAAGAGCCATGTTTAGATGGGAATAAAAGCAGAAAAGAATTGGGAAAAAAAAGTTGAGTGGGGGCTTCTGTCAGTCCCTCCAAACTTACCCACGTTCCCTCCCTGGTGCCCCATCTAAGAGCAAATGCTAGTTTGGATGGACCACAGATCGGAGCTTAGGCAGCAATTCTGATGAACCCAGCAATCTATTTTATAGAATGCCCTTTTTCCTTGTGCTCTAAACCAAATGAACACTGGTGGTTACAAAAATGTTATTCTTAGAAGATGGAAAACCCTTTATTCACCAATCTCAATCTCATTCTCAAAGCACACAGTGCTGGTGACTATAGGACCTCAGGACTGACAGAAATGAAAACGAGGTGTGATGATCAATCCCTAAACTGACAGTACTTCAGGGTGAATGCTATAAGCACAAAAGGTGAATAATTAAGCATAGGGACATTCCCAAACAGATGATGTTTTTGGTTTTCACCAGAATCTACTCCACAATCTCAGAAAAAATCCATTCTAACAATAACAGTGATAACAGTTGGGAAGGGGCTGGATAGCATGTAGTGCATGCAAGGTAAAAATGTATTTGTTTTCCATTTATTAACTCATTCAATCTTGACAGATACCCTATAAGTTATATTCCCTTCATTTTCTGCATTTTACAGATGAGGAAATTGATGCTTGCTGATGTTAAGTAACTTGCCCAAGGTCACAGTAAGTGACAGAGCTTACTGTATAAAAACCTCAACATTCTAGCTCCAAAGTTCATGCTCTTTGCAGGCATTCAGAAGGAATCCTTGAGGAATGAGCAGAAAAATTCTTGTCTACCAAAAAGCAAGCCCTACAGCAAGACTATAACTATAAATCAATACCCCCAAATATAGCTTAAGGAAGTACAATGCTGTAGCTTGTCAAATGGTCACTTATAAAATCTTTCACACACACAATATTTAAAAACCATGAATTGTAATCTAGGCTATAGCCGAATGCCTAACATTTCTAACTCATGGTGATGGCTGTCTATTCACTGGTCAGGAGAGTGGTAATTTATTGCAGAGTAAACCAATGAATGTGCACAATGTCTAGCCATATCCTGTTAACAGGCAAGGCAAAAAAGAAGAATTAAAACATGGAAGTTTCAGGTTTTATAGCTGTTTCTTCAGTCTATATTCCCTTATATAAAGGTGTCATAGTTATACATTTAAAAGTCAAATTATCTGGAGAAAAGAGTCATATAAAATTTACTTTCAGAACTGATTCAGCCTATTGCCATCAGAGCTGATTGCTCTTATATGTAAACTTCAGTCAAGTTTCTGCCAGTCTGAAAATAAAAAGACTGACATTTAAAAAGTGTATAATGTGTCATTACAAAGAAATTAAAATGAGAGCATTTCTACTTGTCAGGAATACACAGTTTGTTAGGGTAATGACTATAGTAACTGCTTACAAGTTTCTTTTATGAGTACTAAATATATCACGTACCGTGGGAAGAGATAAAGCTGAACCAGGGCTGGAGAATTTACTTGGATCATAACAAGGCCAGGCAACTAGAACTTGAAAGGAAAATCATGCAGTTCTTTTTTTAAAAGACAGTTTTATTGAGGTATAACTGACATGTAATAAACTGTACATATTTAAATTGTACAAGTTGATCAGTGTTGGCATCTGTATATATCCAGGAACCACCACCACAATCAAGATAATGAACTCTATAATCTCCAAAAGTCTCTTTGTGTCCTTTTGTAACCTCTTGTACTTACTCCCTTACTCCTGCACCTGCCTAACTGGGTGAACACTAATCTACTTTCTGTCGTTACAGATTATTTGGCTTTTTCTAGAGTTTTATATTAATGGAATTACACAGTTTGTAATTTTTAAGTCTGCATTCTTTAACTCAGCTTAATTATTTTGACCTTTATCCATGTTTTTGCATGTATTAGTAGTTTCTTTTTATTGCTGAGTAGTATTCCATTATATGGATGTGCCACAATTTATCAGTGCACTTGCTAATAATATGTGGGTTGTTTCAAGTTTGGGGCCATAAAAAATAAAGCTGCTGGGAACAATAGTATTTGGATGTATACTTCTATTTCTCTTGGGAAATAGTAAATAGTAAAATGGATGGATCATACAGTAGGTGTGTGTTTTTGCAAAGTTGTCACACACATTTTGCATTCCGATCAGCGGTGCAGGAGGCTTCCAGTTCCTCCATATCTTTGTCTCATGGGGTAAGCTTTTAAAATTTTGACCAATAGCCATGTTTCTTATAGTTGCGTAGTAGTACATTATTGTAGTTTTCATGTTCATTTCCCTAATTATTAATGATGTTGAGCATCTTTTTGGGTGCCTATTTGCCATCTATGCATCTTCTCTTG
The DNA here is from genome assembly GCF_018350195.1 of Panthera tigris. Lineage (NCBI taxonomy): Eukaryota > Metazoa > Chordata > Mammalia > Carnivora > Felidae > Panthera > Panthera tigris. The sequence goes on along the minus strand of NC_056671.1, from coordinate 57,888,400 downwards.
TGAAGCACCTGTCTTAATCTTTTGCCTGTTGTTTTAATTCAGTGGTTTGTTTTCTTGTCACTGAGGTTTGTTTTTTGGTTGTTTTTTGTTTGTTTTTTAAGATCTTTTTATATTCTGGAGGAATTCTTTATCAGACCTTTGTATTCCAAATGTTTTCGCTCAGCCCGCAGCTTGTCTTTTCTTTCTTTTAACAGATTTTTTAAAAACAGAAGTTTTTAATTTTGATGAAATCCAATTTCTCAATTGTTTTTGTTGTTGTTTTATGGATAGTGTGTCTGACGTTGTAGCTAATGAATATATGACTAACCCAAAGTTGCAAAGATTTTCCCCCGGAAGTTTTATAGTTTTTGGTTTTACATTTATGTCTATGATGATCCATAAGAGAAGATCTAGCCAGAATACTCGAATGCCCCATGAGTTAATTTTACCCCTCTGGCTGATAGGAGAAGGCACTATTCCTAATTGTTACTTTACTGATACTAATTCTGAAATGAAACAGATGCTTTCTTTGAAAAGTTCCCATCCCTTGCTCCTCACCAATTAGGTTTTCCTTGTTAGTCAGAATGAACTCCAAAATAACAGTACTTCCTACTACCTCTTTACCTTCATTTAGGCCAAACATCATTAGATATTTCAAATTTATAACAATAAGTCTTCTAGCATATGACCAGCATATTTGGAGTCCCTGTTACTGTCTCATTTCCATGGCAACCGTTACTCAGTTTTTAGGGTAGCATCATCTACTTCCTATTCTGTAGACTCCCACAGTGATATTACTGCCCCATCTTTTTCCTGTTCCCTTTACCCAAATGCTTTTAACTGTGATTCTGCTTACAAAATAAAAAAGTTTCTTCATTCTCAAATTCTTAAATCAGTTGTAAGTGCGAGTTGACATTTAGACCTGATTTAAAGGCCCAATTTATTTCTCATTTGGCTTATATAATGCCTACAGTTTATATCTATGATAGGCATAAGAGCTTCTCGAAGGTGCTATAGTTCACCTCTAAGGTTTCTGAGATAGCATCCATGCTATCTTCTTTCAAGGCATTACTAGCGTGGAGCTGAGGGAGGAAGAAATCTGTGGTTAAAGGCTCAGATGCAGCTGTGATACCACACTCTTGGAGAACTGATGAAAGTAAATCCAAAAATAAAAAACAGTGACAAGGTTCAAGACTGACCTCTAAGGAAAAGAATATCCATTGTTGATCACTTGGTAAGAGAAACAACAGCAGGAAGGATTAAGAGGAAAGATTTGCTGCTCTATCCTACAAGAAGTTGACGTAGCCCCATTAGCCAAAAGAGTAGATGTGTAGTACACGATATTTCTAGTAATCTCTAAGGAACACTAATGTTCAACGAAAAGAGAGTAAATAGACTAGACAAAAGGAAAGTTAAAATAGGCTAAAATTACCAAGTCTGAATGTTGATGAGGCATATCCAGATGTAGAAAAGAGTTATTAACACAGCAGGCCCAAGACTGCTATCCTTAGAAAACCCTGCTGGCAAGGCTGGCCCTTGACTGCCACTATGGGAACTTGGATTTGGGGAGGATTTTCACCATTCCCTAACTGATAATGGTATTTTACCATGCCCACATGGCTTACATAAACAACATCGCTTATGCTGACCATTCGCTTTCCTTCTACAAGTCTGGAAATCAGTACATGCTCAGCAAAGGGAGCCTGCGTGACCAGCCCTCACTAAAAACCTCAAGCACCGAGTCTCTTATGAGCTTCCCTCATAGAGAGCACTTCCTATATGTTAAATGCAGAGAAATTAAGCATCCTATTAACTCCACTTGGACAATATTCTTACAAGATTGTATCTGATTTACTCCAAATTTCACCCCATGTACCTTTTCCTTTTGTTGATTTTGCTTTACATCCTTTCGCTGTAAAAAATTAGCTGTGAATATGACTATATGCTGAGTCTTAGGGATTCTCTTAGTGAGTCACCAAACCACTCCCTAGTGGGGTGGTCATGGGAATGCCGATACACTCAGTTTCTGGGTTTAACAGATTAATATGGTCCCTTGTTTAAAAAAATGTGAAGTCAAGGTGGCATCAGTTCCAGCTGGGTGTTCACCTCTATGAGCCAGTGCTCTCAGTACTCGGGCAAATGCTCTGAAAGAAGAGGCACCAAGCAAGCAAGATTCATTTATGTAGCAGAGTGAGGATAGAGAAAAAACAGCAGGCACTCAACCTGTCAAGCATGCAGGCTTTCATCAAGCACTTATTTCATGCCCAAAGTAGAGCAGAATGCTTAAGCCTAAACATCTTTGAGAACTCTTAATGCTGCACAAAGGTATAAGTCAAACAAAGAAACAGATTTATGAATCAACAGAGCATTAAACTGAAAAAGTTAGTGACTTGACTCAATCTGGAAGAACTGAAGTTATCAACATGGTTAGCTAACCAATGAGAATAGTATTACCTCCCAATATCAGTAAAAGGCTTTATTGGAGGAACAATGGACTGACGCTTCAATGCTAAAAAGTGCTGTATTCAGGGAGACACGCAGGTTACCTTTTATGTTTATACTTCCTTCTAGCCTATTCTCTTAACATGCTGCCTCCATAAGTAGTATATTTATATGTGACTGATTAAAAAGCATGATTCTCACTCTTAAAAATGCTATTAAAGTAACCAGGAAGGCACAACACTCTAAGGACTGTTTATCAGGGGTTTTTTCTAAATCAATATCCTATTTCAAATGAAATAAATTGACTTAGAAAAGCAGAGATCACTCCTATGGCCTGGGAGATTAACATCATATAACAACAAAAGTCAAACGTTAAACTCCAATTCCTAAATTTACCTGACTGTTCCACTCAGAGATTTCCTCCAGTTCAGTATTCTTAAGATTTAGCATCACAAGATTTAGAGCTGGAAGGAACCTTAGGTACCATCAAATCTATTCCAATGTTTGACAAAAGAGACTTAATGTATCCCTCCTATGGCAATTAAAATAGAATATCTTGCATTATTTTCTTTTCTATCCATCTATCCAGCTACCCATCCTTCTTTCCTTTCTTTCCTCCTTTTCCTGTCCTTATATCCCTTCTGTCTCTTTAATCAGAATAAGTCATTAAAAGAGAAGTCCTGCATCTAATTTGGGTTTTCAGTAGCTAATGTTGCAACCTATAAAAATCAGTCTTGCAGTAATTATATTTAATTGTGACACTGGAAATTTCATTGAGTTTGATTCACTATTATTTAACTATGAAATCTGCTACGAATGGAAAGGTAAAAACATATGCAATACATCACAGATTCTTTCTAAAAAGGACCGATCTCACTCAAGCTAAGAAGCACAGCTATGACTAGTTCATCTCTTTAAATAGTAAACTTACTGATTATGGGAACTTATAAACTTCTCATATTTGGGCATTAGTCATCACTTCAGAAGACCACTGTCCAATCTGGTAGTCAGTAGCCATGTGTGGCTAGTAAAATTAAAATTAATTAAAATTAAATGAAAAATTCAGTCTCATTAGCCCCATTTCGAGTGCTCATGTGTTGCCATATTGGACAATGCACACAGAGAAGAGTGCCATAGTCACAGGTACCTCTACTGGACACCACTGCTCCAGGTGATATTCCACTAATGAGGTACTTAGATTCACAACTGTTTTGCTTTTATTCCATGATGTGCCTAATCCAGGGGCTTTCTGTGAAGACAAACAGTAAGCGTATATCTAAGACACATATAGAAAATTATAGGTATAAAAGATAAACAACAGAGTTTTTAAAGTAGCCATGTAGTAGGACTTTCAAAATTATTTCTCTAAAAGACATAGATTTGGCCCTTAGTTCTAACTGAAGGGGGACAAAAGCTTTATTATTTTTTAAATTATTATTTTTTATTTGTAAAAGTTATTTAGAAACAAGATCAACTGGGTGAAGATGGTCAAAAGGTTTAACTTCCAGTTATAAGAAAATTAAATCCTGAAGATATAATGTACAACATGATGACTATAGTTATCAATGCAGTATTATATATTTGAAAGTTGCTAAGAGAGTAGATCCTAAAAGTTCTCATCCCAAAGAAAAAAACATTTGTAAGTATTTGAGGTGATGCACAATAACTAAACTTAGAGTAATAATTTTGCAACATATACATATCAAATCATTATGTTGCACATCTTAAACTTATGTAATGTTTTATGTCAGTTACATCTCAATAACACTAGAAAAAGAATATGAGTAAGCGAAAAAATGAGTAAAAGAAAAAAAAGAATACCAAACAATAAAAAATTCTAAAAACAAAGTACATCAAAATTCACATGCCCTTTACCCAGATTTATATATTATTACATTATACCTCATTTTCTTCACCATTTGCATATTTAGACATTTGTGAACACACACATATGCAACATTTTTCTGAATTACTTGAGAATAACTTACATACATCATGACTCTGTATCCTGAAATACTTCAGTGACCATTTCTTATGAATAGGAATATTCTCTTACATAACCACAGTACAGTTATTAATTCCATAAATTTTATGTAATCTACCAACAACATTCTGAATTTCTGATATTTCCATCAACATTAGAAGATATAGTCTAGGGTCAGATACTGCATTTGTCATACTCATTAAAAACTTTTTTGGCGGGCGCGTGGGTGGCTCAGTCAGTTAAGCGTCTGACTTTGGCTCAGGTCATGATCTCATAGCTCATGACTTCAAGCCCCATGTCGGGCTCTGTGCTGACAGCTCAGAGTCTGGAGCCTGCTTCGGATTCTGTGTCTCCCTCTCTCTCTGTCCCTCTCCCACTCATGCTATATGTCTGTCTGTCTGTCTGTCTGTCTCTCTCTCAAAAATGAATAAACATTAATAAAAAAGTTAAAAAAATTTTTTTAATGTTTAGTTATTTTTGAGAGAGAGAGGGAGAGAGAGAGAGAGAGAGAGAGAGAGAGAGAGAGGGACAGAAAGAGAGGGAGACAGAATCTGAAGCAGGCTCTGTGCTGTCAGTGCAAAGCCCGACATGGGGCTCTAATCCACGAACCATGAGATCATGATCTGAGCCAAAGTCGGATGCTCAACCAACTGAGCCACCCAGGTACCCTCAACTGTCAGATGTCTTAATTCTCCTTTTATCTGAAATATTTCCACAGCTTTTGTCTTTTATGACATTTCCATTTTTGAAGTAGATAGTCCCCCATTTAGTAAAAAGGCTCATCATTTTGTGTTTGATGTTTCTTTGAGATTTAGATTCAGGTTATGTGTTCTCAATGGGAACACTGAATAGATGATGTGTTTTCATGGTTTAACACAAGAGTCCACCAGGCATCCTTGGGATATGTTAATTTTGACTACTTGGACAATTTTTCCACACTGTATACTTACCAAGTGATTTTACCCTTACAATTAATAAGCAATGTAAAGGGAGATATTTAAAGACCATGCAAATATCCTGATCTTCCTTCTCATTTGCCCCTAGACTGAGCAGCCATTGATGACTCTTGCTTGATTCAGTTTTTTCATGATGATTTCAAAATAATAATTTTTCAACTTTAGCACTTCATCCACATTTACCAGTTCACCCTATACTGTAAATAAAAACCCTCCTTCCTCCCCCATCCATGTATGTGTATGTATGTTTGTATGTTCGTATATATGTTTCTATCTATCTATCTATCTATCTATCTATCTATCTATCTATCTATCTATCACAGGTATGGACCCATGATGTCTATTCCCCCCAATAGTGTATAATTCACTTCTGTTCTTCTGTTATTAATTATTTAGCTTATTTAAGTTATTATGTAAGACAGTTCCTATATTAGGTGATATTGTTTAAAAATGAGGTGATGACTGTGTTATTAACATAATCTCCAACTGGCTGGAAATGTAAGGCCTGGTCCCTAATGACAAGAAAGTGGGGGACAGGCAGAGAAGGGGACAGGGAATGTGGAAGCCTGGATGGTGTGGATGTGTTCTCACATGAACATCAGACTCGTGAAAAGAAAGGACCTGGAATGAATGCAGCCACATGCTTTCCAGCTATAGCTGTTAGCCACAAAGGGAAATGTCCTAATTTATGTTTTGAAAACTGGCTTCTATTTAAGGGACAACATATGGTTAATGAGCTAAGTTTCTGTGCAAGAAAATTCCTGAGAAATTACAATGCAAAGCAAAATGGGGCAAAAATAAATGTGAAAGAATAACAAAAGTGGCAGCATTAATTGCATATGAATAGAATCAGGACTATAATTCAACACAAAGATATGTCATAGTAGTGTCTCAACTCCACCGTGACTTACTTTTTCATCACCCAAACTAAGACCTATGCGGGGTTGTCTTACATGCTCCCCTTCACCATCCAATTCAATCAGTGCTCAAAGGTTCTAACGAAATGTGATTTTTTTCGACAGTTAATTCAGAGCCACAGGAAAGGGCAGACTTGTCATGAAAGAACTACCCTCAAAAAGGAAAAATCTCATGAAGTAAAGACTGGTTTCTGCAGGTGAAAATTTAGAGGTAAAATTTCTAGTTAGGTATATTCAAGATGACACTCATAGAAATTAATTTCAGTTTCAGAGGATGGTGTGCTTTAAAGACAGAAAAAGTAGAATCAGACCGACAATCCCATTGCCTGGAAGACCGGAAAACAGAGCTGCTGTCAGCAAGGAAAGCTCACTGGGTGGTCTTCTGAGTATGTGAGGCACATGTGTCACTCTGCAGACACAACCTTCACACAACAAACCCTGACACATAAGGGGAGTTCACCGGTGGTCAAACGAAAACAAAGTAGAGGGGAGGACTGCACTAGGGACAGAGAAATGAAGGAGAATTGAAGGATAAGAAAACAGAAGTTGGAATGGAAACAACCTCAGAGGCCTTCCTTTTCCCCTCTACTTCTCATCTTCTATCAAAGAAAATGAAAAACCAAAGTAGTTAAATGATTTACCCAAGTGTACACAGTTGAATTACAGAAAGAGCAAAAATTATGACCCCAAACTAATTTTCAACCAGGTAGCTGAAGTATAATGGCAAGAACACCAACCTTGAGATCACAAAATCTGGGTTTGAATCTTCACTACCACTGGCTCATTCAATGGGATTGGGCAAGTCATGGCACTTTATTAACACTTTGAAAGAAACTCACTGGCAGTCTAAGAAAACTGAGTTACCAGAGCTTTCTGTGAGTAGAGACTAGGTTAGCATTAATGGCTGTAAGTTAATGTTAAGAGGTCCCTAAAGTAGAGTTCTAAAATGTAAGTGGTAAGACCTATAGAAACCAGAGAGAACTTATTACCTCATTGTCCATGAGGGATAAAATTTCAAATAATACTGAGGATATAAACAGAGTAAATATACAGAAAAAAATACATTTGCATTATCTTCCCTGTTCTCTCTGCCCCAGAGTCTTTGAAACCCAACAATAAAAGTCTAGAAGTATTAAGGGACTAGACTCTTCAGGTAGAGTTTTGATAAAAGTATATGATAAAGTATCATATACTTTAGATACATTTTTTTAAGTTTATTTATTTTGAGAGAGAGAGACAGAGAGACAGAGACAGAGAGAGGAGGGCTGATGGAGAATCTCAAGCAGGCTCCATACTGGCAGTGCTGACGTGAAGCTCAAACTCACAAACTATGAGATCATGACCTGATCCAAATACTTAGATACAATTTTATCAGACATGCATTTTATGAATATTTTCCCAGAGTTTGTGATTTGAATTTTCATTCTCACATCAGTGTCTTTAAAAAACTAGTTATTAATTTTGATGAAGTACAATTAACAGTTTTCCTTTTATGAATCATGCTTATGGTATTGATTCTAAGAATTTTTCCTTAGCCCAAAGTGAAAAGTTTTTTCTTTAATGTTTTCTTCTAGAAGTTTTATAGCTTTTATTGTTTTATATTTAAGTTTAGGTACAACTGACTATATATCAGGTCTAATTATGAATGCTATACTCTGTTCCATTGATCTTTTTGTTTATCTTTACATTACTACAATACCTTTATTACTGTACTTTAAAAATAAGATCCTTCACATTTCAACATGAATATCAGAATCAATTTCTACAAAAAAAAAAAAGGCTTCTGGAATTTCAGCTGGTCAAATCTATAGGTTTGAGGAGGACTGACATATTAATATTGGTTTTCTTATCCATAGACATGGTATATCTTTCCATAGATATCCAAGGACATGGTATATCTTTCCACAGAAATTTCCAAGTTCTTTTGCAAAGCAGTTGTCAGAGTATAGGTCACATCTATCTCTGAATGTTTCGTATATTTTGATTCAATTACCAAATGGTATTGTTTTTATTTAACAACTTAAAATGTTTTAAAGTTTCAATGTTCTACTTTATTGCTAACATATATATAATTGATCATAAAAAATTTTACTGTGGTAAAATACACATAAAATTTACTGTCTTAACTGTTTTTAAGTATGCAGTTCAGTGATATTAAACTGATAATACTGTGCAACCAGCACCATCATCCATCTTCCTAACTCTTTTCATTTTGTAAAACTGTAACTCTACACCCATTAAACAATAGCCCTCATTCCCCACCCTGCAGCTACTGGCAACAATTTTACTTTCTGTCTCTATGATTTTGATTATTCTAAGTAACTCATACAACTGTTATAAAATTAATTTTTGTAAATTGATCTTGTACCTTGCAATCTTCCTAAACTCATACAACTTCTAGTAGCACTTTTGTTAATTAGTAAAAAGTCTCTGTGTACACTTACACTTTATGTAGACTTACATTTTGATCATGTTACCTTACTTTATAGTAAGTTTTAGTGCTTTTCCAATCTGTATGACTTTTTATTTCTTTTTGTATTGGCTAGAACTTACCATACAATGTTAAATAGAAGAAGTGGGAGAAAATAACTATGGCTTATTCCTGATCTTTCACCATTAAAAGTATAATATTATCTATAAGTTTTTGTGAGATGCCCTTAATTGGGTTAAAGACATTCTCTTCTAAGTTTTTGGAATTTTGTCATGAATGGAATTGAGTTTTCTCCAGTTTTTATTTTTTACCTCAATGGAGATGAGTGTACTTTTCATTTTTTGACTAATAGGATGAGTTACACTAATTAATTTTTGAGATAAACAACTTAGTTATAATGTATTATTTTTTATATTGTTGGATTGAAGTTATTAAAATTGTGTCAATTTTTTGCATCTAATTTATGAGGAATATTTGTCTGCAATGTTCTTGTAATGTTTTTGGGCTTGTATCAGAGTAATGTAGGTCTCATATAATGAATTTATAAATATTATCTCTTGAATTTTTTGGGAAATGTATGTAGACTTAGTACTATTTCTGTCTTTTTAGTTATTATTGAAGTACAGTTGACATATAATGTTATATAGTCAGGTAAACAACACACTAATTATTTTTATGGTCACATTGGTATTTTTTATTTTGGAAAGATATATTATAGGTATATCATGTAATACATAACTTTAGATATAATTTCTTGCATGTGTACGGGCTAATAAATGTAAATTTTTACATACATAATGAAAAAATTAATAGATTGTTTTGTACATGTGTAATGTCAATGGTCATAGCAGAGACTTTTACTAGCTACTGTAGACGACTTTTTCGGGTTTATATTGGACTAGAATTCAACAAAATGTACTTTACATCTTGACTTAGTACAAACATACATATATATGTAGCAGAAACCAATACATAATAATCATGACCCAGTATAAATTTATTCCATTCCCCTTTAGTATGCCTTTTTTTTTTAAATGCTGGTAATGGCTACTAATGGCCACAAAAGAATATTATGTCCAATGTGTTAGTCTCCAAACAGAAGTCAGAGTTCAGCAGTTGCCAATTCTGTGCCTCGCCTTCCTTCAGGTGCCTAGTGGAATGATGGTGTAGGGGCCTCTTTTATAAGGACACTTAATCCCATTCCTGAGAGCTCTACCTCAGGACCTAATCACCATTCCAAAGGCCTCATCTTGGATCCTGGGAAGATGGCAGCGTAGGAGGATGCTGGGCTCACCACTGTCCTGCTGATCACTTAGATTCCACCTACACCTGCCTAAATAACCCAGAAAAACGCCAGAAGACTAGCAGAACAGAGTCTCCGGAGCCAAGCGCAGACGAGAGGCCCACAGAAGAGGGTAGGAAGGGCAGAGAGGTGGTGCGCACTCCACGGACTGGCGGGAGGGAGCCAGGGTGGAGGGGCGGCCCGCCAGCCAAGCAGAGCCCCTGAGTCTGGCTGGCAAAAGCAGAGGGGCTGGACGGAGTGTGTTCTGACAGCAAACAGGACTTGACATCTGGAAGGTTATAAGCTAACAGCTCTGCTTGGAGAACTGGAGGGCTGGAGAACAACGGGAGGGAGAGTTGTTGAGCCCTGGACTACAGATCTCAGCTTGGCAGGGAACAAAGGCCCTCGCCAGCACCATCTCCCTCGCCCATCCCCCAGCCAAAATCCCAAAGGGAACCAGTTCCTGCCAGGGAACTTGCTTGCACCACGCAAACACCCAATGCTGTACTTCTGCGGATCCATCCCTCCCTCGGGTCTGACTCCCTCCCGGTGCTGCAGGGCCCCTCCCAAAGCAGATCACCAAAGGAAAAACGAGCTGACCCTGCCCCTCCCGCCGCTGTGCACCTTGCCAATCCACCCCAGCTAATACACCAGATCCCCAGCACCACAAGCCTGGCAGTGTGCAAGTAGCCCAGACGGGCCACGCCACCCCACAATGAATCCCGCCCCTAGGAGAGGGGAAGAGAAGGCACACACCAGTCTGACTGTGGCCCCCAGCGGTGGGCTGGGGGCAGACATCAGGTCCGACTGCGGCCCCGCCCACCAACGCAAGTTATTCAAGACGCACAGGGGAAGTGCCCCGCAGTTCCGCACCACTCCAGAGACCATCCAAAATGACTACACGGAAGAATTACCCTCAAAAAAACGTCCAGGAAATAACAACAGCTAACAAACTGATCAAAAACGATTTAAACAATACAACAGAAAGTGAATTTAGAATAATAGTCATAAAATTAATCGCTGGGCTTGAAAACAGTATAAATGACAGCAGAGAATCTACTGCTACAGAGATCAAGGGACTAAGGAACAGCCAGGAGGAGCTAAAAAATGCTATCAATGAGCTGCAAAATAAAATGGAGACAACCATGACTCGGATTGAAGAGACAGAGGAGAGAATAGGTAAACTACAAGATAAAATTATGGAAAAAGAAGAAGCTGAGAAAAAGAGAGATAAAAAAATCCAGGAGTATGAGGGGAAAATTAGAGAACTAAGTGATGCACTAAAGAGATAATAATATACACATAATTGGTATTCCAGAGGAGGAAGAGAAAGGGAAAGGTGCTGAAGGTGTACTTGAAGAAATAATAGCTGAGAACTTCCCTGATCTGGGGAAGGAAAAAGGCATTGAAATCCAAGAGGCACAGAGAACTCCCTTCAGACGTAACTTGAATCGATCTTCTGCACGACATATCATAGTGAAACTGGCAAAATACAAGGATAAAGAGAAAATTCTGAAAGCAGCTAGGGATAAACGTGCTCTAACATATAAAGGGAGACCAATAAGACTTGTGACCAATCTCTCTACTGAAACTTGGCAGGCCAGAAAAGGAATGGCAGGAGATCTTCAATGTGATGAACAGAAAAAATATGCAGCCGAGAATCCTTTATCCAGCAGGTCTGGCATTTAGAATAGAAGGAGAGATAAAGGTCTTCCCAAACAAACAAAAACTGAAGGAATTCGTCACCACTAAACCAGCCTTACAAGAGATCCTAAGGGGGATCCTGTGAGACAAAGTACCAGAGACATCGCTACAAGCATGAAACCTACGGACATCACAACGACTCTAAACCCATATCTTTCTATAATAACACTGAATGTAAATGGACTAAATGCACCAACCAAAAGACATAGGGTATCAAAATGGATAAAAAAACAAGACCCATCTATTTGCTGTCTACAAGAGACTCATTTTAGACCTGAGGACACCTTCAGATTGAGAGTGAGGGGATGGAGAACTATTTATCATGCCACTGGAAGTCAAAAGAAAGCTGGAGTAGCCATACTTATATCAGACAAACTAGACTTTAAGTTAAAGGCTGTAACAAGAGATGAAGAAGAGCATTATATAATAATCAAAAGGTCTATCCATCAGGAAGAGCTAACAATTATAAATGTCTATGCGCCGAATACCGGAGCCCCCAAATATATAAAACAATTTCTTACAAACATAAGCAACCTTATTGATAAGAATGTGGTAATTGCAGGGGACTTTAACACTCCACTTACAGAAATGGATAGATCATCTAGACACATGGTCAATAAAGAAACAAGGGCCCTAAATGATACGTTGGATCAGATGGACTTGACAGATATATTTAGAACTCTGCATCCCAAAGCAACAAAATATACTTTCTTCTCGAGTGCCCATGGAACATTCTCCAAGATAGATCACATACTGGGTCACAAAACAGCCCTTCATAAGTATACAAGAATTGAAATCATCCCATACATACTTTCAGACCACAATGCTATGAAGCTTGAAATCAACCACAGGAAAAAGTCTGGAAAACCTCCAAAAGCATGGAGGTTAAAGAACACCCTACTAAAGAATGAATGGGTCAACCAGGCAATTAGAGAAGAAATTAAAAAATATATGGAAACAAATGAAAATGAAAACACAACAATCCAAACACTTTGGGATGCAGTGAAGGCAGTCCTGAGAGGAAAATACATTGCAATCCAGGCCTATCTCAAGAAACAAGAAAAATCCCAAACACAAAATCTAACAGCACACCTAAAGGAAGTAGAAGCAGAACAACAAAGACAGCCTAAACCCAGCAAAAGAAGAGAAATAATAAAGATCAGAGCAGAAGTAAATAATATAGAATCGAAAAAAACTGTAGAGCAGATCAATGAAACCAAGAGTTGGTTTTTTGAAAAAATAAACAAAATTGATAAACCTCTAGCCAGGCTTCTCAAAAAGAAAAGGGAGATGACCCAAATAGATAAAATCATGAATGAAAATGGAATTATTACAACCAATCCCTCAGAAATACAAGCAATTATCAGGGAATACTATGAAAAATTATATGCCAACAAACTGGACAACCTGGAAGAAATGGACAAATTCCTAAACACCCACACTCTTCCAAAACTCAATCAGGAGGAAAGGGAAAGCTTTAACAGACCCATAACCAGCAAAGAAATTGAATCAGTCATCAAAAATCTCCCAACAAATAAGAGTCCGGGACCAGATGGCTTCCCAGGGGAGTTCTACCAGACGTTTAAAGCAGAGATAATACCTATCCTTCTCAAGCTATTCCAAAAAATAGAAAGGGAAGGAAAACTTCCAGACTCATTCTATGAAGCCAGCATTACTTTGATTCCTAAACCAGACAGAGACCCGGTAAAAAAAGAGAACTAAAGGCCAATATCCCTGATGAATATGGATGCAAAAATTCTCAATAAGATACTAGCAAATCGAATTCAACAGCATATAAAAAGAATTATTCACCATGATCAAGTGGGATTCATTCCTGGGATGCAGGGCTGGTTCAACATTCGCAAATCAATCAACGTGATACATCACATTAATAAGAGGAAAGATAAGAACCATATGATTCTGTCAATCGATGCAGAAAAGGCCTTTGACAAAATTCAGCATCCTTTCTTAATAAAAACCCTCGAGAAAGTCGGGATAGAAGGAACATACTTAAAGATCATAAAAGCCATTTATGAAAAGCCTACAGCTAATATCATCCTCAATGGGGAAAAACTGAGAGCTTTTTCCCTGAGATCAGGAACACGACAGGGATGTCCACTCTCACCGCTGTTGTTTAACATAGTGTTGGAAGTGCTAGCATCAGCAATCAGACAACAAAAGGAAATCAAAGGCATCAAAATTGGCAAAGATGAAGTTAAGCTTTCACTTTTTGCAGATGACATGATATTATACATGGAAAATCCGACAGACTCCAACAGAAGCCTGCTAGAACTGATACATGAATTCAGCAAAGTTGCAGGATACAAAATCAATGTACAGAAATCAGGTGCATTCTTATATACTAATAATGAAGCAACAGAAAGACAAATAAAGAAACTGATCCCATTCACAATTGCACCAAGAAGCATAAAATACCTAGGAATAAATCCAACCAAAGATGTAAAAGATCTGTATGCTGAAAACTATAGAAAGATTATGAAGGAAATTGAAGAAGATATAAAGAAATGGAAAAACATTCCGTGCTCATGGATTGGAAGAATAAATATTGTCAAAATGTCAATACTACCCAAAGCTATCTACACATTCAATGCAATCCCAATCAAAATTGCACCAGCATTCTTCTTGAAGCTAGAACAAGCAATACTAAAATTTGTATGGAACCACAAAAGACTCAGAATAGCCAAAGTAATACTGAAGAAGAAGATCAAAGTGGGAGGCATCACAATCCCAGACTTTAGCCTCTACTACAAAGCTGGAATCATCAAGACAGCATGGTATTGGCACAAAAACAGACACATAGACCAATGGAATAAAATAGAAACCCCAGAACTAGACCCACAAACGTATGGCCAACTAATCTTTGACAAAGCAGGAAAGAACATCCAATGGAAAAAAGACAGTCTCTTTAACAAATGGTGCTGGGAGAACTGGACAGCAACATGCAGAAGATTGAAACTAGACCACTTTCTCACACCATTCACAAAAATAAACTCAACATGGATAAAGGACCTGAATGTGAGACAGGAAACCATCAAAACCCTAGAGGAGAAAGCAAGAAAAGACCTCTCTGACTTCAGCCGTAGCAATTTCTTACTTGACACATCTCCAAAGGCGAGGGAATTAAAAGCAAAAATGAACTACTAGGACCTTATGAAGATAAAAAGCTTCTGCACAGCAAACAACCAACAAAACTAAAAGGAAACCAATGGAATGAGAAAAGATATTTGCAAATGACATATCAGACAAAGGGCTAGTATCCAAAATCTATAAAGAGCTCACCAAACTCCACACCCGAAAAACAAATAACCCAGTGAAGAAATGGGCAGAAAACACGAATAGACACTTCTCTAAAGAAGACATCCGGATGGCCAACAGGCACATGAAAAGATGCTCAACGTCGCTCTTCATCAGGGAAATACAAATCAAAACCACACTCAGATATCACCTCATGCCAGTCAGAGTGGCCAAAATGAACAAATCAGGAGACTATAGATGCTGGAGAAGATGTGGACAAATGGGAACCCTCTTACACTGTTGGTGGGAATGCAAATTGGTGCAGCCACTCTGGAAAACAGTGTGGAGGTTCCTCAAAAAATTAAAAATAGACCTACCCTATGACCCAGCAATAGCACTGCTAGGAATTTACCCAAGGGATACAGGAGTACTGATGCATAGGGGCACTTGTACCCCAATGTTGATAGCAGCACTCTCAACAATAGCCAAATTATGGAAAGAGCCTAAATGTCCATCACCTGATGAATGGATAAAGAATTTGTGGTTTTGGGCGCCTGGGTGGCTCAGTCGGTTATGCGGCCGACTTCGGCTCAGGTCACGATCTCGCGGTCCGTGAGTTCGAGCCCCGCGTCGGGCTCTGTGCTGACAGCTCAGAGCCTGGAGCCTGTTTCAGATTCTGTGTCTCCCTCTCTCTCTGCCCCTCCCCTGTTCATGTTCTGTCTCTCTCTGTCTCAAAAATAAATAAACGTTAAAAAAAATTTTTTTTTAAATAAAAAAAAAAGAAATTGTGGTTTATATACACAATGGAGTACTACGTGGCAATGAGAAAGAATGAAATATGGCCCTTTGTAGCAACATGGATGGAACTGGAGAGTGTGATGCTAAGTGAAATAAGCCATACAGAGAAAGACAGATACCATATGTTTTCACTTTTATGTGGATCCTGAGAAACTTAACAGAAACCCATGGGGGAGGGGAAGGAAAAAAAAAGGTTAGAGTGGGAGAGAGCAAAAGCATAAGAGACTCTTAAAAACTGAGAACAAACTGAGGGTTGATGGGGGGTGGGAGGGAGGAGAGGGTGGGTGATGGGTATTGAGGAGGGCACCTTTTGGGATGAGCACTGGGTGTTGTATGGAAACCAATTTGACAATAAACTTCATATATTGAAAAAAAAAAAAAAAACAAAGGCCTCATCTCCAAATAATATCACATTGAGGATCAGTTTCAACTTGCAAATTTTGGAAGTACACCAACATTCAATCTATAGCTTAGTGTTTCATCTATCTCTCCTTACAGTTTATCATTTGTTGCCTCAAGTAATTTGACGTTCTTTTGACAAGCATATACTTATCAGAGATAACAACACAGTAATTTTTTAATTCTTTTTTTTGTTTGTTTGTGTATTTTTGAGAGAGTGATAGAATGTGAGCAGGGGAGGGTCAGAGAGAAAGAGGGAGACACAGAATCTGAAGCAGGCTCCAAGCTTTGAGCTGTCAGCACAGAGCCCAATGCAGAGCTCGAAATCATGAACTGCAAGATCATGACCTAAGCTGAAGTCGGATGCTTAACCAACTGAGCCACCTAGGAGCCCCTATAATTCTTTACATTACTCAGTGCTCACCATAGTAAGTGTAGGCGCCACCTATCATCATACAACATTATTACATTATTACAATATTAACCATATTCCCTATGCTGTACTTTTCATTTCCATGAATTATTTATAACTAGAAGTTTATACCACTTAATCCCTTTTACTTATTTAGCTCACCCCCTCTCACTTTGCCTCTGGCAATCACCAGTTTATTCTTTGTATTTAAGAATATTTTGGGAGGCACCTGGGTGGCTCAGTCAGTTAAGCATCTGACTTCAGCACAGGTCATGATCTCGCGGTTCATGAGTTTGAGCCCCGTACCAGGCTCTCTGCTGTCATTGCAGAGCCCATTTCAAATCCTCTGACTCCCTCTCTCTTTGTACCTCCACCACTCTCATGTGTGCCCTCCCTCAAAAATAAATAAACATTAAAAAGGAGTACTTTTTGTTGTTGTTCTTTTGTTCATTTTGTTAGATTCTATATGTAAGTGAAATCATATAGTATTTGTCTCTTTCTGACTTATTTCACTTAATACAATATCCTATAGGTCCAAATGGCAAGATCTCATTCTTTTTTATGGCTGAGTAATATTCCATTGTGTGTGTGTGTACCACATCTTCTTTGCCCATCTGTGTATCTATGGACATTTGGGTTGCTTCCATATCTTGACTATTGTAAACAATGCTGCAATAAACAGGGGTCCATAGATCTTTTTGAACTAGTGTTTTCATTTTCTTTGGGTAAATACCCAGTAGTGGAATTATTGGATCATATGGTATTTCTATTTTTAATTCTTTGAGGAAAATCCATACTGTTTTCCAGAGTGACTGCATCAATTTACATTCCCACCAACAGTGCACAAAGGTTCTCTTTCCTCCACATCCTACCAATACTTGTTATTTTTTGTCTTTTTGACATCATTCTGGCTGGTGTTACGTAGATATCTCATTGTGGTTTTGATTTGCAGTTCCTTGATGATTTGTGATATTGAGCATCTTTTCATGTATCTGTTGGCCACTTGTATGTGTTCTTTGAAAAAATATCTATTCAGGTCCTCTGCCTATTTTTCAATTGGATACTTTTTAATGTTGAGTTGCATAAATTCCTTACATATCTTGGATATTAATCCCTTATCATTGCAAATATCTTCTCCCATTCAGTAGGCTGCCTTTTTGTTTGCTGATGGTTCCCTTTGCTGTGCAAAAGCTTTTTATTTTTGTAGGCCCAGTAGTTTATTTTTGCTTTTGTTTCCCTTGCCTGAGACAAATACGTTGCTAAGACCAATGTCTGAGAAATTATTGCCTACGTATTCTTTAAGGAGTTTTACGGTTTTAGGTCTCTCATAGGTCTTTAATCCATTTTGAGTTCAGTTTTGTGTACGGTGTAAGAAAGTCTTCATTCTTTTGCATGTAGCTGTCCAGTTTTCTCAGCCCCATTTATTGAAAAGACTTTTCCCACATTGTATATTCTTGCTTTGTCATAGATTAATTGACCATAAGCATGGATATATTTCCCTATCATGTTCCACTCATCTATGTGTGTGCCAGTACCATACTGTTTTGATTATTAGAGCTTTGTAGCCTATCTTGCTATCTGAGATTGTGATAACGCCAGCTTTGCTCTTCTTTCTTAAGATTACATTGGCTATTCAAGGTCTTTTGTGGTTTCATACAAATTTTAGTATTGTGAAAAATGTCGTCGGAATTTTGAATTGAATCTGTAGATTGATTTTGGTAGTAGAAACATCTTAACAGTATTAATTCTTCCAATCCAAGAGCATAGTATATTTTTCCATTTGTTTGTATCAACTTCAGTTTCTGTCATCAATGTCTTACAGTTTTCAGAGTGTGGGTGTTTCACCTCCTTGGTTGAATGTATCCCTAGGTGTTTATTCTTTTTGGTGTGATTGTAAATGAAAATGAGATTGTTTTTTTAATTTTTCTTTCTTATATTTTGTTATTAGTGCATAGAAACACAACAGATTTCTGCATATTACTTTTGTATCTTACAATTTTACTGAAATCATTTATCAGTTCTAATAGTTTTTTTTTTTTTTTTAATGGAGTCTTTAGGGTTTTCTATATTCAGCATGTCATCTGGAAATAGTGACAATTTTACTTCTTTCTTACCAATTTGAATGTCTTTTCTTTTTCTTGTCTGACCACTCCAGCTAGGACTTCCAGTATTGTGCTGAATACAAGTATTGTTCCTATGTTTTTATATATGGCCTTTATTATGTTGAGGTATGTTCCTTCTAAACCCACTTTCTTGAGTTTTTATCATGAATGGATGTTGTATTTTGTCAGATGCTTTTTACCCTTCCTCTTGTTAATCTATCACATGGATTTGCAAACCTGAACTACCCTTGTATCCCTGGAATAAATCCCACTTGATCATGGTGAATGATAATTTTAATGTATTGTTGAATTCAGTTTGCTGATATTTTGCTGAGGATTTCTGCATCTATGTCCATCAGGGATATTGGCCTGTAGTTTTCTTTTCATACTATTTATTTCTTAAATGAATAATAACATTTGGTAGCATATACCAGTGAGGCCATCTGAGCCTAATGTTTTATTTGTGGGAAGACTTTAGCCTCAAATCAATTACTTTTATAGGGCTATACAGGTTATCTATTTCTAGTTAAGTAAACTTTGGTAGTTTGTGTTTTTCAAGGAATTTGTCCTTTGTATGAATTGGCAAATTTATCAACATAAAGATGTCCATTAAACAACCTTGTTTTCCTTTCAACATCTGTAGAAACTGTAGTAATGCTATATATTCCATTCTCAATTTTGATAATTGGTGGCTTCTCTCTCTTTTTTTTTTTCTTGACCAGTCTGCTTAGAGGTTTACCAACTGTATGGATCTTCTCAAAGAACCATGTTTTGGTTTCAATGACTTTCTCTGTCTTTTTAGTTTTCTATTTCCTTGATTTCTGCTTCACTTTTTTCTTATTTTCTGCTTACTTTGGACTTAGTTTCTCTTTTTGTACTTTCTTAAGGCAGAAGCCGAGATAACTTATTTGAAACGTTTTTTTCTGATATAGACAATCTTATATGCTTCTAAGTACTGCTTTATCTGTATCCCACAAATTTTGATATTTGTGTTTTCACTTTGATTCAATATACATTATAATTCCCCTTTTATTTCTTCTAGGACCCATGGGTTATTTAGACATTTGTCATTTAGTTTACAAATACTTGGTGATATCAGAGACAAATTTCTGTTGTGAATTTCTAATTTAATCCCATTGTGGTCACAGAAGTACCTTGAATAAATTGAATTATTTTAAACTTATTGTGACTTGTTGTATGACGCAGAATACAAATTATCTTATCAAACATCTGTGTATACTGGAAAAAACTGCATTAGACTATTGGGTGTTTTCTTTAAAAGTCACATCAAATTGGCTAATGTAATTTGTTCTTTACATCCTTTAATAATTTTCTGCTAAATCGTTCTACCAATTATTGAAAGAAGGGTATAAAATATCTGACTAAAATTGTCAATGTATCCATTTCTCCTTGCAGTTTTATCATTTTTTGCTTCACATATTTTGAAACTGTTATTAAGTACATGAACATTTAGTATTATTATATTGCCTTGATGAATTGAATACTTTAGCATTATGAAATGACCTTTTTTCTGAAATATTCTTTGCTCTGAAATGTAAATCATCTGATATTAACTTAGCGAGTCCAACTTTCTTTTTATTAATATTAGTATGGTACACCTTTTTTCCCCAACTTTTTACTTTTAATTTTGCTATTTGTTTCCTATTTGTCCCTTTGGTTTTTTGTTCCCTTTTCCCTCTTCTGACTCCTTTTGGATTATTTTTTATGATTCCATTCAATCTACTCTGTTAATAGCTATAACTTTTTGTCATATTATTTTGGGGACTAATTTAGAGTTTATAACAAGTACCTTTAACTTTTCATAGTCTACTTTGAAAGGATATTTGTCTTTACAGATATTGTATAAGACCTTCCAATAGTATGTTAATTATCCTCACCTAGTCTTTGTACTACTGTTACACATTTTGCTTCTACATATTATAAACTCCATGGTATATTACCTTTCTTAAAAATATATATTTTACCCTTAAACATAATAAAACAAAGAATTCTTATACAAACTTACCCTTAATAATACAAAGAATGTTATTTTATATTTACTCACATAATTAGCATTTCTAGGATTCATTATTTTATGTAAATCTATATTTCTAATATTATTTCTTGTGGTTTGAAAGACTTCTTTTAACATTTCATGTAATGCAGGTTTGTGGATGAAGAATTTTTTTGAGCTTTCATTGTCCAAAAAGTCTTTATTTCACCTTCAGTTTTGAAAGATACTTTTTGTTCAGTATAGAATTCTAATGACAATTTTTTTTCTTTCAGTAATTTCAAGATTTCATTCCACTGTCTACTGGTTTGTATTATTTGACCAAAAACAAACAAACAAACAAAAACTGCTTTCATTTTCATCTTTCTCTTTATGTGCCATGTTTTTTTTTCCTCTTACTGCTTTTAAGAATTTTTCTTTATCACTGGTTTGGTTTTAAGTAATTTGATTATGATGTGACTTCACAGAGTCTTCTCCATCTATTTTGTGCTTTTAATTGATTGATCCTCTTAGATCTGTGGGTTTATAGTTTTCATAATACTGGAAAAATTGGGGGTCATTGTTTGTTCAAATATTTCTTTTTCTACTCTGCCCCTCTCCCGGAGCCCATTTGGGAACTCAATTACACATATATTTGGCTGTCTGAAGTTCTACAGCTAACTTAGGCTCTGTTCCTTTTCTTTCAGTCTCTTCTTCTTGTTCTTCTTGTTCTTATTCTTCTTGTTCTTGTTGTTCTTCTTGTTGTTCTTGTTCTTCTTGTTCTTGTTCTTGTTCTTCTTCTTCTTCTTCTTCTTCTTCTTCTTCTTCTTCTTCTTCTTCTTCTTCTTCTATCTCTGTTTAATTCTCAGTAGTTTCCATTACTGTGTCCTTATTTTACTAATCTTTTCCTCTGCAATGTTAAATTCCCTGTTAATGCCTTCCAGTGTATTTTCCATTGCAGTTAGTCTCTACAAGTCTGATTTAAGACTTTAACAATATGTATTGCTTCTAGTTAACAAGCTCATGTTTCCTTAACTTCTTGAAAATATGTGTTGCAATACAGTAAAAATAACCTTAGGGTTGTTGTCTATTAATTGTATAGTCTGTGTCATTTCTGGGTTGGTTTTCGTGGATTTCGTCTCACCTGGGGTCATACTTTCCCCCGTTATAGGGCTGGTAATTGTTGTTGTTGTTTTTTTCAGTAATTTTTGACTGGATGTTAAGCATTGTGAATTTTAACTTTTTGGTTGCTGGATATTTCGATATTTATTCTTGAGTGATAAATACGCTTTATGCTTTATTTTCTGTGCAGTTAACTTGGAAATATGTCCTGCCAAATATTGCTTTTCAGCTTTTTTTAGGGAAAACCACAGCATCCTTTAGTCTAGGGCTACTTTTGCCCTCTACTGAGAAAATGGCCTCCTGAGTACTGCATCTGATGCCATTTTGGCTGGTAGAAACAATATCAATTCACAGCCTTATGCAGTAAGTTCCAAGGATTTTTCCTCTTCTGGTGGTTCTTTTTCCCGACACATTAAGTTTTCTCATACTTATGCATTAATCATTATTTGGAGATGCCAAACTGGTCTCATAAACTGTTCTCATGACCTGTTTATGTGCCTTTCCTCTTACTGAGTTTTATTCTTTCAACAGGCATGTTGTACCTCTATTTTTCTTTTTATATTATAATATTCTCAAAGGGCTCATCCATGTATGCCCTATCCACTCTATCACATAGCCTTGTTATTTTCTGAAATTTTAATTTCCTTTTCCTTGTTAAATTGTCTTTTGAGATTATATGATGCATGAGGGCAGGATCTATACCCAGAACACTCAAAACAGTAGGCACATAGGCATTCAATAGACATCTGCCAAATTAATAATTCCACCTTTACCTATCTGTTCCACTTATTTTTTTTATATGTTAAAGTTAATCTTTACACATTGACATGAGTCTTAACATTTCAATCAGATAATGAGTGTTATTACTATAATGACAAGATTAACCAATCAAATAATGTACTAAGGCTCAAAATCACATTAATTTGAAAGAAGCAGAAAACAGGTTAGCAAGGGTTCAACTAAAAAGTTAACAAGGGAAGAAATAATTTAATGTTCACTGAACAATAAAAAACTATAAAAATCAGACAGCAGGGTGTTTGAAATATAGCTTAGTTAACAGGCACGTGCAGGAAGATAAGTTACGCAAAAGTCTGAGTCCATAAATAGAAGGACAGCCAAATACGATGCTTTTTGAAGTATTATCTGTTTACCTGGAGGGTGTGTCAAATATCTTTGTCAGTAACATTTGATATATAAATGTCAGTATTCCCATCCAAAATGGGGGAAAGGGTATTTAGGATTTCTTCCAGCTGGTACCTTGGTCCTTTGAACAAAAGCCTAGCTCTGGCAGAGTGCAGATAGACAGTAGACTGATTATCAGTGTAGTAATAAAATGTGACCCAGTTGCCTCTCTCCTGCGCTTAGATGTCGTATCTGAACGTGTTGATGCTAACTCTGCAAAATCAAGTACTACTACTCTGGCTGCTTCTATTCTGCAGTCAATGGAACTGGTTCCAGATCAAGACTTTCTGTTCCATGAGTAAAAATTCATTCAAACTTGGGCTGAGACAATCTATGTTTAATTGTAGTCAAACCACAAACAAAATTTAACCATCTTAACCATTTCTAAGGGTACAACACAGTACTGTTTATCATATACATTGTTGTAAAACACAACTCTGGAACCTTTTCATGTTGGAAAAGTAAAACTCCGTATCCATTGAAAACTAACTCCCCTTCTCCCCACCTCACCCCCCAGCGCATCCACTATTCTACTTTCTGTTTACAATAGTTTGATTTTTTTTATTTTAAAGTTTATTTTTGAAAGAGAGACAGAGAGAGAGAGAGATTCCCAAGCAGGCTCCACACTGAGCGTGGAGCCCAATGCAAAGCTTGATTCCACGAACCACAAGATTATGACCTGAACCAAAGCCAAGAGTTGGACACTTAACCGATTGAGCCACTCAGGCACCCCAAGAATTTGGCTATTTTAAACACTTCATATAAGTGGAATCATGTAGTAATGAGACAATCTGTTTGGTATTAGATTCTCTTTCCTATTACATGCCCTATGACAGCTAGCACAGTCTTAGAGCCACTTGAAAGAAATTAAATAGACTTCTGAGATGTAGGACTGAAAAATAATGTCAAAAAGTCAGATACAAAGTAAACATTGACTCCAAAAAGACTGATCATAAACCTAAGTTGTTCAACATATTTTGACCATGTATCCCAATCATATCCAATATAGAGAACATACAAAGTTTAACATTTTTAATACTACATTATCAGTTTAAATACTTTTGAGATTTAATTTTGAATCTATAACCTACCAGTAGAAAGCCTATTTCTTCAAGTTAATAGCCAAGTATTAATGTCTAGATTGCACTGAAAAATAGACTTTCTGGTTTGAAACTAATTGTGTAATATCCAAGTATGTGAAAGACTGTATACTCAGTACCAATTATAAAGCAATTTGATTTGAAAAAATTAACACAATAGTAAATATATGTCTTTCATGTTGATTTGGTTTTCAGTGTTTAAGAGACTTATAGTATATCACCAAGTAATTATTTATTATTATTCAATTTAGCCTGATTTGAAGATCTGATTTAGGTATGCAGGACTTTCAATGGAGTATATAGAGACTGATCTCTCCTCTCAAAATGGTAGGAAATGGTCCATAATAATTTGTATAGTTGTCTGAATAAATAATAAAAAGACCATAATAAATAATGGGTAAAACATACTGAAAAGTAAAATACTGTTCACAGTGGCACCAAAATTCAATAGGCACAGTCATCTTAGGATTCAAAATTCATGCACAGTAGGCCATATGCAGTCAACAAAGTTTGCCTGGACTTGAGACCTTCATTATCATTATGATTCATACCATTGGACCACACTTTAATATTAATTCCCCTCGAAGAGAGATTCTTTGCAACATATAATAATAGAAATTTATTAAGTTCACCTACCTGTCAAGGGTAGCATTTCTTATATTTTTCCTTGGCTATTAAAAGTATATATTTTATTGATGAGCATTATTTCTTGACTTAAGGTTACTGCTGTTAAGGTGGATTTGGGAAGCAGCTCTAGAAGCACACTGAATTTACCAGCAAGACACCCAGACATTTTGAAATGGTCTTAATATGGCTCTGAAAAGCACAGCTCTAGGTACTATTCTAGGATCTCTTGATTCTGTAGTCACTTGAATCTCAGAATATCTGCTAGATTTTTTCTTTCTTGTTAAGGATTTATGCACCATAAAAATAATACTTTTATCCTCATTTAAAGACAATACTTCTGCTTACTATTCATTACATAAGACTAAATGATATACTGTGCCAGTGTTCAAAAGTTCAGGTGCATAAAATATGCGTAAAAAACACTGCACCTAAAGAAACAAACAAACAAACAAAAAATGCCTGAAAATAATCACAGAACAGGAAGTAGTTCTATGCCCTATGCACAACAAAAACTCTTTTAACAAAACTATACTGACAACAATAGGAACCACCAAAAAACATTAAACATGTACTTAGTAATGATTTATCTTTCCTATATTTCAAATTCTGTTTAGTACACGACCCAGATTCAAACTAAGAAACATGGAACAAGTCATCATGGACAAAATGGAAAAGTTTCTATAAAAGGGCTTTTACCAGATCAGATCAGCAGAGATTCATTAATATCTATTGCCCTTGGCTGAAAAGTAATGATGAGTTTATACATTTTACCGAAAAGGGGAAATCTCAAAAAGATACCAAATATTCCTTTTTATATCTTTTTGACAAAAAAAAGGAGAGGTAAAAAAAAAATAGTAAGGTAGGCTTGCATACCAACACTTTTGAATGACAGTGGGAGAAGCTACTCAAAATGCTGCCTAGGCTTTCTCTTACTTTAAAGAATACTTTAGAAACACTGCTATGTTACACTTCAAAAATGGTAGAACCTGTCAAACACTCAATTGTGGTAAGAAAAGCTATATTCTAAAATGTACATTGGTCAAAACTATGGTTACTAGATCCTTCCACATCCAAGACCAAGGTTATATTGTGGGTAAGTATTATTTCTTAAGATAGGGAAATGGAATAACGGACACACATCAGTGAAATATCTTAATCTCAACAGAGCAAGTGAAAAACATTTCTAGAATCCATAATGAATCCAGGCTGAATGAATTAGAAAATTCATCTTTGAGGCACAGCAAGAAAGAGAATGAGGGAAAAACAAGGGAAAAGTCACCTTGTAAATGGAGTAATCTCTTTTCAAGGAAATGGTAGAAATCAATGAAGAAAATCACAAGCTAGGGCATTCTTCTGGAGAACTGTGGATTTAATAAAACTATAAGCAAAACCTATAATATGCAACCTGAGCCAGATGGCAAACAATGAAAGAAGAAACAGAATAAGTCTCTTAAAGTCAAGTAAATGCCTCATGCAAAATGAACTTCTGCCATCTCCATCACAAAATCTGGAGATTAGTTAAATAAAAAAACCCTTATTTTCAGAACAAATAAAATTTAATGTTTGCCTGATATTGTGGCTGTTCACAGTAAAAGCAAATAAAGAGTTTCCTACCATTTCTAGTATATTAGTGCTCTGATATTAAAAAAACGAATGTCAGGGGCACCTGGGTGGCTCAGTGGGTTAAGTGTCTGACTTCGGCTCAGGTCAGGATCTCACAGTTCGTGAATTCAAGCCCTGTGTTGGGCTCTGTGCTGACAGCTGGGAGCCTGGAGCCTGCTTCAGATTCTGTGTCTCCCTCTCTCTCTCTCTCTGCTTCTCCCCCACCCCCAGCACTCTCTCTCAAAAATAAATAAACATTAGAAAAAAACCAAACAAATAAGATTTAATCATGGAAACAGGGGCATCTAAAGGGAATTTTCAACATTTTTTTTTTTTAGGTATCTCAAGTTTTTCTTGTCTTTCTTCAAGAAACTATGGATTCAGACTAGTTAGGTTCACACCTTGATTTGCCAACTTGTCCCCTGCCTGACCTGGTAAGTCATCATTCTCTTCTCTGAATGAGTCTGAGCTTCTTCCTCTGTAAAGTGGGGCTCATTTCACTGGTTTATTATGAGGGCTACATGATTTACTATGTGTTCCGAGCTGAGAACTGGCACCCAATATGTACCATATAGGTATTTGTTAAATAAAAATTAAATGTTAAACCAAACGCTGTGATAGGTTCTGAATATATAAAGACCAATCCAATAGGATGCCTGTTTTTTTTTTTTTTTTTTAAAGCCTGATGAAGGAGAAGGGTAACTAAACAATGATTACAAAAGAACAAGAAAGGTGCTGTGATAAAGATGAGCAAAGCCTATTTGTGAGCACATCAAGGGGACATTTAACTTTACCACATCTTCATTCAGGCTCAGAGTCATCACAATGACGCCCCTCCTGACAGAAAATAAAACTGTTGACCAAAGTTACCCAATTCCCATGAAAGGGAATGACAAGGTCTTTACCTTCGTTCAGGTAAGAGAAGCCTATCACAAAGAACAAAGCACATACCATAAGAAGCAAGATGATAATCTCTACTTGGTATCCAAAAAGAAACTTATTTCCTCTCTAAAGTCAAATGGCAGAGCCTATAAGTGGCCTCAATTTCATTTTCGTTGCATATAAGACATAATGACTTAACTACCAGGCACTTCCAGAAAACATGGTTTTAAAATTTTCTCATGAGTAAGTCTAAATGAAAAGTCAAAATTTCTCTTTTTAGGATACTCTCTGTATATACTTGGCCAACATCTTCATTCTAGTATTAGTGATTTTTTCAGTTTTGTTCCTCAAAGTTAAGGTTAGAGAGTCGGTGTTAATTATGATGGGTCTCTAGTGAAAACTCCAAGAATCACTAGCATAAACATAAAACACTAGAACAGTAATACCTAAGAAAGTTTTATTTTCCCCCAATTTCAGAAGTAGATAAAAAGAGTGAGCCTTCCTTATCTAGAAGTCTTTAGAGCCCCATGCATGTCTTTAGAGCCCTCTAGTGACTATTTCTTCACTCTCAGTCTATTTCCTTAAGGTCCTAAGACTCTAAACTGACAATTGAAAAACCTTCCCTACCCTCTAATACGCCTGCCAAATAGGTTGCCCTTCACTTTTGTGGCCCCTGACACTATGCCATGCAGCGGGAAGGAGTGGAAATACAAAAGCAAAGGTCAGAAATCTGATACTTTATGCTACAATTTTCTCTAGCCCACCCAAAAACAATAGACAAGGACCACCTTAAAAACTGCCTTCCCTGGGTGCCTGGGTGGCTCAGTGGGTTGAGCAGGCAGAGTGTCAGACTCTTGATTTAGGCCTTGGTCCTGATCCCAGGGTTCTGGGATCACCCATCCTGTCCAGCTCCACACCGTGAGTGGAGCCTGCTTATGATTCATTCATTCTCTCTCTCTCTCTCTCTCTCTCTCTTCCTCTGCCCCTCTCCCCTGCCCACTAAGAAACAAACAAACAAACAAAAACTCCTGTCTGCCCTGTTTTCCAAGTGGCAGGGAAAACCCAGATAGGATTTTCCAGATAGGATCCAGATATCAAGATTAGCTGCCACTTTCCTCTGCCTCATTTTACACTGTAGGTTTTTTAGAAAACAGAACAAAAGAAAATATTTCAAATTAGAATACAAATAAACCATTCATACTTTGGCCATTTCCTTTTTTTTAAGTTTATTTATCTGTTTTTAGTAATCTCTAACCCCAATGTGGGGTTCAAACTCACAATCCCAAGATCAATGCTCTACTGACTGAGCCAGCCGGGCAAGGCCATTTCTTATAAATGTTGTGACTTCAAAAAAAAGGATATGCCGAAAGTCTGAGCTACACAACGTTCCAGCAAGTTATACTATTATATTATTTTAACCTTTCCATATGTCTACACTTAAGTTCATAACTGAAATTTTCTTGATCCCAATTTTTTTGGTATATATATTTTCTCATCCAGTTAGCCAGCATACAGTGTATATGATGTGCTCTTGGCTTCGGGAGTAGATTCCCATGATTCATTGCTTACATACAACACCCAGTGCTCATCCCAACAAGTGCCCTCCTCAATGCCCATCATCCATTTTCCCTGCCCCTCTGCCTCCCACCCCATCAATCCTCAGTTTGTTCTCTGTATTTAAGAGTCTCTTAAGGTTTGCCTCCCTCTAAGTATTTTTGTTTGTTTGTTTTTGTTCTTTTCATTCCTTTCCCCTCCATGATTGCATCCACATTGTTGCAAATTCTTGGTCCAGTTCCGAACCTATCTGAGATCACTGTCTCTAGGCTGACCAGCAATGATGTTCCTTAGAAGGGTTGTAAGAAACCATTCCCAGGATCTGATAGTATTCAAAGGGGAAAGTAACATGTTAGCACATTACCCAGGCTTTAATATTTAATAGCAATGGCCTGGACCCTACTGCAGTTTTTTCTGCGATGCTTCAGTGTGTAAGATTTAATGTCCTCTTCACTTGAAGGTTTAAACTCACTTGGATATGAAAAGACAACAAGTATCACTGGCGAGAGGCTGAGAGCTTGTTTCACATCACAACTGGTAGGGTTCTGAAAAGTCATTTAATTACACAATATACACCATTTGAGGATATGTATGTATATATATACATATATATATACATATATATATATAGATGTTTACATATAAAGTCTCCTCTCTGTCTCAAAAAT
Organism: Panthera tigris; assembly: GCF_018350195.1. NCBI lineage: Eukaryota > Metazoa > Chordata > Mammalia > Carnivora > Felidae > Panthera > Panthera tigris. The sequence continues at coordinate 57,859,012 of NC_056671.1, read as the reverse complement.
AAATAAACGTTAAAAAAAAAATTAAAAAAAAAAAAAGGGGGCGCCTGGGTGGCTCAGTTGGTTAAGTGTCCGACTTCAGCTCAGGTTATGATCTCACGGTCTGTGAGTCCATGAGTTCGAGCCCCGCGTCGGGCTCTGGGCTGATGGCTCAGAGCCTGGAGCCTGCTTCCGATTCTGTGTCTCCCTCTCTCTCTCTGCCCCTCCCCCGTTCATGCTCTGTCTCTCTCTGTCTCAAAAATAAATAAACGTTAAAAAAAAAAAATTAAAAAAAAAAGTCTCATCTATATGTGATTTATACATACATACAAACATGAAATCATGCAAAATATTTCAATTTTCTACAATTTAAGATTTTATGAGTCACCAAGTCACTTCTATTATTCTAAAAACGTAAACATGAGTTAGGAAAGGCTCATTAGTGTTTTCTGTAAGGACAATGCATAACAGCCCACCTGATCTTCATTAAGCAACAGAGCAATGGGGTTTTCTTTACTATTCCTGCTGTACTTTCATATAACTAGGAGCTTCTCACTGACCCACAGCCTGCTTCAAGTAACCATTCCTGACCTCTGGGCCCCAGGAACAGGAGGTGAAAAAACAAAAAAGAAGTAAAGGACACTAACTCAATCCCATGCTATATTTGCATGTTTTAAGACAACGTTATATAATGGGACTCGATACAATAAAGGCAAATGACTTACGACATCTTGCTGATCCATTCAAAACAAGAAAAGGTAAGAATAAAGCTGCTTACCTGTGGTTCCTGCATTCCAGCAGCACCAAGTTCTGAGAGGGACATGGTGAGCTTCTCCTGCTGTTCTGATAGGTATTTCTGATAGAGACTGAGAAGTTCTTGGCATTCTCTATACTGTAGCTGAAGAGGTGAGATTGCAAATTAAGGGAAAAAAACGAATAAACTGATTCAAACTGCATCTATCAGTGCTGCTTTTCAGATTCCAGTAAACAAAAGAGAGCCAAAAATGCAACCATATTTGGTGAGAGTGCAAGTAGACCAACACAGTACATATATCCACCAAAAAAAAAAAAAAAAAAAAAAAATGAAAACAATAATTCACAAAGAGAGTACCAATGGTCATCCTATTTGAGGAGAAATTTCTCTCTCAAATCTTTAAATTTGAATGAAAAAAAAACATGCAAAAGAAGGAAGTTAGACTCCTATCTCACCCCATACACAAAAACTAACTGGACATGGATCATTGATCTAAATATAAGAGCTAAAATGGTAAAACTCACAAAAGTAAATCTTTCTGACCTTGGATTAGGCAATGGTCACCTGAAAGCACAGAAAACAAAGAATAAATAAATAAATTGGACTTAAATTTTTGAAAAAGCATACACACAGAACAACTTTTGCTTCAAAGGAAACTATTAGAAAATTAAAAAAACAACCTCCAGGTTAAGAGAAAATATTTGCAAATCATACAGATGATAAGGGACTGGTATTCAGAATACATAAAGACCTTGTATGATTCAACAGTAAGGAAATGTCTAACCTAGTTAAACATGAGCAATGAACTTGAATAGACATTTCTCAAAAGAAAATATACATATGTCCAAGCAGCACAAGAAAATATGCTCAACATCATTAAACATTTGGAAAATGCAGATCAAGACCACAATATGAGATGCCACTTTGCATCTACTAGGATGGCTATAATCAAAAAGACTAACAAAGAAAAGCTTTGATAAAAATATAGAAAAATTACAACCCTCCTATATAGCCAAGGAGAATGTGACATGACACTGTTGCTTTGGAAATAATAATATTTTGTGCTCCCAAAAGTTAGACATTGAGTTACAAGACTCAGCGATTCCATTCTTAGCAATAATCCCAAGAGAATAAAAAATATATGTCCACACAAAAACTTGTACATGAATATTCAGAGTAACATTCTTCATAACAGTGAAAAAGTAAAAACAACCCAAATGTCACCAAGTGATAAATGGATAAACTAAATGTGGTATATGTATACACAGTATACTACTCAGCCATAAAAAGAAATAAAGTATTGCTATATGCTATAATATGGATGAGCCTTGAATACATTATGCTCACAAAACCAGACACAAACGGCCACATGTATGATTTTATTTATATAATGCCACTGTGGTGTTTTTTTTGTTAATTGTTTTAAATACCTATTCTAATGAACTAGGGGAAAGAATACTCAGTTCTAAGTACACGGGATCACAAATAAAAGTTACATTCATCCATGTTCACTTCCCGTACTCCAATTTTCTGAAAAATTACTTCAGATCCATACAGAGAGAAAGTACATTATTAGTGTATGCCAGCAGCTGGGGGAGGGAAATAGGGAACAAGTACTAATGGGTATCATTTCGGCAGGGGGGCAGGGGGTGGGTAGGTAATGAACATGATCTGGAATTAGATAGTTGTGCTTGCATAGCTTTGGGAATATTCTCAAAACCACTGAATCACACAATGGGTAAATTTTATTGTATGTGAGTTATATCTCAATAAAACTGCTACAAAAAATGCAGAGTAGAAGTGATAACACTTCTAATTACTGCCTGATTTAGGAAGAAAGTTCTAACCATATCAAACATAAAGGAATTATATTAGATTTTTGTCTTGTTTTTCTATAATGTCAGTTAAGTCAATGTTTCATTAATAAAACAGTCATCAGGAAATTTTCTGCCCATATACTTCTCTACATTTTTCACAGTCCAATATGGAGAACATAGCAATCTAACCAGGGGTACCCTCTCCCACAGCTCCTCAAACTTGCAAAGTGCTCAAGACGAAAACCCTAAAGTGGAAAAGTCACCTAACTGCATAGATCAGGTGTATGGGAGACAGCTCTATCCAAGAGAGAGTTCTATTCCTTCTCATTTCCTCCCCAGGCCCACTTTTCTATCGGATCATTTCCGAATCTCCCCCCTCACTTAATTATGTATGCTGTTGGTATAAAAATTACTGTCCAGTAAGATTATCCTACATAAATACTTTTACAACTGGTCATCATGATTAAGGGTGGGAATAGTATTTCGTAAATGTCAAAAATGGTGACTGGTTTCAGTATTCCTTAACATTTTCATAACCTAATCATTGCCTCAGGGCAGGTTCTTGCTCTAATAACTTTTGCCAATCATGACTGCATAAATAACCAATTGCTTCATTATTCTCATTATTAACCTTTAACAAAAAGAAAGGAGCCACAGATGGTTTATAGAAGGGGAACGGTTCATAATAAAAGGATAGGTTACTAAGCTTAAAGAATACATTAATTAGAAGAGCTTATTGAATCCTCAGTATCTTAAAAACAGTAACGATAGAATGAAGTGTTCTAAATAAGCTAATATCATTTCAAAGTCACTATATGTCAGACCAGGCTGGTTTTTACATTGCCATGCTCTTTGGCAGTAAGCTTCAAAAGACGAGAATGATGTGTGGTGGTCCCAAGAGTCCCTGCCAGCTATGACGTATATAAAAAGAATGTTTGATACTGGTTGTTACCATAGGCAGTAATGTTTATAGTAGGTGGACGTATTAGCCTGGATGCAGAATATGAATTGTACTCTGGAGAAAGCCAGCACAATTATACAGCCTAAGAGGTAAATGTCAGCATTTGAAGACAAATTATAGGCAAATTCATTTAAACACACGCTATTCGGCAGAATATAAAAACAGGCAGTCCTATCTTTATCAATTTTTTATATCTGTCTTGATTCACCAGATTTTGCAATGCTCCCCTTTTCCTGGAAAATCCAAAATGTATGTCCAGGAAACACAGTAATTTTCCTTCCTCCCTAACACAATGAGACTTCAACCCTCCATCTGGAGAGAGAGATTTATGTAAGGAAAATGTGGGTAAAATGCTTTCTTCACTGATCTGGGGGAGGGAGTATAGTGAGGAAAAAAAAAAGACACATTTAACTCAATCCTGGCCAAATGACAGAAAAGAATGCAACAGATGTACAAAATCCAATCTAAGGGAAGGCGTACATCCAACCATGACAGTAATCTAACACACAGGTAATCTGTCCAACCACCATTCAAGAACTGAAAGGAACGGCAGTCGTCACAACCTCATTAAAGAAAGAAATCTTCATAAGATAACATAAATAAGTATAAAGTAATATTAAGCAAGATCATATTAAAACCTAAACATTAATTAGCCGAAATGGCTGTGGAAAATGGTCATTTTGCAAAGCTTAAAGCCTTAACTTCAAAATGCATTAATTCAGAAAAATAAAAGTAAAGGTCAAAGCAGAATGAATAGGGATATAGGGAGAAAGAAAAAAAAAAAAATCATGTGAGTCTCCTGACCAGAGACAGGATATATTGTTAGTATGCTGCCAAAGTAGAAAGTGATCGCCTTGAGCTGGAAGATTTCATCTGGCATAGCAAAGGCTACCCTCTTACCCCATCTCACCCTTGCCTTGGATATTTGGGATACTGGGATCTGGTACTTAGTAATCCTGATTTAATACAGAACTCAGTGAAGGAAGGTCTCTATGGGAGGAGAAAAGGGAGAATCATTAAACTAAAAAAAAAAAAAATTCTCTATTTTCTGGAACAAAGACTTGGAAAAATGGCTGATTCCCATTCTGGCATATGGAAAGTACAAAGTAAGCTATGCTCTAATGCAAAAGTGTGCAAAGAGAAGTAGATGGGGGGTTGCCAAATGAATAAAAGCAACCCTGAAGGAGACTCTCAGTCAAATTTAGGACAATTTGAGGACTGGAAGGAGTGACTCTAATAACAAATTGAGTAAATATTTACCAGTTCATGGTGATACTTCAAAACGACAAAAAAGAGTGAAAGGGGAAAAAAAAGTAAAGCCCATCTTAATAGAAGAATCCTAGCTAGCTATTTAGAAGGAATGGTCAAATTTTTTAAATTGTCATTTTATAACGCCCAATGAAATAACAAATCCAGGCAAGAATCATCAATGGAGACTGAAACCAGTAAGTGAAAGATTAATAAATAAGATATGCATAAAGTGTCAAGATTAGTTACTTAGAGCAAAGAAGAAAATGTACCTTTAAATGGTAAAACCTGGTAGTCATTTCCCAAAGTGAATTTAAGATCACTAACAGTGAAAAGAAAAACCCAGTAATTATACACCCCCTAATGTATAAAGTGGGCAACTTACCTATGAGATATTCTTGCCAAATGCTTTACTTGCATTTAATAAAATATGTAAACCTAACTCCCATTTCACAGAAATTAGAGTAAAGAACAAGCTAAATTACAGCACAAAGAAACAAATCAGACAATGTGGGAGATTTTGCAAAGCACTTGGCCTGAACTCGTCAAAAAGTTCATGTCATGGAGGGAGAGTGGGGTCAGAGGTCTATCCTAGTTTAAGAGACTGAAGACCCAAAGAAACGCAACCCATGGACCATGATTGGACCATGATTGGACCCTTGCTCAGGGAGAAAAATAACTATAGAAGACATTCTCGGGACAACTAGAGAAACTGGAATATTGACTCAAAAGTTGATCTTATGGAATTACTGCTAATTTTATTAAATATCATAATGTGGTTTATAAAGAGAAATGTTCTTAATCTTAGGAGATGAATGTGAAATATTTCGGGTGACATATGACACTTGGCTCAAGAAAAAAAATAAGTGAATAAATGTTTATATATGTAAGAAAATACATTTATTTATATCTATAATTATATACATATATATTTATGTAAATATGTAACAAAAATAAAAGCAAATATGTGAGAGGACACAGCAAATAGAGCAAAATGTAAACTATGAAGTCTAGGTAGCATATATATGGTGGTTCTTTGCTTTATTCTATCAACTTTTCTATATATTTGAAAATTGCCATAATAAATAGTTGCAAAAACTTGTTTTTGGTTGTATTTTTTTGTGTCTTCTTTCTACTATTAGCTAGTCTCTTCTTGTCTTCCTACTTCCACCATAAATTATCTGGGGATAAGCAGAACTGGTAGCATTAGGTCAGACTCCCGAGAGCTCTAACTCCGTGTATCCGTGGTCATTAAATCAGATGATAAACTGTTAGTATGATCTGATGATACACCAACAGAAACCCATCCCTTGAACCAAAGATAGGCATATGAAAGGTAGCAAAAGATCACTTTTTAAAAGCCTGTCGAGTTTTCTTCCAGTCATGTAATGAAGGCAGTAATGTAGAGTGATTAGCGCGCAGGCTTAGGTGTCACCCAACATTCTTGGCTGAAATCTTAATTCTGGTATTCAGTAATAATGTGCCTCTGGATGAGTAACTTCTCTGACATCCTCATCTGGAGATGATGATTCCTACCTCACCTTACAGGGCAACTATGACTATAAAATGAGCTAATAAATGAAAAGTGCTTAGCATAGCGCAGCACACAGAGCACACATTCAATAGATTTTCTGAAAAGAGATCAAGGGCACAAGAGATAAAAAGTGCTGGCAAGGATGTAGAGAAAAGGGAATCCTGGTACACTGCTGACGGGAATGTAAATTGGTACAGCCACTATGAAAAACAGTATGGAAGTTCCTCAAAAATCTAAAACTAGACTACTATATGGTTTAGCAATCCTATTTCTGGGTACATATCTGATGGAAATGAAATCACTATCATGAAGGGATATGTACACCCCTATGTTCATTGCAGCATTATTTACAACAGCCAAGACATGGAAGCAACCTAAGTGTCTGTCAACAGATGGGAGTTAAAAATGTAACACACACAAACACACACAGGAATATTATTTAGCTTTAAAAAAGAAAAGAATCTTCCCATTGGCAACAGTATGGATGAACCTTAAGGGCACTCTGCTAAGTGAAAAAAATCAGACTGAGAAAGATAAATACTATATTCTCTTAATTATATGTGGGGTCTACAAAGCTGAACTCATAAAAACAGAGGGTAGATTGGTGGTTGCTAATGGCTGAGGGTTTGGGGAAATGATGGTGGTGGTCAAAGGATATAAACTTCCAGTTTTAAGATGAATAAATTCTGGGGAACCCTAAGGGACAGCATGGTAGCAATAGTTAACGATAGGTACATATTGTATGTTTGAAAATTACTATAAGAATAGATCTTAAATGTTCATACACACACACACACACACACACACACACACACAGGGAGGTAATGGATGTGCAAACTAACATTATGGTGTAATCACTCTGCAATATACACGTATATGAAATCATCACGTTGTACACCTTAAACTTACACAGTGTTATATGTCAAATATATATGATATCAAGGGGCTTAGAGAAAGAGATTTAAATAAATAAGAATACCATGTTCTAGGAGAGGCATTTAAACATAGGAATCAGTGGAGATTTTTTTTTAAGTGGGGGTAAGTGGTCACTTTAACAACATTGAAGAGGGACAGTCAGGAAAGACTCCAGAGCAGCTGTGGCCCCAGAAATGAATTTTGGAAAAGGAGTATACTGATGCACTGGATAGGCAGGATGGCGGAGGTCCATCAGCTGAAAGATCATCAGGAGCAAAGGCATGGAGAATGAAACTGATATGCACCCTAATGGAACTTCAAGTGGTACAGCATGGATGGGAAACTGGTCATAGGTAGGGAGGTGTGATGAGGTGGTAGGGGCAAACAGGGGCCAGATCAGGAATGTTACACTAAGTTGCTGGACCTTATTACTTTTTAAAAAATTTTTAAATGTTTATTTATTTATTTTTGAGAGAGAGAGAGAGAGAGAGAGAGAGCAAGAACGGGGGAGGAGCAGGGAGGGAGGGAGGGAGAGAGAATCCTAAGCAGGAGCCTGACATGGGCTCAATCCCAGGAACAGTGAGATCATGACTTGAACTGAGACCAAGAGTCAGATGCTTAACCAACTGAGTCACCCAGGTGCCCCAGACTTTATTTCTGTACAACTCACTGACGGATGTCTTAAAATCAATTTGCATTTTATAAAGATACCTTTGGTAGGCATATGAAGGATGGATTGGGAAGCTTAAGACCAGAATCAAAACAACTGATTAGAAAATTGCTACAATAGTCTAAATGAGAGACACAAGGGGTCTGAATTGAACAATGGTGGAAATTAGGGGGACTGGGCTAGGGAGGAAGATTTAAGACACTGTCAGCTTATGAACTGGAAGACAAGATGTATGACCAGACGCATAGTTGCCTTCAACAGGACACAGAGTGCACAGTAAAGAAAAGGTTTGGGGGAAGGGAAAGCACACTTTAGACACACTGAGTGGGGATGCTTGGGGAGTGTTCACTCAAGATGGCTAATACATGACACTTGGATGCTGGGCCTGGAATTCAGAAAAGAGGTCTCAGTAGAAATAAAGAATTTGGGAGTTAATCACTTTATACGTGGTGGCTGAACACAAGAGTGTGTAACATTGTCCAGGGAATGTGTAGCTTCATTCATTCATTTGTTCATTCTTTCACCCATTCAATAAAAAGCTCCACAGAGCAGGAATATTCATGTTGTGTTTATTGCCAAATTCCTTAGCCTACATAATAGGTACTCAACAAATATTTACTGAATAAACACAATTTACTGAGTACATTAGCATTTGAGACTGTGCCAGACGCTAGACATACAGTGATGAACAACAGCAACACTGTCTCCTGCAGGGAGCTTATCATCCAGCAAGGCAGGCAGGTAATCAAGCACATACAATAACGAATGATGGAAATAATGGCAAGAACATTGTGTTGGGCTCTGCTAGCATGCCCTAAGGAAACAAGTGACTGAGGAACAAGGGAAAGCCACTTGGAGAAAGATATTTTCAAACTGAGAGAAGAGGGCCAATGTAACAATAACATAGAAAGGGCAGGCAAAGGAAGAGGAATCAATAATCAATCAAAGGAAGAAGAATCAATACAGTTGACTGTATCCGAAGCAGCAGAGGCCATGCCAGTTAAAGACAGAGGGCTGAGAAGGCTACTGGTGACCCTTGCCAGAACACAAGTTTGACACTGCTTGGTTATTCACCATTTCTCCCACTGTTTTGGTGGATGACAGTTATGTTATTTTTCACATCAAAGAGAGAAGCTTCTGGATAATAAGAGATGTTTTACTCAGGGTCACTTTGAGATAAAAACAAGTGACCGTGAGGCTCCAACTCTGATGCCATCCATTAATCACAAGACTCCCAAGGAAATATGGGAACTCAAAGATGGTCACTAGAGCAGGTACACCCTTCACTCTGAACACCAACACAGTACATAATGTATACATATAAAGATAGCACATACCGTGTATCGTACTTAGAATGTTTTGCCTATCCTTATACCTACAAAATTCCTGTTGATCCTTTCAAATTTGCCCTTATGTCATTTCTTCCTCCATCTTTGAATTCCTAGGCAGAGTTAAGCACCTTTATTATAGTAAATAGCATACTGCTAAAATTATTTTGTATCACTATCACCTGAAGTGGGCTATGTGTTCCTGGAAATAATAGTATATTAATCTGGGTATCTCTCTAGTACACAGCAGGCACTTCAAAAATGTTAGAGAAATGAATAAAAGAATAAAAGTAAAGGAGTGTCTACTGAATTTCGGGTTAGCTTTGGGCTGGCAATTGAAACAAACTATAGATAGACCATATATTCTTTCAATTAGTCAAGAGGATGGCTAAAAATACTGATTCATTAAAATTTTAAATTGTTCTAACTTCATAATATTTTCCCACCTTGAAGCAAATGGCTTTTGACCATGTCATATTTCTCACAATCATTTCCTACCCCTCCCCCCTTCAAAAAACAGTACACATACATTGTCAGAGATAAACAGAGGTCCAAATTATATAACTAGTTCGGTACCCAATGATAATGTATACAATTAAAAATGGATTGTTGGTAAAAGAAAAAGTGATACCAAGACGAATTGATTAGCAGAGCTAGACAAGAACTTCACATGACAATAACTTTACACCCTTATATTAAGTTGTGATCTGTGCTGGAGTACAACCTACTGATACAAGTCTGAAATTTTCCCTTTAATTATTATATGGCAAATTCAGTGCAAGACCACAGTATTTTCCAATTTCCTGATGATACTAATCTGTTGGAGGAAAGGAACATATCCCCAAAACAAACAGAGGAAAACAACACTCTGGACGTTTACAAAAGAAGAGAAACGCTTCACCCAGTTTCTTCTGGATTCTACTTACTCTGTTTGAACAATGGCAACAAAAACAGGAGACATGTAAAGAGATCTAATTAGAGTAATTAACTAGCTTTTTTAGAGTTTTTGAAGCATCACAGTTTCTACCTTATTTTCTGCAGAGTTGCAAAACAGGATGGGGCACAACAGACTTGGCACTGAGACAATTGAGATTCTGTCTTTGCTCAGATCATCAGACCCTGAGGTTTTCAGGAAACTAATCACACAATGGAGACCCAAGGTTTATTTCTCCAACCTTAAAGCAAGGACATGTGTTCACAACTAAAAGTTCACATACAGATATCCTAAAAAACAGGCAATTGATGTGCCAGATTGACCAGAGTTTTTATTTCTTTGATTTCCTGTTCATGTAACACTCTAATGATATACATTTACATTCATGGTAGATATTAAAGTCAAGGTTGCAAAAACATTTCTATTGAAAGCCATGCATTTTCTCTTGTTTCTAACTTGCTTAAAAATGTATTTTTGTTTAAAGGTTCAGTGTATCAGCCAGACCCAAAGGATAAGTATTTTCACCATTTGGAAGGCTGCTTTAAATCATTCAGCCTTTTTTGAGTTACAGGAACCAGTCTAGAATCGGAGAAAAAGAAGGTTGTTATCTCACCCCTCCCCCAACCATTTATAAGGTGAACTGTGGTAACAATGATTTAACACTTGAAAATTTCCAGTTTTAGAGAGGGTATATTCCTGACAATACAGACCACTGAAAACTGCACACTAAGCTTTCTAGACTCTGAAAGGCCAGTAAGTGAAGTTGTACGTATAATGCTTTGTGAAGCAGAGCTAAACATCAAGCTGGGTGGGGTCTACTAGCTCAGCCATGAGGAACAGATTAAAAACTCCTTAGAAAGAACTTGTCTCATTCTGTTTCCTATCTTCAAACAGGAGAGTTTCATTCTTGTCATTAAATTAAAACCTTCCACAAACTATCAGTCTCAATATACATGATACTTCCCTTTCTTCATATTCTTCTATTTGTTTACTTGAACTATTTATGCTGCTATTTATTCATTTCCAAGTGGAAATGTACTCAGTTTAAGAGATCCCTTATTCTTCTTCTCTAAACTAAGTAATCCAGTGGCATTATACTTTCCTCATACAGTTCATCTTCTAGCTCTCCTAAGTGTTGTGTTTGTCATCTCTCACCTCTTTAGATTCCTCATTGGAGTTCTTGTATAGAGTCAGATACCAGCATTACCCAGCACAGAACTAAATGCTTCTTACCAGGAATAGGTACCTGAATTAGAGCATCTGTGCATGGCTGTACTTTGGGGCAGGGCACTTCTAAGTACTTTAAAGACATTATTGTACTTAGTTCTCCTCGAAAGGAAAAAAAAAAAACATTAGATACTATTATTACTCTCATTTTACAAATAAATTTGCTGCACAAAATGGTTAACAATTTACCTAAGGTCACTCTGCCATTGAGCTGGGATTTGGAGTAAAGTCATAGAACCACTAGCTCAGTGTGTTCTAGAAAGTAATGTATATAGGAATCACCTGTAATTCTTGCTAGAAAGCAGATACTGATTCAGTAAATCTGAGGTAGGGCCCAAGATTCTGTCTACCTTTCTAATAAGCTTCCTTCCAAGTGATCTGATGGCTGATCTGGGGACCCCACTCTGAAGATGCATATCTAAGTCCCCTCCCTCTTCCTTGGTATCAGTGGGAAGGAAGCCTGTTCTCCTCCTTTATACTGAGGCATATAACACATTATCAGACTCCTTTGCTTCTTCTCTTTAATCCATCTTTAGAATATGATGGGTGTTTTTCCTCTCTTTTGGTCAACTGTTTTTGTTTTTGAAAGAAGTATATAGAAAATAAAATAGGAAAGTGAAATAACCCATTTTCTTCTTTAGAAGGAAGCAGTATTCTAGATTTTTAAGCACTATACCATTTCTATTGTGACTGGCTGCTGAAGTAATAACAATTAGCAAACATTACCCGTAGGGCTAGAAAATTTATACCGGGGGAAGAGTCCATGGGAAAAGTAAACAACCACATTTTTCTCTTCTACTTTCAAAAAGATATTCAGCCTCTTACTTTGTCCAAGCACACTGTTAAGCCTATGTGTGCAGTATGGTTTCTGAATTCAGTCTAATTGTTGCTACACCATTCTCTATGGACTTGGGGGGCAGCACTTTTGCCAGAGTTGCATATGCTTTTCCATGAAGGATGAAAATACGACCTAGTATAATAATTCTAAGTAAAAATCAAACAATGTCCATAAAATAGTATTCATAACTAGAGTGAAAAAGGAGATTTCTTATAGAATGGAATCATATCTAACATTTTAAGGTTAAATGGGAAAAAGTAGTAGGAATATCTCATTTCTGGCCTCTTTGAAAATGACTGAGGCTACTGCTCACAAATGTAAATTATTGCTCAGAGAAAAATTAAGTAACTTCTATGTGCAGGTTTATTATCTAAACTCAGCAAATGCTGCAAAGACTGAAGGTAATAAAGCATTTTATGAACAACTTTACTTCACTGGTTCCTAATATAATTGAGCTTATGTGGACTGTTTAGCAGAATGATATTTTAAAAACTGGTAAAGAACCAGATTATTTGCTTGACCCTCCATTCCAGAAATGTTACAGAGAAATAGCTCAAAACATTCAAGGAGAAAAGTTTTACAATGTCATTAAAATCATGGAGTTAGGTTTTGACTCGACTATTTTAACACTATTGACTACTAAATAAATCAACCAAGAGGCCACATTTAAAAGAACAATCTCTGAGACCTAAGTTTTTATCTATATATGCTTAACAATAGAGAATTGGATCTATCATAAAATTTAAAAGTAATGAACAGAATAGTTAAAGCCCATGATTTCCATTATATAGTTTTTACTATATTAAGCAGTTCCACTAGGAAGCAGAAACTTTCTACAGTTAGTCTCTGTCTACTAAAACAATTCACCCATGTCTGCACTGGGAGGATGGAAAATATCCTCTTCTGGATTAAGGTAAGACATCTAACTATAATAGGATGTCTTCAGAAAATTGAGTCAATGTCAGCAACCAAAAATATTCTTTTAAAGAAAAAAGTAAGTTAGTACAATGGGATTTCTGGTTCCAAATCAGATGGAATAAACATAATTTTCCCTATTCCTCTTACTAAGTACAATTAAAACTTTGGACTTTATATATAAAAAAAAACATAAGAAGACTGAAAATGGAGAGAAGATGGCAGAGGCTGGGGCCTCAGAACCTAGAGAACACTGATGAGTTGCCTAGTTTTGTTTTTGGTTCAAATACCTTGAACTGGGTGCTGGAGAAGTCAACAAACCAGAAATGCCAATGGACCCATATGTGTCCCCCCAAAAAAGAGGGAAAGGGATGCCTACCAAAATGGAAAACTTTTAGATAAGAACTGCCTTACTCTAGCCAAGCAGCACAGAAAACACTGCAACCCCAACCCTACCTCCATCAGCAAAAGCTAAATGAGAAGTCTGGACTTAGATGTCCCTCTACCACACACCCCCTTTCCACTGGGGTGTTATCCAAGAAGACTGAGTGCGGAGCCAGGATTTTAATCCCTACCTGACAGTAATGACTTCTTCCTCCACCTCATTTATGATTTCAGTACAGGCCTCATAGGGAGCCTGGATTTCAGCTCCCAACTAGCTTTAATGAGGTGTCCCTCCCTAGTGGGGTGATGTGAAGAAGCTGAGTGGAAAGCCAAGACTTTCGCGACCCTACCAGCAGTAACAGCAGAGGCCATTTGGAAAGCTGGGTGGTATCAGCAGAGGTCTAGTGACAAACTTTCATCTCCACCTAAAATTAAACAGGGGAGGACTTATCTTTCCCCACGGGTGTGATGTCAGAAAAGGTGTGCTAAAAGGGATGACTTAAATAAGACTAGAACATAACACCCAAAATGTCTAGAATACAACTAAAAATCACTTGACATACCAAGAACCAGGATAATCTCAATTTGAGTGAGAAAAGACAGTCAACAGATGCTAATACTGAAATGACACAGATGTGTGGATTTTAAAGCAGCCATCATGAGATGCTTCAATAAACAATTATAGACATGTTTGAATCAAATGAAAAAAAAGTCTTATCAAAGAAACAGAAAATATGAAGAACGATCAAATGAGTTTTAGAACTGAAAAACGCAATGGTCAGGATAAAAACAGACAACAGAATGGAGAGGACAGAGAAAAGAATTAGAGAAGCTGAAGAGAGAACAATACACATTATCCAATCAGAACAAAAGAGAAAACAGACTGAAAAAGAAAAGGAACAGAGCCTCCGGGACATGTGGGACTATAACAAAAGATGCAGCATTCATGTCACTGGAATCCCAGAAAGAGAGCAGAAAGAGGTAAGAGCTGGAAAAAATATATGAAGAACTAATGCCTGAAAATTTCCCACATTTGGCAAGAGTCAAGAAGTTGAGAAAACCCTAAATGGGATAAACCCAAAGAAATCCATGCCAAGACACATCATAAACTTTTGAAAACTAAAGATGAAGAAAAACCTTGAAAGCAAGAGACAAGTGGCACTATTATTTAAAGGGAGGGAAATCGAATGATGATGTATTTTCATCACAGAACATGGGGGCCAGAAGGAAGTGGCACATTATTCAAGTGCTAAAAGAACTGTCAACCCAGAATTCTATATCCAGCAAAAATATCCTTCAAAAATGCAGAAGAAATCAAGAAATTCTCAGAAGGACAACTAATGGAATGTAGATCTATTCTAAAAGAATGACAAAAGATTCTCTATAAAAGAAGGAAATGAAGGTAGGGATGTTGGAATATCAGGAAGGAAGAAAGAACATAACGAGGTACAAATATAGATAAATAGGCTTTCCTTCTTCTCTTAAATTTTCTAAATTATGTTTGATAGCTGAAACATAAGTTGTAACATTGTCTGATAGGGATAAAGAAGAAACTTAAAATGGAATAATTAGGGAGTAACAGCAAAAATTTTACGCATTTTTAAGTACAATCTGAAAGTATTTCTCTAAAACATGCATTTCATAATTATTGCATTAAAAAGACAGATGGCCAACATGACCTTGTTAAATATCCACAATTTCTTCACAACTCCCATCTCAATAAATCACTCCCTCAGGTCTGAACATTCAACAAATGTTGAATGAATGAGTGAAAGGAGTGAATGAGTGGATGCTTTCTCAGACAAATTTTTCCATCTGTGTTGCTGACTTCACTCCCTTCTAGGTTATCCAGATATTGTCATAGATATTATTTTATCTTTTTCATGATTTCAATAGCTCTTGGCTACTTCTTATAACCCTTAAACTAAATGCATCCTACAAAAAGCCCTTCTCAGAGTGCCTTGGTGGCTCAGTTGGTTGAATAATCCGACTCTCGATTGGCTCAGGTCATGATCTCATAGTCATGAGATCAAGTCCCATGTTGGGCTCTGTGCTGAGCATGGAGTCCACTTAAGACTCTCTCTTTCTCTCTCTCTCTCTCTCTCTCAAAAAAAAAAAAAAAAGAAAGAAAGAAAGAAAAAGAAAAGCCCACTTCAAATAATATTTTCTTCTTAAGCTGCCAACATTTCTCTCTCTTCCCCATCATTATCAACACTCTAAAATATTTATACTTTTTGTCTCAACTTCTAACATTTCCAATTTTTTTTTTTTTTTTTTTTTAGAGAGAGAGTGTGTGCAAGCAAGTGGGTGGGGGCAGAGAAAGAGAGAGAGAATATCTTAAGCAGACTCCATGCTCAGTGCAGAGCCCAACAAAGGGCTTGATCCCACAACCCGGGGATCATGACCTGAACCGAAAGCAAGAGTCAGATGCTTAACCGATTGGGCCACCCAGGTGCCTCTTCATTTCCAATTTGATTTTTGGCCCAATACTGTTGGAGGACAAGATGCTGGAGGCACCATAAGAATGTCCTGAAGGAAAGGGACAGAGCAGCAAGAAACTGAAATCAGTTTCATTCCGAGGACAGAAGGCCGCCAGGACTGCTCTTTCTCTCCAAAAGGACATCATACGGGCGCCAGGCCTGGGGATAAGAATGTTTTAGCTGGTGCCAGATGTACTCATGACCCAGTATGGAATACACTGCAGGTGCACAGCCCGTCAAGATGCCAAATACTATGTTGTATGTGCCTGCTGTTATCAGACAATTTGCAAAAATAAAAGAGGCTTGAGCCAGGGGACCAATGCTTTGGCTCCTGGACAGTCTAAACCCCTGCTTTCCAATTCTCTCGTCATCGCACCTTTAGGATGACCTCTCTACACAATACGATATGTTTTCCTGTCCTGTCAGTTTTCACTGTATTCATGAAAAATATCCTCTAATTTTATTAAGTACTAAATATTACAACCTGATTTGGGGCTTCCTCCTCTTTGCTGCCCATTTTCTCCCTCTTCGAAGGATTTCCTCTCCTGGTTTTAGAGTTACTGGCTCATTCTACCTTCTTACTGACTGCTCCTTTTTATTTATTTTTTCTTTTTTTTTCTCAACAGTTTTAAAAAAAATTTTTTAATGTTTATTTATTTTTGAAAGACAGATAGAGACAGAGACAGTGAGCATGAGCAGGGGAGGGGCAGAGAAAAAGGGAGACACAGAAACAGAAGCAGGCTCGAGGCTCCGAGCTGTCAGCACAGAGCCCGATGCAGGGCTTGAACTCACCAGCCATGAGATCATGACCTAGGCCAAAGTCGGATGCCCAACCGATTGAGCCACCCAGGCGCCCCGATTGCTCCTTTTTTAATCTCTTTTACTGACTTTCCCCTTCCTTTACCCAGCATTAAATGCAGATATTCCCTAAGATAATGTCCTAGAACTTACTGTTTTCTCTTCCTCTTCCCATGACCTTATATTCAAGAAAAGCAGTGTAATGTGAGGTTCTACAGCAGTCCCGGAACAAACATGATCATTACCCGGAAGAGTACATATACATATTTGGCATTTATGCAGCATATAAAATGTCAATATGACAATTGTTAAAACTCCAGTTTCCCAAGTTGTTCTCAGTATTTTCAAATCATAACTGTTGGATTTTTACACTTAAATAACAAAAGTTACTGTTCCAAATAGTTTTAACATCCTATTACTGTTTAGAGCATCATCATATTGTTGAATGATGTCACTTTATTATGAAGAAAGTGCTAATACACAACAGCTTCATTTGAAGGAAAACAAAATTTACTTTGCTAGAGAATATTGCATGATTAGTTCCTGACTTGATTACCCTCTGAAGTGAATCCAGAATGACATATGGTATAATACAAAAGAATTAAGTTAGGGTTACCTATATACTATAAAAAAAGTAATCACATTGAATATATTAAGGACTTGTTATTCATCAAAATAAAATTTCTTCTCTTTTTCCAAGTGGCATCAAAAAGATTACAGTAGGGTTTAATTTTCTAATGCCCAACCAAATTTTTTTCTAGTTCCATCTGTATCATTTGTATAATTGTTTAAATAAAACTTAAAAGCAATGAAAAATGCTAAATAGCTCCCCACACTAGTAAAATCACTGACATGAACTATTTATACTAACAGAATAAAGATTATAAGCACTACATTACTTTACTGGATTAATATTTTCAAAGATCAAGCAATTTATAAATATCTTTCACCTAGTTCAGGTAATGGCTCTGAAATATATAGATCATATAGAAATAACAGACTGTGTTTGAAGATATACAGATCACCATACAGGTATCAACAGGTATTAATGCTGAGCAAGTCAAGGAAAATATCTAAGGAAGGTTTAATAACGAAAATAGCTATGTAACTAAATATTGCAAAAAAAAATTTAGTCCCTTTACTCAAGGAAAATCTGTTCTTTTATAATAGATATGTATTCAGAGTTGAATCACAGTAACTTTCATAGATGTGTTAGGTACCAATGACCTGACACTCTCTTTGAATATACAAGTTCCAAACAAACAAGGCAGGCACTCTGCACATCTTTTCCCTGAAATGTTATTAGTTCCTTCAACTCAAAAAAGGGCTTTATGTAAAGATGCCAATGGGCCATGATGCCTGTACCCAGTGAGCAGTCTGTGCAGCACTGCACCAAATCCTGACAGGACTTAGGGAAGTAAATTGGTTTTGGCAGCATTTCTAGGGATGCCTCCTGGAATAAAATTTGGGAATGTTATATTTCTAGGAAATGGTAGAGGATTTAAAAATGCACAGATTTATCAATCAAAATGCCAGTGAAATCTCCCTTTTAATAAGTAGTAGGAGTCACGATGATGTAGCTGAAAACATTCATTCCCCAGAATACAGACATAACCCCTCAGCTATATGTTCCGATGTCTATCGTACACAAGAGATCGATTAGAAATGAAATGCAAGCTCCACTGGGTGGCACAAGACTAAGCCACTGGAGAGTTACTTACTCCTAAAAATTATTTTGCCTTTTGTTTTCTCATTTAAAAAAATATATTTAGATTACAAAATTAAAACAAATAAAAGTAACACTGCATAATTTAGCTGTCGTTTTCTACCAAATTGCTTATAACCGTAACCATAAAATGATAATAATCTACCATATGTGCAGCTGCAACACTAAGAAAAGCACTGGTCAGTGCTATTGCGAAACATGAACCTACTACTCCCCCTGGTGCCTGTGCAACTGAATTGCAATAAAATAAAAAGTTTCATTTCTCCAAGTGGGAAATTTCACATATGGTCAGTTCTGCTATAACATTTGTTTTGAAAACATATAAAATTTTAAGTGCATTTGATATATTGGAAATAATCTGAGCACAAGGTGAATATTACCCATGAGAAACACTAAATACAGGCAAAAAACAGCACCCAGCTGACCCCAGCCCAGTATGAATACACAAAACACACCCAAAGGCCACACACGTCAGACATCTACTAGCTAGGTGTTGCTAGGGGCCACACCCCCCTGCAGCTAGTGTTACAACTTTCCATCCAATCTCCTCAACCCTTCTCCTATATTTAATAGTAACTCACAAGCTGCTACCCTTTCCATGTCTACTTACACAAGCATATTGCAGGTATTTTCAAGGTAAAGTACTGTATTGTAGTATTTATGCATATCTTAATTTCTTAATATATATAAAACTGTGCTATCATTTTTATTGGTTCCATTTTTATAAAAATGTTTCATTGATGAAGTTTTTGAGTGTACAGTCATTTTTCCCATAAGTCCTGTGGGGTTTTTTGGGGAATGATTTTGCATAGTGTAATGACTTTTAAGAATGCATAGGACTGCTACAGCAGAACTAACTGTATAATAAATAGTAAAACCTAAAATTCTCTACTATATTTGTGTATAAGGCAAGAGTAATTATAAATAATTATGTAATTTTGTAACTTAAAAGTATGTTTTATGTATCTACTTCCATGAGAATATTACTCTGTTTTTAGAACGGCTCCACCCTCAGTTATAGACCTTTATAAAAATTCAGGAGGGAAAAAATACATATATATACATATATATATATATATATATATATATATATATACACATATATATGTGTGTGTGTATATATATATATATATATATGTATATATATGTGTATATGTGTATATATATGTGTGTATATATATATATATATATATGTATATAGCTACCTTTCCCATTCAAGCTATTAATCATACCAAATAATTTGTGCCCCTGCTCTAATCTGACAACCAAATTCTTCCCAGAAGTCTGAAGTGAGCAAAGGTCCAAGTGACTCAAAAAAACACCTTGTTTTGCATTCATGTCATTCAAAACTTGAATAAGCCAAAAAGTTACATAAGAAAAATAAGCAATCCATTAAGGAGCCCAGGGTTCAAGGGAACACAAACATCCCAGAGAGATGCTGTCATCAAGATAAATGCAGTCTTCTTACAGGTTTTCCATACCAGCACTGTGTTTAGATAAGGGGAAGCCAGGATAAAACCTTCAGGAATTCACAATCCTTCACTTAGTTAACACTCTTGCTTACGACTAATATTTTACAATCACAGCAAGTTTCAGCAAGTGCATCCCTTCCTTATCAGAGTATATCTCAACAGCTGCAGTTGGTCTACACTGGGTTTCACTTTTCCACATTATCAACCTGCTGTATATAGAGAAAAACTTGCTGTTAGGCAGGAAGTCTAATAGTGTGGTCCATGGACACCAGCATCAGTATCACCTGGGACCTTACAAGTATTGCAAAATCCTGGGTCCCTTTCCAGATATGGATATCAGGGTCTACACTTTATTAAGCTGCCCGGGTGACGAATGTACATATTAAAGTCTGAGAACCACTGATCTAAACTACTGCAAGGAAGTTCCAGGCTCCATTTCTGCCCATCTTGCACTTCTACAGAGTTAAGAAAAATAGCTTTCCTGCCACCAAAGTCATGGCTCTTTTATAGCAAATTAATCAGAATTTTTTTTTTAAATATTTGCTGCTATTTTGTTAGTTTTTCTAACCTTGTTAGAACACAATCTGTTTGGATCACAATAAATAAGGATGGATAAAATGGATCACAAGAGGTATGTGGGATAAAACTGATTAAATATGACTAAATATTAATTCCTCAAAAGGCAAAATTTCATATATAAGTATATATAAAATTTAAAACATGTTTTTTCACATATAGATGCAAAACAGCAGACATCTGTGCAACAGAAACCTTAGCAATTCATGTTTATGTTACATGCCTAGGACGTATTTCATTAATTCAAGAAACATTTTTAAAAACTAGAGAGAGTTGGTATTTTCTTCTTCAATTGGACATAACACCTGAGTGTCCTGGTTACAATGAATTAAAAATTATAGAAAAAAAGGTTTAATGATGACAGCTTTATAAGATTTGGTATGACGGGACTATACACCTCATTAGAACATGCATATTGTCGTAAACTTTTAAATGCCAAACACCCAGAAATTCTCTAGTAACATGACCCTTATTCTCTCAAGCTATCTTCCCTGATCTCTTAACATGCACACACAGAGCATATACTTAACAGACTAGCCTGGCTGCTCTATTAGGACAGGGAGCTGCACAGGTGCTGAGGGATACACCCTGCACTCTCTTTTTTGTGGGTGTGCTTTATATAATTAAAATATGTTTGATGTATAACCCTGTGTAAATTTTTTTATTGAAATATATTTGACATCTTATGCTCTGTCAGTTTAAGGTGTACAGCATGTTAACTTGATACATTCATATACTGCACCTCTATCACATCACATAATTATCATTACTAATTTGTGGGGGGAATAATTAAGATCTAGTCTCTTAGCAAGTTTGGTGATTATAATATCATGCTGTTGTCTATATTCACTGTTCATTAGATCTCCAGGACTTATGCATCTACTAGTTCTAAGTTTTCCTATCTCTTTGGTCTGTTTCTTACAAGTGGTTCTGTGTATGCTGCAGAATCCTTAGAAAGGATGAGCGCTCCCCCCAAAAAAATCCCATATACAACAATAACAACAAAAGCAATGAAACAAAGTCTAAGAGCAACCTAACCCAACCTAAACCAAGCCCCAAATCCCCACTCATGAACTACATGGTTCCAGATACCATCAGGTATGAGATGGCCATATGCTATCTGGGATGGCCAAGATGGCATTATCTGGGCAGCTTTTCATGAAAGAGGAAAACACCCTTTTCCTTAAGGTATAAACTGAAAAGCCTTACCAAAAGAGCTCCAGATTTGCTGTTTTATTAAATTACTTCAGGTATGGGTAAATGGGGAAAGGAAAAAAGGGAAGAAAAGTGTAGAGTAAAGGAAAATAACAACGAGGAAGAAAATACGTATCCTCAGGTAAAAAGACTGACCGAAAAGATTAGAAACAAAAATGCAAAAATAAATTTCTTACTTCACTACTTTTCCTTTACTCAGAAAGCTAAAAATACAAAATCTTGAATTGAAATGTTGAAATTCTGAACACAAGTATTCAAGATCAGAATCAGCAAGACAGGAAAAACAAAATCAACAACTGTGTTGGGTGATAAAAGCACAAAAATAGAGATGAGGACATAAAAGGGAGACCTGTTTTGATCTAGAGATCTTATTTTGGGTAGATGATTTCCGCCCAAACTTTGCCAAACTTCTTCCTCTAAAGTGCCAGATACTGTTTCAGTCTTCTGGGTCATATAGTCTCCTGCAAACTCTGTCACTGCAATGCAAAAGTAGCCATAGACAATATATAACCAAACAAGCATGACTTTGTTCCAGTAAAACTCTATTTACAAAAGTAGGCAGTATACTGGATTTGTAGGCTGTACTTTGCAACCTCTGTTATAGCCTAGCTGAGAGCTAGAAAGACTATGGCTGTACCTTTCCTGGGGTTTTATGAAAAATAGATTTAAACGATGATGAGTGAGAATCATTTGACCTTCAGCAAGAAAGTGGTCTCTAAGAGCACTGTGACTGGTTTTAAGGGAGATTAGCTCTTTGAAAACTAACCTCGACTAATTTTTAAATAAAAGCTCATATTATTACACAGCTTATTTTATCATATTGCAATGACATATAATTTTCCTCTCTAAGCTTCATCCTTGTTACTATCATTGACTTTTAAACAAAGAAACAATTCTCCACTGGAAGTGCTACCCAGGTCAATTAAGCAAGAAAAAGAAATAAAAGGCATCCAAATAAGAAAGGAAGAAGTAAACTGTCTCTATTTGCAGATAACATATATAACTATATATAACTATATACATAGCTATATACATGTAGTTATATATATGCCTATAAATTCCACTAAAACACTGTCTGAATAAACAAATTCAGTAAAGTTGAAGAATAAAAAAGTCATATATAAAAATCAGTTGCACTTCTAAACACCAACAAGAAACTATCAGAAAGATAAGTAAAACAGTCTCATTTCTGTAGCATCAAAAATAAAATATTTAAATATTTAGAAATAAATATAACCAAGGTGAAAAATATGTACACTGAAAACTGTAAGACAGTGATGAAAGAAATTGAAGAGAACACAAATAAATGGAAAGATATTGTGAAAATGCCCTTAACAGCCAAAACAATCTTGAAAAAGAACAAAGCTGGAGGCAGCATATTCCCTGATTTCAAACTGTGTTACAAAGCTATAGTAATCAAAACAGTATGGAATTGGCATAAAAACAGACACATAGATCTATGAAACAGAATAGAGAGCCCAGAAATAAACCCACACACATATGGTTGATTAATTTATGACAAAGGAGCCAAGGATATAAGGATATACAATGGGGAAAGGACAGCCTTTTCAATAAATGGTGATGGGAAGCTGGATAGCCACATGCAAAAGAAAGAAACTGAACCACCACCTTATACCTTACACAAAAGTCAACTCAAAATGGATTAAAGACTTGAATATAAGACCTAAGACCCTAAAACTCTTACAAGAAAATATAGGGGGTGAGCAACTTGACAGCCAGTCTTGGTGATAATGTTTTGGATTGAACATCAAAAGCAACGGTAATAAAAGCAAAAAATAAACAAGTGGGATTACATCAAACTAAAAAGCTTCTGCACAGCAAAAGAAATAATCAACAAAATAAAAAGGCACCTATGGAATGAAAGAAAATATTTGGAATTTGAAACTCCAATCTCATAGCAAGGTTTCATCTAATTCTAGAAGCAAAAAGCACATAAATATGGAGAACCTCAATTGTGTTTCTTTGTTTCTTACCTCAGTGCAAATTTGCTGTTCCCATATGTGCTGCTGAATTTTGTTTCTCTTTCAGAGCTTTAGGTAATTATAGTAAATGCCAGTTACAGAAATACTTAAATAAAATATCAAACTTCCAATGCAAATCAAAGGATTGATCATTGCAAATGTTCATGGTCACTGAGGTGGTCTGTGTCATAAATACAATAAAAATATCATCATATGCTTACTTTCAATAAAAACTTACTTCTTTTGTTCATATTATATATTTTTTCCTCTATGCTCCATTGAAGATGTAAAATAAACTGACAGAGGAGGTTGAATCACAGATAGAATGTAGGAAAATAGGCTATTACATTTAAGTGCACATGGCTTAAATCTTTTATAACTGATTTTGTTAAATTATACATCACACTTTCTGTGTAACATAATATGCAAGGTGAAATTCTATGGAGCAAAAAACATTCTTATGGAGAATATATAACAAGTATAAATAAAATGTTAAATGTTAAAACAAAACTAACATTTAAGAAAATAAAATAGCTAGACTATTTTGGTAATCCTCAAAAATTTACACTGTAGCATATATTCCCTAGAGCAAAGAACAGCAAAAACATCACAAAATAGCAAATTACTGACTACTTTGTTTCTGGATTAAAATAAAAGCTGGAAAATAAATTAATATTTCACAATTCTAAAAGTCAGAAAAAAACAAATCTTCAAATATGTGCTTGGGCAGAGTTATCTCAAGAGTGAGGCAACTAGAATGAGAAATCCTCACCACTCGCAAAGACAAAGGTCAGGATGCCTTGAACTATCTTCGTAAATACAACTCCTCCTTGAAGACTTCTTTATTGTTTGGAGATTTTGCCCATTTGTTTTTTCAAATGTTGGGTCAAAGGAAGAGAAATCCATGGTACCAACCTCCATGATAGCCCTAACTTGGGGGATAAATGCTACCAATGGAGAAATATACTAGATGGCATAAACATAAAGACATTATTACGCAGCAGAGCCTGGTAACTATGGCAAAGTGTAGGGCACTGTCCTGGGACATTTTTCTTTTTTCTTTTTTTTTTTTTTTTTTTAACTTTAACACTCACAATTATTGTGGGTTGCTATGGAATTATGTGGAATTGTTATAGCATCTAAGCTACACCATAATATTCTGATTAATTTTGAATAGCATACTCTTTATTCATCTTGTATTTAAAGTAGAAAAAGAATTAAGGCAAAAATGAGTCACCATTGCTTTGATCTGATTTCATCCAAAAGTAGAACACTAACTAGAAAGTGGATTCTACAACTAAGTGCCGAGCACGGCAGGAGACCCATTTTTCTAACACTACAGAATCAAAGCATCTTGATGCACAACTAACTACATCACACAGCACCCTTTATACCATCTCTCTGTGGTATGCAAAATGCCTATTAAAGAATATGTTCCACTCATTTCAGCATTGCTGCTTTTATTTTTTAAATTATTTTTAAAACTACTAGTTTAAATGGTTTTTAAAACTACCACTACTTTAATTTTTTTAATGTTTATTTATTTGTGAGAGAGAGACAGACAGACAGAGTGTGGGTGGGGGAGGGGCAGAGAGAGAGGGAGGCACAGAATCTGAAGCAGGCTCCAGGCTCTGAGCTGTCAGCACAGAGCCTGATGTGGGGCTCGAACTCACGAACTGTGAGATCATGATCTGAGCTGAAGTCAGAAGCTTAACCGACTGAGCCACCCAGGCACCCCTACTTTAAATTATATTTAAACTAATACTATTAGATTCACAATGAGAAAAGGCAGTTCTACAGGTGAATTATTTCTTCTTAGAACTATTTAACTCATGTGTAAAAGATACATCACGGTTAGAAGGGAGATCCACCCTGCCTAGAATGTAGAAAGTCTCTAGAGAATGTCGCTCCCACACTAACAATGAGAAAGAGCCAGACAATCTCTAGGATATAGCTTTTGTGGGCCCATAAAAGTTTAGGTCACAAGACAATCAGGTGAACTGAATTCTAAGAGGTAACAAACCTCTCTAAGGAGACACAGGATACAGAGGATACACACAGAATACACAGGATACAGAGACACAGAGCCCAGAGGAAGCAGTGGTCATCATAAAAGGCAGAGAGGAAGAAAACACCTAACAATTGTAGCAAGTTATTAAAGGCTGCGTGTGGGCTAGTGTGATAGTTTACACATTTCTGGGAACATCAGAGACAAGAAGAGTAGGCACTAACTCACTTATAAGAAGGCTTATAAGAAATAATAACAGAGCTAGAGACCTAAGAGAATCCCATTAGTGGTGCAAACTGCTCACTTCTTGGATCCTTCTCTCATGGAAAGCAAAAGCTAGAAGCTTCTACAAGAAAGAAGGTCAGGAAACATTCCCAGGGACTAGGAACACTAGGAAAAGCCTGCCAGTACCCCAGAATCCACACCAAGTACAAGGTAGCAGAAGGCCACCACTGGAGACACTGAAGAGTGTGGTGCAGCAAGGAGAACTACAGTAAAAATAAAACCCACATCCAATTCAACTACTGGTGGGAATGACTCAAAGTGCACACTAGTTGCCTGCCTGACAGAGGAGAGAGGTGCCCAAGTCCGATGTAAATACTATTTATTGCAGTCTCTACTGTTCTTTAACACACAGTGTCTAAGTAAGAAATAAAGAATCCCTTTTGATGACCTTACCAACAGACTGGATACAGCACAGGAAACAAGCAACTTGAAAATAAGGCAGCAGAAATTATCTGAAATGAAACACAAAGAAGATAAAAAGAACAAAGCATCCCCTATCTGTAGAGCCACATCAAACATGTATGATCAGAATCCCAGAGAGAGATTAAGAGAGAGAAGGGAGATGGAAGGAATATCCGAAGAGAAAACAAGTAAGAATTTTGCAAAATTAATGAAACACAGCAAACCATGGGCAAAGAAGCTCAAAGAACTCCAAGCAGGATACACACACACACACACACACACACACACACACACACACACACACTCCTAGACTTATCGTAGTCAAACTGCTGAAAGCGAAAGCCAAAGAGAAAATCTTAAAGACAGCAGGAAAAAAAGCAAAAACATTTTTTAAAGTACTGAAACAAAAGCATATTACAATAGCAACAATTTCACATTTGTCACCTGATAATTACAAATAATAAAAACAGGTATAACTAACACTTACTGAGCACTTGTTACATGTGAGGCACTGTTCCTAAGTATCACAAAAACCTTATGAAGTACAATTAACATTTTATTTTACAGATGAAGAAGCTGAGACACAAAGAGGTTGAGTATATTGCTCAGGATCACAGTTAGAATCTGTGGGACCAGGGTTCAAACCAGGAGTGTGGCACCATGGTCCCTACTCTTAATCCCTACGCCCTTCTGTTTTGGTCAAGACTTTTATTTCCATCGCACTAGGGTACCACAAACAACAATAATTAACATGCCACCTCCATCACCATACTCGGCCTGCCCCATCTGTGCTCCTAAAAGAGAAAGCAACACCACTGTAAGAACAGAAACTTCCTCTGGCACTACTGGGTTGGCAGTGCATGGTATGTCATTTTTACAACTCTTTCTGAATTAGATAAATATTTCTAAGCAACAAAAAATCTAACTGTATCAGGTGAATATATTTTTGTGCTGAATTACACCTATTGTTCTTACGAGGGCACTCCCACTGAGAACCACTTCTCTCCTTTCTCTCCTTAAAGCACAGTGAACATAATCACATTACAGAAAAAGTTATTACTACTCTAAATGGTCTCTGCTCACAGCAGGCAGTCTCCAGGCTACAGTTTTGTCACAGTGTTATGATTAATTAATTTATTTTTAATAAGTGTTTTATTTTAGAATAACTTCAGATTTACAGAGAAGTTGCAAAGCTACTACAGAGAGCTCCCACAGACCTCTCATCCAGCTTTCCCTATTGTTAATACTTGACATTCCCATGGTACATTTGTCACACCCAGGACACCAACGCCGTTACGCTGCTATTAACCCCAGTCCAGACTTGGTTCAGATTTCACGAATTTTCCATTACGGTCCCTTTTCTGTTTCACAGTCCAGGTGGCAGCGCATTCAGTTACTCTGTCAGTGTCCTCTGGCCTGTGACGCTTTCTCAGTCTTTCCTTGTTATTCATGACCTTGATAATTTAGAGGAATACCGTCCAGTATTTTTGTAGCATCCTTCTCCATTTAAGCTTGCCTGGTGTTTTTCTCAGGCCTAGAGCGGGCTGTGGATTTTTGAAGAGAACACCACGGAGGTGCCACTGTCATCTCCTCACAGCAGGGGCACGTGACAGCCACAAGACACCGCTGACACGAAGCCTGATCATTCGGTGAAGGTGGCGTGTACCAGGTTTCTCTGCTGTAAAGTCATTATCTTTCCCTCTCCACATGCTATTCTTTCAGTGTAAATAACTAAATATGGCCCACTCTCAGGAGTGGAGATTGAGAGTGAAACTCCATCTTCTGAAAGGATAAATATGTATGTTTATTACCTGAATTTCTTCCATAAGAAAGAGTTGTCTCTTCTCCCTGATTTAACTAATTTATGTTGACGCTGTTGTTTAATATTAGGTGGACGCAAAAGGGTCACGTAAATGTTTGTTGCTGAGATTTCACTCTCTCAAAGACAATAAACAAGTCCCTAGCCCACTCTTCAGCCCCACTTGACTGAAAAGAAACAAATTTAAAGCATCTCAGTTGAGTAAACAATTTTGCCCAACGTACCTGCATAAAAGTAACCTTAGGAAAAGAAGCAAAGTTCATCCAAGGTATACTGTGAATGGAGGAACGTGGAACAGGACTTGGTCTTCGCATGTTCAACCAAAGTGTCTCTCTCTGTCTCTGTCTCTGTCTGTCTCTCTCTCCATCCCTCTCCTCCTACCTCCCTCTGAAGTAGAAGGTGAGTGGTATGGAAGGAAGAAAACAAAATGAGTGAAATTAATGTTCTCCTTTCCTATTAGTAACACAAAGATGCCTGGTACTGTCATCTGCTATTAGAAATAACATCTCTAGGGGCCATGGAAGACATGATAACCAGATATGTTAAAAGACTTTCCAATTATTCTTGGTTAGGCTATAAATAATTTCTCATTTCCCAGATAATCTGTCCCCCATCCAATCAGCTCCCATGAAACTGAACCCCTTGAGCAGGGAGCTCACCTCATTAATTAGTTTGAACACATCTAAGGAACAGAGATCTATTTGTGCAGTACAAAAAAGGCCCCAAACTTATTTAATGTATTCTAGATCTACGCAGGAAGAAGGTATGTAACTCATGGCCTATAAAACACAGTATTCTATTTCTTTCCCTCATCTGGCCCAGCTCCTCCTCTTTCTTGGCTCATACCTCCACTGTTCATACAACTGTAATGTGTCCTCTGTAATCCCAATATTCTACCAAGATATGTCTTTATGTCTTTTGTCTTTAAAATCCTCTCTCCTGTTTGCTTATAGATTTCACTTAAAAGTAACCATAAGTCTCTAAACTTGAAGAAAAACTTTAGATTTTAAAAAGTACTTTTCTCTTATTCTCTCACTTGACTTTTATAATAATAAAAACACCATGGTGTGTTATCATCTTACAAATAAGTAAGGGTCACTGACATGACTGAAGGCCATATCAGTTCTGGCACTCCCGAGGACCCTTTACAGATTCAACACAAATGAAGGTCTGAATTCACCTGGTAGTTCAGCAAATCGCAGTTCCTAAAGGTTCCCAATGACTTCTGTTCCATAAATCCAATATGTACTTTATGATCCTCTTATATGACTTCTCCGGATCCGTGACTTCCTTGAAGTACTATCTTCCTTCAGCTCTTTTGGCACAATTCTTTATTAATACTATTCCTTTTTTCCTAGCTATTCTTTCTCCTCCTCCTCCTTCTAAGGCCCTATCTTTCTACACTTAATAAATGTTAGGGTCTGTCTGTAGCTTTTCTCTTTCTGTGTTACACATTTTTCCTGGGCAATGTCATCCAAACTTTAAGCTTCACAAACCAATTATACTCTGGCGATTCCCAGAAACACATATTTGGTCCTGAATTTTATTCTCACCTCCAGACTCTATTAAATTGAGCCTATCTCCAAAGCGAATGTAGCCAAAACCAGTCACAATCCTTTTCTCTTTTTAAAACCTGCGTTTCCCCATTTATGTCCTATACCATCTACTTAAATGACCAATCCAGAAATGACAGCCATCTAGATGCTGTTCGCTCCCACAACAAATCCTCAGACCTATCTCTAAACAGTTTTCAAGTCTGCCTTCATTCTATCCTCATGACCTCTGATTTAGCTCAGTCTTCAGCATCTTTCTCATCTGGACTGCTGATCTACTATACAATAAGCTTCTGAACACTAATTTCACCCTTTCAATCCACTTTTTGTCTTGCTGCTACAAAGATTCTTTAAAAACACTAATCAGATCAATTCATCAGCCCCTATCTTCAACAATCAAAGCTAAACACTCCTTACCCCCACCCCCCCAACCGCAGCCGGCTCAAATCTCACAGGGTGAGTCCAACCTCTTTGCCATGATTTGAACTAAGCTTACTCTTGCAGCATCATTTCCTTCCACCTGGCCTTTGCAACTTCCATGTCAATACTGCAACCTACACTCGCAGTAAATCAGATTCCTAAAGTTTCCTAAACACATTATGACAATGTTGTCCAACAGAACTTTCTGTGATGATGTAAATGTTCTATGCCCATTCTATACAATACCAGTCATAGATGGGTAATTGGGAACTTAAAAGTTGGCAAATGTGACTAAGGTACTAAAGTTTTTATTTTATTCAATTCTAATTAATTTAAATTTAAATTTAAAATGTCACATGTAGTCGCTAGTGGCTACCATATTAAACAATGCAGCTCTATGCTCTCTGCATCTTGAAATATGTCCCCCTGTCTAGAATGTTCCTTTCTTTACCCTTTACTCACTGGCATGCGTATCTACATTTATTACTTTGAATTCTTCTATAAGAAAGAGTTATCTCCTCTCCCTGATTTGACTAATTTATGATAAAGCTATTGTTTAATATGAGGTGGGCACAAAAGGGTCACGTAAATGAATTTTCTATTCATCTTTCAAGTCTCAACTCATGACTATTTTATATAAAGTCTTCTTTGCCCCCATCAACTCCTACAACAGCTTATACATAAGGGAAAAAAAAGTTACCATTTATCATATTGTGGTCATTCTTTCAAGAAATATTTACCGAGGGTCTATTATCTATTAAATGTTGTCCAAGCCACTGATTCACAAAGAGGAAGTCACAATTTTGTAATAAGAAATTTATTACTTATTAGGACAGCCATTGTGCATGAGGTGCTACCTGGAAGTATCTACCTAGACTGTTCTCTGAACAATGTTTTATATCTTGATGCTTTTTCATATGCTTTCCCTTTTGTCTGGCACTCCCTTATTTGCCTTCAGTACTTGATTAATTCTTCTGTGGTTTATGATTCAGAGCTAAAGTCACTTCCTCTGAGAAGTCTTCCTTGATCCTTGGTTAACCTCTCCTCTGTGCTCTGAACTCTTACTCTACAAATATCTCTATCATACACTTATCATTCCGCATCATAAATATCTGGTTTGTTCCCCCATACAGTGTGTAAGCCAGTGCCTAGTATAAAGCTGGCACTCAAAAACAGTTTGCAAAATATGTGTTATATAATAAACAATAGAGATTATCAATTAACATTATTCTTTGATTTCTGTCAATAATATACATACAACTGTGACTTTTTACCTAAGCCTTATAAGCAAATTCATATTCTGAAAGACCTATATGCAAGTCAAAATGAGCACATCTAAACCTTATTTAACTTATCCAAGAAACTACCTGAGCCTTGTCCTGAGTCCCTGCCTCTTCAGGGGACCAATACCTACAAGGAAAAAAAAGGTTTTAAACATTTTGAAACCAGGTAGAATAATGTTACAATGGTTCACTTTTACTCAAAACACTATAATCCCCTACTGCTAGTAATCATGCGCTATCTCTCCTCTTAAATCAAACTAAACAACTTAAGAATTATGTGATGGGAATTTTATAATTTAGAAATAAAATAAAATAAATGACAACAAAACAACAGAAAAAATTCCATAGGGGTAATAAAAGTGTCCCATCAAAAAAAAAAAAAAAAAAAAAAAAAAAAAAGGATTTGTTGCACTGAACTATTAAAGTTCTATACATGTATGAAAATAAAGAATCCTAAATCAGCCTAAAATCAGCCTAAAATGATTTAGAGTTATACTTCTAAAAGTTTTTTTTTTTTTAAGTTTATTTATTTTGAGAGAGAAAGAGAACATGAGTAGCGGTGGGGTGGAGAGAGAGAGAGAGAGAGAGAGAGAGAGAGAGAGAGAGAGAGAGAGAGAATCCCAAGCAGGCTCCACACTGTCAGCATGGAGCCCGATGTGGGGCTTGAACTCATGAACCATGAGATCATGATCTGAGCTGAAATCAAGAGTTGGATGCTTAACCAACTGAGCCACCCAGGTGCCCCTACACTTCTACTTCTAACTTGTAATCTTGCTTCAAATTTTAAGTGGAAAAGTATAATCTTCCTATTTAAGCATGAGGGTAAATACTTTGTAAATGCCCTAAAACAGGTTGATGAAATTCTATTCTATTTCTGGTTGCTAGAGAAAGTTGTAAGGAAGGGATATTACATTTTGTCATTGTTTTTCATCTTTTGAGATAATCGCATAATTTTTTTTTTGTATCAGTTAATATGGTGAATTACACTAACTGATTTTGAATGTTAAACCAATCTTGCATTTTAGAAAAATTTTGGTCGTGATATATGATGGACTTTTATATTTTTGGATTTGATTTGCAAATATTCTGTTGAGAATTACTGCATCTATATTAACAAGGGATACTGGATTGCAATTTATTTTTCTTGTAGTATCTTTGGCAGGTTTTGCTATTAGGATATGCACGTAATGAGTTATCTGTTCCTTTTCAATTTTCAGAAACAGTTTGTGTAGGACTATGTGCAAGATGGAGGCCTGATTCACTTAAAACTCGCACATTTCCAGAAGAGCCTGATTTTCTGACTGGCCCTTAGCTAGCTCTTGGGAACTGAAATCTTAGAATATACCAATAAAAACTGTTTTGCACATGTGAACTGCACTTACCAATCTATCTGTCTACATACTTTGTGCAAGCAAGGTGAACACCTGCTTTTTGTAACTATAGTTGGCCATGCAGGCAGTATGTGACTGATCCCTAGTAAAAACCCTCAATTATTAGGCTCAAGAAAGTTTCTCTGTTAGACAACATTTACACGTATTGCTGTAATTCACTGCTGGTAAATTAAGTGCATCCTCTGGGACACCAATGGGTGAGGACTCTTGGAAACTGATATCTGTTTTTTTCCATACTTTGTCTATAGGACCTCTTTCTCTTTTGTTGATTTTGCTGCATATCCTTTTGTTGTTAAAAAAAAAATGTAGCCATGAGTAAAATGATTTCTGAGTCCTGTGGATCCTTCTAGCTAATCACTATCCCTGGAGATAGTCCTGGGGAGCCCCAACTCAGTGTGACACTGGGGACCATCAGTGAAGACCAGTATTATTTTTACTTAAATGATTGGCATTATTCACCAATGGAGCCATCTGGGGTTGAAATTTTCTTTGAGGAAAGTTTTTTGTTTCTCCCTTAATTAACAGACTTTATTTGTTAGAGCAATTTTACATTTATAGAAAATTTGAGCATAAAGCATAGAGAGCTCCTGTATAGCATTGCCCCCCAACATCTCTCCCTATTGTTAATAACATGCACTAGTGTGGTACAGTTTTTACAATTCATGAGTGAATCTTGAAACATTATCACTAAGGTTGATAGTTTACATTAGGGTTCACTCTGTGTTGTACAGGTCCGTGGGATTTGACAAATGCATAACATCAAGTACCCACCATTACAATATCATACAGAATTATTTCACTGCCCTAAAAATGTGCTCAGAGCGCCTAGTGGCTCAGTCAGCTAAGCATGCATCTCTTGATTTTGGCTCAGGTCAGGATCTCATGGTGTGTGAGTTCGAGTCCCACATCGGGCTCTGCACTGACAGTGTGGACCCTGCTTAGAATTCTCTCTCTCCTTCTCTCTCTGCCTTTCCCCTGCTCTCTCTCTCTCTCAAAATAAATAAATAAGGATTTTAAAAAATCCCCTTTGCTCTACCTATTCACCTTCTCCTCTTTCCTTCACTCCAAGTCTGCTGGCAACCACAAATCTTTTTACTATCTCTATAGTTTTGCCTTTTCCAGAACTCATGTACTTGGACTCAGACAGTACGAAGCCTCTACAGATTGCCTTCTCACTTAGCAGTATTTATTTAAAGTTCCTCAATGTCTTTCTAAGGCCTGATAGCTCCTTTATCACTGAATAATATTCCACAGTATGGATGTATGACAATTTGTTCATCCATTCACCTATTAAAGGACATCTTCATTGCTTTCAGATTGTGGCAATTATGAATAAAGCTGTTATAAAAATTTGTGCGCAGGTTTTTGTACAGATATATTCTCAGTGCATTTAGATAAATAGCAAGCGGTAGGATTGTTGAATCATATTTTAAGACTGTTTAGCTTTTTAAGAACCTGCCAAACTGTCTTCCAGAGTGGCTGCACCAGTTTGCGCTCCACCAGCAAAATTAGAGTTCCTGTTGCTCCACATCCTCATCAGCATATGGCATTGTCCGTGTTTTTTATTTTAGTCATTAAAATGTGTACAGCAGCATCTCATTGTTGTTTAAACCTGCAATTCCCTAGTAACATGTTATATTGAGCATCTTTCCATATGCTTATTTGCCATCAGTATTACCATCTTTGGTGAGGTGTCTGTTCATATCTTTTGCTCATTTTTAAAGAATTGGGTTGTTAGTTTTCTTATTATTGAGTTTTAAGAGTTCTTTGTATATTTTGGATATAAGTCCCTTACCAGAAAATGTGTTTTGCAAAGATTTTTCTCCCAGTCTATGGCCTAGCTCTTCCTTCTCCTAAGTGTTTTGCATAGAGAACTTTTCCATTTTAATAAAATCCTACTTATTAATTTTTCTTTCATGGATTGTGCTATTGGTGTTGTATCTCAAAAATCACTACCAAACTCAAGGTTAACTTGACTTTCTCCTCTCTTCTAGAAGTATTACAGTTTAGCATCTTATATTTAGGTCTATGATCCATTTGCAGTTAATTTTTAGGAAAGTGTAAAGTCTGTGTCTAGATTCATTGTTTTGTATGTGGATTATTGCATGTGGATTATCCAGTTATTCCAGTGCCATTTGTTGAAAAGAGTATCCTTTCTCCATTGAATTATATTTGCTCCTTTCTCAAAGATCAGTTCACTATATTTGTGTGGGTCTATTTCTGGGCTCTCTAATCAAGTTTTACTGATCTATTTTTTCTTTTTGCCAATATTGCACTGTCTTCATTATTTTGTTGGCCCTTGTTCATTATTTTGTTGGCCCTTCTGGCTCTTTGGCTTTTCAAATAAACCTTATAATCAGCTTACCAATAACAACAAGTAACTTGCTGGGGTTCTGATTGGGATGGCATTAAATCTACAGATCAAACTAAGAAGAACTGACAACTTCAAAATATTAAGTCTTCATATCCATGAACACAGATTATCTCTCCATTTATTTAATCCTTTGATTTCATTCACCAGAGTTTTGTAGTTTTCCTCATATAGATCTTACCCATATTTTGCTAGACTTATACCTAGTTCTGTATCTCCCTTCTTCTCTCTCTCTCTCTGTTGCTGTGAATGTAAATGATATTGTGTCTTTAATTTCAAATTCAGTTTCTCATCCCTAGTATACAGGAAAGCAACTAACTTTTGTATATTAACCTTGTATTCTGCAACCTTGACAGGATTATTTACTAGGTTCCAGGAGGTTTTGGTTATTCTTTAGGATTTTCTACAGAGACAGTTGTGTCAACTGTGAACAAAGACAGCTTTATTCTTTCTTTCCCAATATGTACCTTCAATTCCTTTTTTTTTTTTTTTTTTTGGTCTTACTGCATTAATAGGACTTTTACTAGGATGTTCCATGACAGCTTTTAACTACAAATTCAAGTTTAAAAATACATATATAGCTACTCAAATACCTATTTCTTCCAGAGTGAGCTTTGGTAGTCTATGTCTTTCAAAAAAATCTATCTCTTTCATTTAAGTTGTCATATTTACATACCTGAAGTTGTTCTTATTGTTCCTTTAACATAAAATCTGTAGAAATGAGACCTCATTCCTGATTTGGTTATTTGTCTTCTCTTTTTTTGCCTGATCATCAGTATGCCTAGAGTTTTATCAATTTTATTACCTTTTCAAAGAACCAGATTGGCTTTGTAAATTTTTCTCTATTGTTTTTTGGTTTTATGTTTCATTGACTTAACTGATCTTTATTATATTCTTTTCCTGAACACTTCATATTTCATTTGTTTTTCTTTTTCTACTTTCTCAAGGTGAAAGCTGAGGTTATTAGCTTGAAACTTTCCTTCTTTTCTAATGTAGGTGTTCAGTCCTAAAAACTTCTAAGTACTGCTTTAGTAATTTTAATATGTTTTCCAAGTAATTTTAATATGTTGGGTTTTCATTTTCATTAAGTTCAAAATACTTTGTAATTTCCACTTGAATCTCTTCTCTGACTCATGGGTACTTAGAAGTGGAAAGATAAAAGGAACTTGGTCATAAATGTCATTACTTTTTTTTCAGATATTTAAAAAAAATTTTAATGTTTATTATTTATTTTTGAGAGAGAGAAAGAGTGCGAGCAGGGGAGGGTTAGAGAGAGAGAGAGGGAAACACAGAATCCAAAGCAGACTCCAGGCTCCGAGCTGTCAGCACAGAGCCCAACATGGGGCTCGAATTCACGAACCACGAGATCACGACCTGGGCCAAAGTCAGATGCCCAACTGACTGAGCCACCCAGGCACCCCGTCATTACTTCTTGACATGGAGACAACACTATTTCTCCTAAAAAACAAGGCTAAGAATTATGTTCCAAGGCTTGGTATAGTTTCTTCCACTATAACAAAGCTTCTACATCCAAATATACATACACTTTAAACCAAGAGTGATCAAAACACCTGTACTAAATAACACTTAAAAAGTAAATAATTTGTAATAGGGGCAAATGGTTTGAGCAGGTAACATTGCAGACTAAAAGAAAGAGATAAAAGTGCAAAAATATCAGATGAGGTGTTCATCTCATCATGGGGTGGAAGAAGGGACATGACAAAAGGATATTCTTCCCAAATAAGTCACATAAAAGGTATAAGAATAAAAGTGGGAATAAGCTAAATGTCCAGCAATCAATCTGTTAAATATAGTAAAGTATACCAATAAAACTGCAATACTATGCAAACATTACAAATGGTATAATAACAAACCCAAAGCTACCAAGACACTTCTTGGGGCAGTATGTAAAATGTCTCCCAAATAATCTCTGTCATGAGAAAAACATTCCCAAACTACATAACTTGAAGGATGAAACCTGAGTATCCTCATAGGCTCATTAACTTAACATTTTTCTTCTCTATTAAATACCAGTTTACCTTGTTTAGACTTCTGTTGAGCTAAAAAAAAAAAAGTTTTCTCTTTTATAAAGGCACTCATAAATGGAAAAAAATATTACCTTTAGAGGCCCAAATGTAAACATTTTAAGATATAACCAATTCTGAAGGGCATTCGCAGGCCAGCCTACTAAATGTGAACCAATCAAAGAGCAGCCTAAGTCTTAACATGGAACCACATAGAACCACTGTGGCAAAATAAAAATTTCTCAATACCCAAATCAGAAGTACCTGTAACAAGATGTATTTTTAATGAATGATTTTCCATGATGATACTGACCCCAAATAGAAAATTTTCAATTACTGAAAACAAGCACATCAACTCCATGATTTACTTACAGAGGCAGGCCATGTTGACCACTGAGAGATGGGATTGGTGAAGGCAGGCAAACACGTTTGAACCAAATCAAAGTATGGCACCACACACAGGATAAAAAGAAAAGAAAGCAGATCCCACCTCCTTAAGAACTACATGATCAGAAGGTAAGTAGATAATTATATTCAAGACATAGCAAACAAAGACAATGGCATTGATACCCAGAAAAATCTGATAATGGTATTAAATGTTACCCCAATTTTGCTGAAATCTATGTAATCAAAAAAAAAAAAGGAAAGAAAAAGGAAGTACTATGACTTGACTAAATGATACAAATTCACTGTAAAAAAGTATTTTCAAAAATTTCCAAACCACTTATGAAATAAATAATTACTTTGACAAAAATGTGAAAAAGGTAAAATGAGTACTAGGAGTGGGTTCCTAGAATAATAATGCAACCATAACTAGGAGCTTGTAAAAATCCAGTAATTTATATGAATCTTGGAAGATTCTAATAGTGATGAGAATGGACCAGGTTAAGTCATACTAAACCTGTAAGTTGGATATCTGTCAAACTTAAGAGCAGAAATGACCTAAAGTAAAACTGTATCTAGAATTTCATTCAACCTGAACCCAACCAAAAAAATCCTCTTGTAATCATGATCATAAAAACTGTCTTTTCAAAAGCTTCTGCTTCTGCTCATAGGGGATGAATTGGGACAAAAACTGCCCTCCTGTCATTCATAATTGGAAAAATGGACAAAACATATGAAACAACTGTGTTCAGATGTTGAATAAAAGATATCACAAGATTACGCAGAGAAAAGAGAAGAAAAAGTTAGGTGAGCCCTACAATCACTCCAGCTTACTGCTTACAGGAAGTTGCTAGGCTACAGCACAGTGAGAGGTAATCCAAGCGGGAGCTGGTAGGCTTGCTGAGTTATTCAGACCCAGACTGACATATAGGGAGGCCACAGACACTAGTCTGTTCAAGGCTAGTACCACACGGGAAGGTGCTGTACAAAGAGAATGTTCAGGAGATCTGCAGAGGGATATAGTCTTTGGCTGAGTATTAATCTGCATACTCATGGAGTAAAACACCATCAAGTCAGTGAAAGAACCACCAGAAAGTAGAAGGCTGAATAAGTGCCGGAGCTTGCACATGGATTAATACAGCATTGCCATCAGAGTAGAGAAACTACATAGTACACAAGGTATTTGATAGGGTCCTCAGAGAGGTCGCACCTTAATAATGGGGCTAACTAATCCCTAGAATAAAAATTGATACAGACACATTCTAATAAAGCTTAAAAGCAAGATTCAAAAGATGAAAAATGGTTCCAAATAATTTATAGCATCTGAACAAAGACCGAAACTTTTTATAATCTACACGAAGGTAAACAAATTAAGGTTCACAAAGTAGAGGGTAAATGCTAGTCTATTTTTACAAGTTTCCTTTAACAAGAAGGAGTATAATATTAACTTTAAGTAGATTTTAGTAATTTAAAGTGCATATGGTAATCCCTAAAGCAAACACTGAACAATAAACTGGCAGAACTAAAATTCCAACAGAGGAATCAATATAATATGCTGAATATTCAACTAACACAAAATAAGGAAGGAAAAGAATCTCAGAGACAAAGCACACATATGACCAACAGTAAACCAAGAGCACAATGGAAGACCTAAATTCAACCATACCAATAATTAAATAAATGTAATAGACTCAGCATTCATGACTAAAATATAGATAGTGTCACATTAGATTAAAAAAATACCCAACTATATGATGTATTTAAGAGATGCACTGGAAATAAAAGTAACAGGTTGCAAGTATAAAGAACAGAATGAAAAAAATCACACAAACAGTATAAAGAATAGAACAGAAAGAATCACACAAACAGTAAGCATAAGAGAGTTGTTGTAACCATATTAATATAAAATAGACCTCAATAAAATAAAATAAAATAAAATTAAAATAAAATAAAATAAAATAAAATAAACCTTATCACAGATATAGAGGAAAACTTCATAATAATAAAAGAGTAAATATATCATGTACATATAACAATGATGGCAAAATACCTAGTAACACTATTTCAAATGATACAATCAAACACCTTGATCCAATTAGTATTTAAATTTAGAAAATATTACCCCTCAAATTGTAAAATACACATTTTTTTTTCCAAGAGCACACAGAATGTTCATCAAGATATACCACATATTAGGCTGTAATACAACTTTCATTAAATTTTAAAGGATAAAGTTATACAGAGTATGTTATCTAAGCATAAAGGAATTAAATTAGAAATCAACAATACCCTTCTAAATAGTTCATGTGTCAAAAAAGAAATTTCAAAAATTTCAAAAATATTTCAAACTGAATGACAATGCAAATACAGTATTTCACAATTTGTGGAATGTTGCTAAATTAGAACTTAGAT
Organism: Panthera tigris; assembly: GCF_018350195.1. Lineage (NCBI taxonomy): Eukaryota > Metazoa > Chordata > Mammalia > Carnivora > Felidae > Panthera > Panthera tigris. The sequence goes on along the minus strand of NC_056671.1, from coordinate 57,818,910 downwards.
GGCTATTTACATCTTTAAATGCTTATGGTAAAAATGAAGAAGGGTTTAAAAATAATAATCTCAGTTTCTGCCATAAGATGACAGAAAGTGATTAGCAAATCAAGCCCAAAGTAAGAGGAAGGAAAAAATGAATATTTAAGAGCAGAAATGAAGAAAACAAAAATCAAACATGTAAAAGAGTTAAGAATGCCAAAAGCTGACTTTTTGAAAATTGATAAAACTAATAGAACCTTTGCAAAACTAATAGAAAAGAGGAAAAACACTAATTACAAATATAAAAAATGAAAGAGAAAGTATCACTACAGTTGTGACACAAATCGAAAGGAAAATACAGGGAATTGCACTTCCTGTAATGTGAGTAGTTTGTTTTGAACCAACCTTCTCACAGTATAAAGCTCTAGACACAAAAACTCCAGATATAAAAAAACAACAATCTCAAAGCATCAGAGGTTGACCAGAAACAGGGAAAAAATGGGAGGGGAGCTGCCAACTGGAAGACCGTGTGAGCTTCCTGTTCTTATGGCTTTTTACCAAAGTGTAGGTTCCAACAGATGTAGAGCAGAATGGCTACATTTTGGAAGACTTAACTGTTGTTAAATCAGAGAAGGGAATAAAGGATGATAATGGCAGATGCAAACTGAGGAGAAATATTCCAGTAAGGAGAAAGGAAGAGCACAAATCCTATGTATTAAACTCTGCTTAAATCTCCGGGCTGACACTGGAACTAAACAGACACAGTCTCCAAGCAGCCCAGCTAGTACTAAATGAACTGAACAAAGAGTTCAGCTCCTATCCAATCTTGGAAAGGAGAATTTGGTATCTGAATCCAAGGAAAGCAAAACAAAACAAAATTCAAAAAAAACTCTTTAGAGAAATACAACAGAATACAAACACTCCACAACATGTCATTCATGACATAAAGAAGTTATTCCCAAAAGTCAATCAATAACCCATAAAGTCAGCAATGAAGACTAACACTAAAATGACCCAGATGCTGGGCTTATCCAACACAGATTTAAAAGATCTATTATTGGGGCGCCTGGGTGGCTCAGTCAGTTAAGCATCCAACTCTCGATTTTGGCTCAGGTCATGACCTCAGTATTCATGAGATCGAGCCCCACATCTGACTCTGTGCTGACAGGGCAGAGACTGTGATTTTCTCTCTCTCTTTCTCTCTCTCTCTCTCTGCCCCTCCCTCACTCTGCTCTCAAAATAAATAAACATTTAAAAAAATAAATATCTATTATAACTATGCTCATAATGAATAAACAGAAAAGAAAATCTATCGATACAGAGGAAGAGAAACTATAAGAATTACAAAATGGATATTTTAGAATTGAAAAATTCAATATGTGAAATGAAAGTTTCATTAAATGAGCTTTACAAAGCAAATTGGAGGTATCAGAAGGATGAGTCAGTGAGTTTCACGACAGATCAGTATGCATCATCTAATCTAAGTAACAGAAAGAAAAAAGATTTTAAAATTAAACAGATTCAGTGAACTTTGAGACAATATTAGGAGGTATACATACATGCAAGTGAAGTCCTAGGATAAGAAAAGTTTAGATAAAATATTTGAAAAAATGATGGCTGAAATTTTCCCACAGAGTTGAAAGATAATAAATGTAAATGTTCAAGAACTTTAGTGAACCCCATGCAGGAAAGAAAATCACACCTAGACACATTGTAACAAAATTACTTTGAAAAGAAAAAGAAAAACAACTTACTATACCCAAGTAAAAAATTATATGAATTAGAAGTTACTTCTTACCAGAAACTATGTAGGTCAGAAGAAAAGTAGAATAACATCTTTAAAGTACTGAAACAAAAGAATAATGGAGTATTATGAACTTCTTATGCCAAAATATTCAACAACTTGGATAAATAGGAAACTCCTTGAAAAACACAACCAACAAAAGCTGAAATGATGAATTAGAAAATATAAATTTGTTATTAACAAAGACAACTTCAGTCTAAAAAGCTTCACTGGTGAATTCTATCAGTAATGCAATAAATGAACCAATCTTACACAAATTTTGGGGGGAAACAGAATGAAGAAACTTTCTGTACCCATTTTATTAGACCTCCATAACCCCTAATATCAAGACTTGAAAAAGATATTATAAGAAAGGAAAATTATAGAACAATATACCCCATAAATAGTAATAAAATAAGCCTGGGTAAACTGAATCCAGCATATATAAAAAGATACTACACCACAATCAGATAAGGATTTTCCCAGAAATAAAAGGTTAATATTTGACAGTCAATGAAATCCACCATATTAACCATATAAAGAAGACTGTATGATACTTTCAAATAAATGCAAAAAGGCACTTGACATGTTTCAGTATCCATTCCCAATAAGAATATTCAGAAAACTAGAATTGCAAGGTGATTTAACCTGATAAGGAAATCTATGAAAAGCTTAAAGTTAACATCATATACAATATGGAAGACTGAATGTTTTCCTTAAGATGAAGAAAAAGGCCAAGAGGTCTATAATATTCAGTTGTACTGAAGGTCCTACCAGGAAAAAAAAAATATGAGAAAACTAAAGGTATACAGATGAGAAAGGCAGAATTGCTTCTATTTGCAAATACATGATTATTTAAATAGAAAACAGCAAGGAATCAACAACAACAAAAAATCTGTTAGAACTATTAAATAAGCTGAGGAACATCTCAGTGTACAAAATCAGTGGACAAATATTAAATATGTTGCTATATATGAGGGATGCCTGGCTGGCTCAGTCACTTAAGCATCCAACTTCGGCTCAGGTCATGATCTCACAGTTCGTGAGTTCAAGCCCCGCGTCGGGCTCTGTGCTGACAGCTCAGTGCCTGGAGCCTGCTTCAGATTCTGCGTCTCCCTCTCTCTCTGCCCCTCCCCTGCTCACGCTCTATCTCTCTCTCTCAAAAATAAATCAACATTTAAAAAAATTATGTTGCTATATGCTAGAGACAAATTGAAAAATGAAATTTTAAACCATGTAAAGTAATGTCAAAAAACAAAGTACTTGGAAATATATTTAACAAAAAGTACACAAAACTTCTACACTGAAAACTTTAAAACACTGCCAAGAAAAATCAACGAATAACTAAATAAATAGAGAGATGTAACATTTTCAGGGATTGGAAGACTCCTTATTATTAAGATGTCAATGTTCTACAGATTAATTTATGGATTCAATAACCTCTTAGTCATAATCCCAGGAAGTGTTTTTTTCTTTTTTAAATAGAAACTGACACCCTATTTCTTAATTTACATAGAAAAGCCAAAAACTAGAATAGCCAAAACAATCTGGACAAATATGAACAATGATGGAGGATTTATCTGAATTAGACATTTATGATAAAACCACAGTAATCAAGACAGCATTACATTGGCATAAAAGTTGAGAAATGAGTCACAAAGAGTCTAGAAATAGATATTATCAACAAAGATGACACAGCAACAATGGGTAAAGAAAAGCCGGTCAACGGATGGTGTTGAAACAAATAGTTACATGGAAAAAACTACTTCAACCCCTACCTCACAATATATATAATTTTAAATCAAGGTAAAAAACAAAACCTGAAACATAAAAGCCAAAGCTTTAAAACTTTTAGGGGAAAACACAGGAGAATATTTCTGTGACCAAAGGTAGGTAAACATTTCTTTGTGTAGAAACTAGGTTCTATATCAGTAGCAAGTATGTCTGATCCTATGTATCTCACAGGGTCCACAAAATAAAAGGGTACGTTAAGTTTCCCAACTGAAACAAACCAAAAGATGCAGCCCGATTACATAATAGGAGTAAGTAAAATTTAAAATCCACAATTATTTTTCACATAATTGAAAAATCGGTTGCCCAATTCATAAAAATTTTCAAAGATCACTTTGATCCTGATGTTGAAGACATTACTAAAAATGTAAATTCTCAATATAGTACATGAAAAACAAGAACTAGTAATAGAAATGTGATGCCTGAAGTTGCCTAACATCATTGTTATAAACTATATTCATAGAACATATATATTTATATGTTCAAACATTTCACATATCAAGTCCAGAGCTCCCTATTTAAAGTCATTTGCTGCTGGTTTTTTTTTTTTTTTTTTTTTTAATCCTTTGCTACGGTGAAAGGATTGAGCAATTCCATACTCATCTGAAGATTTATCTAAACTAATAGCTCATCTAGGAAGGGGGAACCTTTATTCAGTACATGAATGTTCTGTTATGCAAAACTCCATGTCCTTGAACTTAAAAAAAAATTTTTTTAACGTTTATTTATTCTTAAAATGAGAAAGAGAGAGAGAGAGAGAGAGGACAAGCAGGGGAGGGGCAGAGAGAGAAGACACAGAATCCAAAGAAGGCTCCAGGCTCTGAGCTGTCAGCACAGAACCCCCAACACAGGGCTTGAACCCACAAACCTCAAGATCATGACCTGAGTCAAAGTCGGACACTTAACCAACTGAGCCACCCAGGTGCCCCCATGTCCTTGAACTTTGTTTGGATCATGAAAATATCATGGATTAATCCTGCATTTGAGACTTATCCATGTTGTTGGGTATAACAACACTTTGATCCTTTTTAGTGCAGAGTAAGCAGTATTATATCAAATGGATTTACCAGTTTGTGTATTCATTCACTCATTGAAAGACATTTGAGTTGTTTCTGATTTTTGGCGATTAGGCATAGTGCTGCTATACTCATTTACATTCAGGATTTTGTGTGTAAGTTTTCATTTCTCTTGTTTCATTTAATTTCTCATAAATGCCTAAAAGTGGAATTGCTGAGTCATACAATAAATGAATGCTTAACTTTATAAGAAACTGCCAAATTTTTTTCTAACATGGATATGCCATTTTCATAGCCCCCAGAAATGTATGAGAATTCCAGTTTTTCTGCGTCATTGATAACACTATTGTATTTTTTAAGGCTTTACCCATCATACGTGTGAAATGGTATTTCATTATGGCTTTAATCTGCATTTTCCAAATGAGTAAAAATGTTGAGCAGCTTTTCATGTTTACTTGCCATTTGTATACTGTCTTTTCATGAAGTGTCTGATAGGCTTCAGGACACACTACTCCCAAACATGGCTGGCACCTTGGCATGCTGAATATTTCAAGCGGAAGGAAAATGAAATATGGAATGTGCACAAAGGACTTTCTGGACCTTCCTCTGAAGCAGGTTATAAAACCCTTATATGAGAGGTGACTTTCCTATATCCAGAGGAAAAGAACATCTTTATCTCCAAAGATGAAGGGACACACTGGAATCTGAACAAACAGGCTTTGGTACAAATTTCTCCCAGTTTACGACACTTTGTTGAGGTTTGTCCTATCATACCTTTCCATGACTTTCCACTTTTCATCAAACCTAGCATACAAACACTCAGGTTGAACCATTTCTTCAGGTCTTCATTTCTTGTGAAGGCTCCAGCGTCACATAAAACTTACACTAATTAAATTTGTATGCTCTTCTGTTGTTAATCTAGCCTTTGCTACAGGGGTCCCAGTTGAGAACTCAAAAGGGTAGAGGAAGAAGATATTAATCTTCTCCTATATGTCAGCTCTAATATTTTCCCTTTTTGAAATGAGGATGTTTTCTTGTTTTGAGGCTTCTTTGTATACTCCGAGTTTACGTCCTTTGTTGGATATGTAATTTGCAAATGTTTATTCCCAGTCTGTGGTATATTTTTTTCGTTGTCTTTAATGGAGTCTTTCTTGCACATATGAAACTTTTATTCTGATACTAATTAGTTGTTAATTTTCCTTTATGGATCATTATTTTGGTGTCATATCAAAGAACTCTATCTCTAATTGAGGACACTATTGCACCTTTGTCAAAAACCAGAAGCCAAAACCAAAAACCAGTAGACAAACTTGTGTGGCTCCAGTTCAGTAATCTCTATTCTGCTCCACGAATCTATGGATCTGTCCTTTTGCCAATACTGCATTGGATTACTCTAGTGAAACTGAGTAGTAGGAGTCCTCCAACTTTTTATTTCCTTTAAATAACTGTTTTAGATATTCTGGCTTCCTTACCTTTACATATAAATTTTAGAATCGCCTTGACTATATCTTCAAAGAATCTTGCTGGAACTTTGATAGGGATTTACAATTCCAGGGTAATTAACATCTTCACTATGTTGAATCTTCCACTCTATGAACATGGCTGGTCTGTTCATTTACTTAGGTTTTCTCTAATTTCTTTTGTCAACATTTTGTGGCGTTTAGCCTCCAGATTCCGTATGTATTTAATACCTTATTGTTTCACTTGTGGGGGAGACAATGTAAACAGCAATTTTTTAAATTTCAGTTTCTAGTTCTTCATTGTGATAAATATTTGTACATTGATCTTTTTTTTTTTTCTTTTTTTTTGTACCTTGATCTTCTATCCTGTAACATTTTAAACTCATTTAATAGCTCTGGGAGTTTTGTTTGTTTGTTTTTTAAGATTCCTTGGGATTTTTGTGAACATAAAGTATTAGAGCTTAAAGTTGGTATCTAATCCTCTCTTCCACCACATCCAGGAGTTTTGCTGTCTCATCAAAAGGTCTTCCCCTGTAGAGCATGTGCTGATGTGCTTTGGCACACACACAAAAGAAACAGACTCAACTGAGCAGTCTTTGTTTCTTACATTCCTTTCCTACATCTGTATTATGAAGATATTATAGTAGGAAAATGAAAAGCTCAAGTGACTACACAAATCATCCTAAGAATCTGCGACCACGAAACTGCCTTCATATACATTTTCATCTAAAATTTATACTACCCAGGTGGTGCAAAATGATAATCTAAATTATAGAGATCACACTATATGACAGCGCTTTGGGAAAAAACCCAAACCTACTTTGGAAAAACCTACCTCTATCACAAACCTCAAAGAATTCCCGGAGATAAAACTACAAAGCAAATAAGCAATTCACGGAAAAAAAAATCAGTATCTAGACAGCAACAAATACCATAAGTGAGAATCAGTTAGACGACACACAGCACATACAGACCTACAAAGGTTTCACATTTTGGAATCATCTGTCATGGAATATAAAATAATTATATTTAATATGCCCAATAAAAGAAAACAGAAGGATGAAAACATGAACAGAGGGTAGAAAACAATAAAGAATGCCCAAATAGATTTGAAGATCCAACTATAACTTTTTAGCTATATAAAAATATGGCTCAAATTTATTTTTAATTTTTTTAATGTTTACTTATTTATTTATTTATTTATTTATTTATTTTTAACATTTATTTGTTTTTGAGACAGAGAGAGACAGAGCATGAATGGGGGAGGGGCAGAGAGAGAGGGAGACACAGAATGGGAAGCAGGCTCCAGGCTCTGAGCTGTCAGCCCAGAGCCCGACGTGGGGCTCCAACTCACGGACCGCGAGATCGTGACCTGAGTTGAAGTCGGATGCTTAACCGACTGAGCCACCCAGGCGCCCCAATGTTTACTTATTTAAAACAATTTTTTTAACGTTTATTTATTTTGAGAGACAGAGACAGAGCATGGGCAGGGGAGGGGCAGAGAGAGAGGGAGGCACAGAATCTGAAGCAGGCTTCAGGCTCTGAGCTGTCAGCATAGAGCCCGATGTGGGGATTGAACCCACGAACGGTGAGATCATGACCTGAGCTGAATCGGACATTCATCCGACTGAGCCACCCAGGCCCCCAAATGTTTACTTATTTTGGACGGAGAGAGAGAGAGAAAGACAAAGAATCTGAAGCAGGCTCCGCACTGACAGCAGAAGGCCCGGTGCGGGGCTTTAACCCACTAACTGTGAGATCATGACCTGAGCTGAAGTCTGATACCTAGCCAAATGAGTCACTCAGGCACCCCAAAAATATGGCTGAAATTTAAAATTTCAATGGAAGCATTTAACACAGTAGCTTAGACAGAAATGAAAAGAGAGATTTTAAAGGAGACTTGGAAAAGCCAGAATGTTGCATAGAGAAACAAAGATAATATGAAAAGAGATGAAAAGTTATAAAGGATAAAATAAAGTGATCAAAAATATATCTACTCCGAGTTTCCTGAAGGCAACGAATGAGAGAAAGGGGCAACAGCAATACATAATAACTAAAAATTTCTCACTAGCAATGAAACACAAATCTACAGACTCAAGATAACAGACGACTCCTAAGCAGGGTAAACAGAAAGAAATTCATAACTAGAATCATCAGAATGAAACCACAGAACAAAACACATATAAAGAAGAGGACTGAGAAGTATGCAAACAGATGGCTCTAGAGAACAAAAATGAAAGCCAGAAGAGAGTAGAATGGTATGTCTTCAATGAGCTGGCAAAATGTAACCACCGACTTAGAATCTTAAGAATGAAGCGAAAACACAAACATTTTTAGACAAAAAGAAGTATAGATGAAACCCGGAAATCCTCACAAAAAGAAATGCTAAAGAATATACTTGAAAAAGAAGGTAAGTGATGCCAGGTAGAAGTTCTGAGATACAAGAAATAATCTGTGGTGTTTCTTTTTTTAAGCTATACTCAAAGAGCTCTTTTAAAAAACCCTAACTTAAATACAAAACAATGGCAACATATATATTGGAGTAGTGGAGTTAATAGAATTAATGTGTTCTATGCACGAAGAGTAAAGATACTAACTTTAGACTTCGGTAACTTAAACACGTATGTGAAAATTTACTGAGTAACCAGTAAAAGGAAAATATACACTTAAAAACAAAGTAGAGAAGTTTTCTCAGGGAAAGCTATTTAAAAGTACACACTGTATAGTATAAATATTTATAAGTAATTAATAAAGAATTTTAAAATAAGGTAAAGGACATCTCCGAATAGGGTGAGTTACCAAAGTTTAATTTCCTTAGCTAGCATTGGAGGAACTTAGCTTGATAGTGAAGACTGCTGTAGCACTGAAGATAGACAACAACATGAATAAATAAAAGGAAATGGAATGATTGAACTGAAGACAAGACTTGTTTTAGGATAAGATGGCTGTATAACACGGAGTCAGCTAATGCAAAGACAAATAGCCAGGTTGTGCGTAAATAAAAATAAGCCAATAAAGTATTTGAAACTGTGTCAACTGACTTTTAACCTCTTAAATATATGAAGTGACGATTTGTACAAGTTGGAAAGATTATATATGGTGCTGTCAATATGGCAAAGACTGCCACTTAAACATTAATCTCTGCAATGATACTGGAAATTAGAGGAAACTTAAGCATATAAGCAAATTACCTGAGGCGTGAAAAACTATATATATTTAAAAATCAATTAGGCCACCCTATTTCAATACAATACATAATTTATGTAACTTATTTTAGTTTTTGTCTCAAAACCAACTGCTTCTCTAGCATAAAAGTGTCACTGGTAATTGAATAGAGCTAGAACTTCAGGGATAGCAAGAGCTAGAACTTCAGGGATAGCGAGAACTTCAGGGATAGTTGTATCCAAACTGTTGGGACTACTTAGTAATTGATGGACCAAGTTACACAACCTCCGTGAATTGCAGCTTTCTGAGCTATGAACACGAATATAATAAGTCACTATTCTTTTCTACTTCACCATTATTTATTCTTATCATTACAGATCATCTTGATACATGGCTATTAAAAGAGCCTTATTAGGAGCACCTGGGTGGCTCAGTCGGTTAAGCATCTGATTTGGACTCAGGTCATGATCTCACAGCTCGTGAATTCGGGCCCCGCTTCAGGCTCTGTGCTGACAGCTCACAGCCTGGAGCTTGCTTCGGATTCTGTCTGTCTGTCTGTCTGTCTGTCTCTCTCTCTCTGCCCCTCCCCTGCTTGCACGTGCGTACTCTCTCTCACTCAAATATAAATAAACATGAAAAACAATAAAAATAAAAAAAATAAAAGAGCCTTATTATACTTCCTTCTTTTCTCAAAATCACATCATAGAGATAACTAAATATATATTATCAATCTTTGGCGGAAACTACTAAAAGAGGTGACACAGTGTTTACAATTATAAAAATGACAAATTGTTTCCCAATTCAGTGCATACAAAACTAAGAAAGTGTTCTTAAAGTTTTTAGCATTAATGTATGTTTCTAAAAAATAATAATTAAAAAAATATAAAAAAATAATTGATGATACAACTTTACTGTGCCCCTTAAGAATTGTAACAACTCTCCCTAAAATCATTGCAGTGAACATCCACTAGTGAATAACAACTTACAACTTCAAAATAAGATTAAAGACTGAAAATGCATTAGATACTGAAATGGTATTGAGTTTTAAAAACGTATTTCAGTGTTGATAATCAACAATGGAAAAAATGTCAAAAAATATCTATAAACTTCCTAGAATAACCAATGCTGAAGCACAAAAATACAAAAGAAAAAATATTCTGCCAGATATTTATAAAATAAGATGGATTTGAAGAGACCAATGGGAAGCTTCAGAACATTTGACAGTAGTTTTGTACTATCTAATAAGATTTTGGAAAGTAATATTAGATGAAAATTAGATAAATTAAAACAAAATATAAAAGTGAGTCTGTCAATGAGAATTTATTCTACTGAGTACAGTACCAGATAAAACAAAAAGAAAGTTAAACTGAGACATGTCAAAATGACATTTTAAACTGAAGAGCCTAAAATGTAGTTAAATAAATCACATGTACCTCATGTAACTTATAAAAATATTTTAAAACCAGATAATGCAAATGAATGCATAAATGACATAGGAAATGAGAAATATACCATTTAATTTAGATTAGAAGTACAGATGGCCTGACAGAAGTCATTTCTACTGTGTTAAAAACAAATTATAATTGGTCAGAAGCCCAAGATGATATATCCAAAATATGTCTATTTCCCTAATGAATAACAGTTACTGCAACACTATTTGGTTGCAAATACCTATATACATACATATGTGTGTGTGGGGGGGGAAGAAGGAGTGTATTATTAGGGATGTACCTGAAATTAAAAAAAAAAAATTCTTTGAAAAACAAGAACAATACTATGGTAGGCCTAATAATGCCCATCTCCACAAAGATGACCATATCTTAATCCCAAAAACCTGTGACTATGTTACATTAAATAGCAAAGGGGACTTTGCCCTAAAACATGCTAGGTAACCTTTCCATAGTGCCTTGGGAAGATCAAAAAGTCAGAATACTCAAACACACAGAAGGATCTTGGAATAGATTAGGCATGTGACTCACAGACTCCAGCCATTGAGGCAGAACCCAGATACAGAGATGGGATCATTCAGGAAAGATTTATGAAGGAGCCCCTAGATAACAGAAGGAATCCCCAAGGCATACATAGGAAACCCACAAGATTCTGGAGAATGTTAAAAAACAAAACAAAACAAAAAAACAAAACAAAACAAAAAACCCAAAAAACAGAAACACTGTTAGCTCTGTTCCAGCTAGGGACAGAGAGAGGACAAAATAAAAGAGGACAAATACCACAAGCTGGAATCAGGCTGATGAAACTACTCAACTGTGAACACGTACTAGCCTTCATGAAAAAGGAAGAATGATTTAAAGAGCCATGAGTCTGTAAGAGTAGAACCTCACATCAGAGTATCTTTCCCAGGTACTGAAACCTAATGGAGCTGGCCAGGCTGGGTTTCAAAATTGCCTGCCAGGAACTGGTAACTCCATTTTTCTCCCTTTTTGAATGAGAATGTTTGTAACTTGTATCTTACTCCTGTCCCACCACTGTCTTTTGGGAGCAGATAACTTGTTTCTTCAATTCCACAAGTTCACAGATGGATAGGATTTGTGCTTTAAGACAAATCACACCCAGAACCTCACCCATACCTCATTTAGACAATGAGATTTGAATTTTTGAGCTGAAAGGATTTAGAAAAAAATTTTCAAGTTGATATTGTAATGGGTTTAGACTTTTAGAATGTTGGGATGGGGTGAATGTATTTTACATGTGGGACAGGAATGAAGTTCTGGGGGCTGCAGGAAGGATGGTGGTAGGCAGAATAATGGTACACTCAAAGATTTCTATGTCCTTATTCCAAATTCCTGTGAATATGTGACATTACCTAGAAAAAGTGACTTTGTATATATGATTAAATTAAGGATCTTGAGATAGTAAGATTCTCCTGGATTATTTGGGCATGCCCAATATATCCACAGGCATCCTCATGGAAAGGAGTCAGAGCCAGAGAAAGATCTATGATGACAGAAAAAGAGGTTGAATTATCACTGGGCCAGAAGCCAAGGAATACTGGCAGACTCTAGAAACTAAGAAAGGTGGGGGAGGGTTCTCTCCTAGAACCTCCAAAGGATCTCAGCACTGCTGACACCGTAATTTTAGCCCACTGAGACTGATTTTTGAACTGACCTCCAGAACTATAAGATAATAAATCTGTGCCGTGTTACATTGCTAAGTCCATGACAATTTGTTGCAGTAGCTATAGAAAATGAATACTTCGAAAAAATTCATATAAACAGACACATTTAACTAAAAGATTAACAGAGATGTGAAGGGAAAAAAAACTGCTTCACAAGGTCATAGTAGTAATCTATAAGATATTAAATTCTAAAATTCATAAAGCATAGAAAGAGTATTTTTAATAAAGCCTTAAAATTGCTTAGATTTTCCTATTTCCAGTGAAATATTTAGTAACAGTAATAGGAGTAATTAACAATAATAATATCATCAAAGAGCTCTTTGTGAGTGTTTACTATGCACCAGGCACTATATTAAGTCTTTAAATGCTTTTTTTATCACATATAACCTTCTTAATAATCACATGAGGTAAAATCTGTTACACAGATACACATACCACATAGGGGGTATATGAGGCTTAAAAAATAATTTGACCAAATTCATGCAGCTTAATTGGAACATATCCTAATGTTGAATCCAAATAGGTCTTCTCTTTTCAACCACTATACTACACAGCTTCATGCAATTTCTTTCTTTGAGTCTGTGTTTCTTGCCTAGATGCTTTAAAAGCAGATGGCTTGCTTTGCAAAAAAAATAGAGCAATTTTAAACAGTAGATAAAATACGTGTAAGGTTTTTGTACAAGGTCACAATAAAATAATAGAGAGTTAAAAAGAAAATAGGAATTCTGGTTGACAAATGACCAAAGCCATTTTTGGTTTAAACACTCACTACCAGTTTTAATAGAAAGTCTAACTCTTCTCTTCTGCCTTGGTAAGCTAAGTATTTTGAAAGAAGAATGTCATATCTCCTTAATGGCTAACAAGGATTCACGGCCACAATTCTAATTCCTAAATACAACATTGTCTTGAAAGAGGTAGGAAAACAGGCTAAAAATGCCAAGATCTTGGGACTTACACTGTAAATTTTCTTTTAACATTTACTTATTTTTGAGAGAGAGAGACAGAGCGTGAGCAGGGGAGGGGCAGAGAGAGAGGGAGACACAGAATCCGAAGCAGGCTCCAGGCTCCAAGTTGTCAGCACAGAGCCCAACGTGGGGCTCAAACTCACGAACCGTGAGATCGTGACCTGAGCCGAAGTTGGACACTTAACTGACTGAGCTACCCAGGAGTCCCGGGAATTTTACTGTAAATTGATTCTAGCAATTTTTATAAACTAAACTATTATAGAAAGCATTTTTTGAATATAAAATAGAATACAAAACCAGTGGAGCTTTTGGTAGATTTCTGAAGCCTCAACATGTTGTTGATTTTCCCTCAAGATTTCTGCCAAACAACTGGGAATGTGCAAGGCAAGAGGGTAAAAAGTAAGCTACAGTTTATAAAAGCCACCACTGGTGGCAGGAGGTGGTAGTAATTGGAAGGAGCCACGAGGGGACTCTTCTGGGGTACTGATAACGCGTGATATATTCACCCTGGGCAATAAAGGGTAGACTGCTTCCAAAGACTTTTCATCCTCCTGAGAATGTTTCTCATGACAGTGACAGAAATGCAGTAAGATAAGAGAAAACATTCAAGACCCATTTAAAAAAAAAAAAAAAAGAGGGCGCCTGGGTGGCTCAGTCGGTTAAGCTCCCGACTTCAGCCCAGGTCATGATCCCACACTTCATGAGTTCGAGCCTCATGTCGGGCTCTGTGCTGACAGCTCAGAGCCTGGAGCCTGTTTCAGATTCTGTGTCTCCCTCTCTCTCTGCCCCTCCGTCACTCTGTCTCACTGTCTCCCCAAAATAAATAAACATTAAAACAATTAAAAAAATTAAAAAAAAAAAGAAAAGAAATATTTTATTAAGCAATCTCTATACCCAATGTGGGGCTCGAACTCACAACCCTGAGATCAAGAGTCACACCCTCTACCAACTAAGCCAGCCTGGTGCCCCTCAAGGCCGTTTTTTTCAATGACCAGGTTTGAAAATGGCATACTATCTTTCACTTTTGACTCATTCTATTTGATCATAATAATATGATTATATCCCAAATCAACAGGAAGGTAAATATATATATCTGTAAAGTCACATGGAAAGTGGATTTAGAAATGGGTAAAGAACTAGGGCCAAATCTACCACACACACAGACTCTGGTTCAGTCTATGTGGATAATAAAGTCTACTTCAATTTAGCTTAGAAATAGGGATACTTTTTTGAACTTACACTGGCAATAAAGTTGATGTCACAATACTGTATAAAAAGGGAGAAGCTGCTCAATTTAAATCTAATATACTATTATAAATAATTGGCAATTTTTATATATAAATAATAATTAACCCACTATCCTGGATTCATACAGATGCAAATTTTGTCTTGTAATCTCATTTAATATATTCACAACTGACATACACTCTCCCAAGTCTGCAAAAGTATGGTCAGAATCGGCTATAAAAAAGTATCTATGGTTTCCACACAAATTGTTTGTAAATTGATACAATAAATGAAAACAAATTACTTTGCTGTCTTAAGAACAACTGTCACTCTTAAGCTATTAGGCTCAAGTTCAAGAAATGACAAACAGCAATTTCTCCATAAGGAGGAAACAACCATATTTTTTTGCACATCCTTTTTTAAGTATATTCCAAAGAGGAGGAAAGAAATTTGCTGACTTTATTCCAAATTAAAATGAACATAATTCAAAAAACCATTGATACTCAGTACTGTAATACTCCAAATTCATGCATATAAATTTGAAAACATAGATGAGATGGACAAAATCCTTGAAAAACACAAACCATCAAAGCTTACTCAAAAAGAAATACATAACCTGAATGGTCCCATGTTGATCAAACTTGAATTTGTAGTTGAAAATGTTCCTATCAAAAAGGAAAAACAACAACAACAACAACATCCACCACCAAACAAACAAAAACCATTTCAAGCTCAGATAACTTAATGAGTGAATTCTAACAGAAATTTAAGGGGAAAAAGAGTAAAACTCATTCTATACACTGTTGCAGGAACTAAAGTGAGGAATAGAAAGTGTTTCCAGTTCATTCTTTAAGACCAGTATCACACTGATACTAAACCAGATGAAGACATTACAAGACAAAAACAAATAACTGCAGACCAGTATCTCTTATAAACAAAAATCTTGAATAATATATTAGCTAATAAAATCCAGCAACATATAAAAGTATAATATATCACACCACATGGGGTTCAGCCCAAAAATCCAAAACTGCTTCAACATTCAAAAATCAATATAACTCACCATATAGTAAATAAGAAACACTATATGATCATATCGATTGACATAGAAAGAGCCTCCTACAAAATGCAACATCCATTTGTGATAAGAACTATCAGCAAACTAGAAATAGAGGGAAACTGCTTTAACCTAATGAAGAGTGTATATGTTAAACCTATAGCTTACAAAAGAAATTGAAGACCACACAAACAAATGGAAAGAAATTCCATACTCATGGAATGGAAGAATATTATTAAAATGTCGATGCTACCTAAAGCAATGTATAGATTCAATGCAATCCTTGTCAAAATTTCAACAGCATTTTTCAAAGAACTAGAACAAATAATCCTAAGATTTGTATGGAACCACAAAAGACCTCAAATAGCCGAAGTTATCTTGAGAAAGAAGAATAAAGCCAGAGGTATCACAATCTCAGATTTCAAAGTATACTACAAAGCTGTAATAATTAAAATAGTATGGTACTGGCACAAAAAAAATGACATATAGATGAATAGAACAGGATAAAGAGCCCAAAATTAAACCCATGCTTATATGGTCAATTAATCTACAACAAAGGAGACAAGAATAATCAATGGGGGAAAGACAATCACTTCAATAACTGATGCTGGGAAAAAACTGGACAGCTACATGCAGAAGAATGAAAACTGGACCACTTTCTTACATCATACAGAAAAATAACCTCAAAATGGATTAAGGACCTAAATGTACAACCTGAAACCATAAAAATCGTAGAAGAAAACATAGGCAGTAATTTTTTGGACAGTAATTCCTTGGACTTGAATAAACATTTCTCCAAAGAAGACATAAAGATGGCCAACAGACACATGAAAAGATGCTTAACATCACTAATCATCAGGGAAATACAAATCAAAATCATGATGAGATATCACCTCACACCTGTCAGAATGGCTAGAATCAAAAAGATAGGAAATAACAAATGTTGGCAGGGATATGGAGCAAAAAGAACCCTTGTGCACTCTTGGTGGGAATGTAAATTGGTGCAGCCACTCTGGAAAACAGTAAGGAGGTTCCTCAAAAAACTAAAAATAGACATACAATATGACCTAGTAATTCCACTACTGGGTATTTACCCACTCCCCACCGCCCCCCCCCCCAACAAAAAAGGAAAGCACTAACTTGAAAAGACATATGCATCTTTATGTTTATTGCAGCATTATTTACAAAAGCCATGTATTGAAGCAACCTAAGTATCCATCAATAAATGAACAGATAGAAATGTGGTACACACACACACAAACACACACACACACACACACACACACACACACACACACACAAAGGGGAGTATTACTCAGCCACAAAAACATATGAGATCTTGCCATTTGCAACCACATGGATGAACCTAGAGGGTGTTATGCTAAGTGAGATAAATCAGAGAAAGGCAAATACCATATGATTCCACTTACATGTGGAATCTAAAAAACAAAACCAACCAACCAGACAAAAAGCAGAAAGAGACTCATAAACACAGAAAACTAATGGTTTTAAGAGGGAGGGAAGTAGAGAGATGGGCAAAATGGGAAAGGAGGAGTGGGAGATACAGGCTTCCCTTAAGGCATGAAGAAGTCATGGGATAAAAAGTAGAGCATAGGGATGCCTGGGTGGCTCAGCTGATTAAGCATCCAACTCTTAATCTTGGCTCAGGTCTTGATTTCAGGACCATGAGTTCAATCCCCATGTTTGGTTCCATGCTGGTCGTGCAGCCTACTTAAAAATAAAAGGCACTGCATAAAGGAATATAGTCAATAGTACTGTAATAGTGTTGTATGGTGACAGAAAATAGCTACACTTGCAGTGAACATAGCACATAGACTTGTCACATCACTATGTTGTACATCCAAAACTAATGTAATATTCTGTGTCAACTCCACCTCAATAAAAAAAAAGAAAAGAAAAAAGTGCTATAGGTTAAATCATAATTAATGGTGAAAAACTAAAAGTTTTCCCACTAAGATATGGAGAATGTAATAATGTCCTCCAGCACCACTTTTATTTAACATCATATTAGTGCAGTAAACCCAGTAAACTAGTTAGTGCAGTAAAGCAGGTAAAAGAAATAAAAAGTGTTTCAAGAGAAAGTCAACATATCCTTCTTTTTAGACAATATGATTGCCAATGTGAAAAATTCCAAAGATTCTACCAAAAAAAAAAAATTCATAAAACTGGTCAGTAAGTTTAGTAGTTACAGGACACAAGATCAACATACTGAAGTCCATCACATTCCTTTATACTAGCAATGAAAATGTAAAATCTGAAAATATTTTAAAAGTTAATACAAATTAGTACCAAAAAATTACTTAAGTAAAGTCTAACAAAACATGTGCAAGATCTGTAGGTGAAAACTACAAAACACTAAGAGGAAAAAAAAAAAGAAAATCAGATCTAAATGAATTGAGAGATGTACCATGTTCATAAATTGGAAGATTCAATATTGTTAAGATGCGTATCCTTTCCAGTCTGATATATACATTCAACACAATCCCATCAAAATCCCAGTAAACTTTTTTTGTAAGTATCAATAAGATGATTCTAAACTGATGTGGAAAAAAGGGAACTAGAATGGCCAAAACAATTCTGAAAAATAACAAAGTTGGAGGACTCATCATAAGATTTTAATATTATAAAGCTTCAGTAATCAAAACCGAATTGGTGAAAGAATCAACCCATAAATCAACAGAACAGAAAGAGAGCCTACAAACAGAATGACACAAATACAGTCAACTATTTTTTTTTAATGTTTATTTATTAAGAGAGAGAGACAGACAGACAGAGCACAAGTGAGGGAAGGGCAGAGAGAGGAGGAGACATAGGATCTGAAGCAGGTTTCAAGCTGTCAGCACAGGGCCCAATGCGAGGCTCGAACTTACCAACTGCAAGATCATGACCTGAGCTGAAGCTGGACTCTCAACCAACTGAGCCACCCAGGTGTCCCTACATTCAACTAATTTTTAGCAAAGGGGCAAATGTAACTCACTAGTAAAAAGATAGCTTTGAGATCTCAATAAATGGTACTGAAACAAATGAATATCCATATGCAAAAAAAAAAAAAAATTCAAAAACACAAAACTGAGTCAAGACAGACTTTAAACCTTAAAAAATTAACTCAAAGGGGATTATAAACCTAACTGTAAAACAAAGTGGCAAAACTTTTCAAAGAAAACATAGGAGAAAATATGCATAACCATGGATCTGATGATGAATTTCTAGATACATCAACAGCATGAACCATGAAAGAAAAAAAAAATTGGTGACAATGGATTTTAGCATAATTAGAAACATTTGTTCTGTGAAAGCCACTATTAAGGGAATGAAAAGACAGCCATAGACTGGACTGGGAGAAAACATTTGCAAATCAAATCAAATATCTGACAAAAGACTTGTATCCAGAATATATATAAAATGTTTTAAACTCAACAATAAGAAAACAAATAATCCAATTTAAAAATAGGCAAAAGATATGAACAGATATTTCACCAAAGAACATAAGACAGGTGGTCAATTAGCATATGAAAATATGACCAAAATCAAATGTCATTAGAGAAAGGCAAATTAAAAATCACAATAAACCATTACTACATACCTATTAGATTGGCTAAAATCCAAAAAATTGATAATGATTACTGCTGGTGAGAATGCAGAGCAAGAAGGACTCTTATTCACTCCTGGTGGGAATGTAAAATCTTGTAGCCACTTTGGGAGAGGATTTAGCAGCACCTTGCAAATCTAAACACAGTTTTACCATACAACCCAGCAATCATTTTCCTGGGTATTTACCTAAATGATTTGAAACTTATGTCCACCCAAAACCTTTGCATGTGAATGTTTATAATGGTTTTTTTCAGAATTTCCCCAAACCAGAAGCAACCAAGATATCCTTTAATAAATGAGTAAATTAACAAACTGTGGTACATCCATATAATAGAGTGCTGTTAACTGATAAAGAGTAATGGAGTATCAAGCCCTGTGAAAACATAGATGAATACTTATCAACAATGATGAGATGTTATCTCACCTCTCACCTCATGGTTTGCATATACGAGATACAGTAAGTAAGCTGTGCCTATAGGTGAAAAGTAAGGTGTGAAGACTAAAGGCAACCATTGTTCTCAAGCAGAAATGACAGTGTGATGACGGTAGAGTGACATTTCTAAGTTACTGAAGGGAAAAAAAAACTTCAAAAACTTTTTCATAAGTTCAAAAACAAAGAATCCAGGGGCACTTGGCTGGCTAAGTCAGTAGGGCATGTGACTCTTGATCTCAGGGTTGTGAGTTCAAGCCCCATGTTGGGCATGAAGCCTACTTAATTAAAAAAAAATTAAAACAAAAACAAAAACAAAGAATTCATAACCACAACTGTTACTGGAAGTCTGACGGACAAACGGATGTGGTAACAGAAATACAGACTTCATGAAGAGCATTGAAAGTGGTAACCACATGGTAAATATGTAAGATATTTTTCTTGCTATTTAAATCTCCCTTAAAGATAACTGGTTATTTAACAAAAATAGTAAGGTGTGGGTATAAAATTAAGATGTATCTTGATAAGTAAACAAACATCAGGAAGAAATAAGACTATACTATTCTAAGTCAGCTCAAGTGGTATTATAAATATCGCTCTAAGGTTGACTATTATTAAAGGTGAATATAAACACCTTGCAGCAACCATTACATACCAAAATAAAACTAGAGTGGTAGCTAATAAGCCAACAAAAGAGAGAGAAGATAAGTTTTTAAAGATTCAATTAATCCCAAAGAAGGCAGAAAAAAGGAAAAGAGGGGCAAAGATCAAATGGGACAAACTGCAAAATGATAAACTCACACTTAACTGAGTCAAGAATCACACAAAATGTAGACTGGCTAAATACCCCAATGAAGAGATATGGATTTTAAATTGGATAAAAAAGCAGGATTCACCTATATGCTGGCTACAAGAAATGTGCTTTAAATAAAAAGAAACAATTGGGGTAAACGTTAAAATATACAGAAAGATATGCCATGCTAATCAAAAGAAGCTGGAGTAGCTCAATAAACATTAGGCAATGTAGAGTTTAGAGCAAACACTACTACCAGGGATAAAAAAAAAAAGTCATTTCATAACTATAAAGGGGTCAATTCATCAGAAAGATATAACAATCTCACATTTTTATACACTTAAAAACAGATCTTCCAAATACACAATGCAACAGCTAAAAGAATTCCAAGGAGAGATAGATCCACAATTTTACTCAGAGATTTCAATTTCCTTTTCTCAATAACTGATAGAACAGGCAGATGAAAAATCAATATGGATACGGAAGCTTTGCATCACACATATGACACTGTAGGAAATCCATCTTATAGCAGAAGACAAGTTTACTGAATACACTCCTCTCACATACACATTCCATCCTATCTGAAGCTATATATTGAGAAGTGAGAACCTAGATGAGAGAATAAAAGCTCCACTGCCCATCTCTCTTACACAAAACACTCGTTTTGCAAGGAATTAGTACAAACAGTGCGTAATATACAGAGATCTTATTAAAATGCAGATTCTGAAAAAATTAAGTCTGGCACATAGCCCAAGACTCTGCATTTCTGACAAGTCCCCCTGTGTGTTCCTAGTGATGTTGACAATACAAAACAATGGGGTGTCCTCAAAATGGCAAGGGACTAGAAGATGGGAATAAAGTGAGTAAAGGAAGCTAGGGTCTCCTTAGTTTTGCCTGCTTCTACAAAGTCAATAACAGATAAAAACATAACACTGTTTCTAGTGATTCTAATGTGGTCAGTCAAGGTATACAAAGCATACAATACACATTATTTCATTTAATCTTCAAAATAACTTTTTGAAGTAAATACTATAATTATCTTAATTTTTAATTTTTCAGAGATGGAACTTGAAGTTTTGAGAGGTCGGTCATTTACACACATCCCAGGGCTATCTAACTAACTACCTGGCTTAGCAAAGCAGAGGTGTTCTAAGCACTAAATGAGCTCCATGAAAATTTTATTTTCCCAACATTTCATCTAAAATCACATAAATTCCAGATTTCTATTTCTTTTGAGTCCTCTCTCCCCTTCCTCACTGGAAAGACCTAAGCATAATCACAAAACTGAGCAGAGAACTTTCTCAAATACCATTAGACAACCAAACTGGCAAGTTATTACTATAAATAGATGCCATTCAACATCTTCTGGCTACTTTTCTGTTGTGTCTAAAAGAGATGTTTAATATTTTCACTTTTAAAGAGTATAACTAATTGATACAAAATTAAAGGCAAGAGAGCTGAAAATGCTAGCGTTCATGGTGATGGTGATGTCAAATTAGACCTACTTGCATCCAGGTCGCTCCTCAAGCCAAGAGGAAATGGTGACCTGCGAAGAGACAAATGGGATGTATACTGATGGTTTCAAGGAGGAAGCAATATTCTGAATCTTCCAAAATGTTTTATAAAGCACATGTACTGTTTTTAAAACCAGAAAGAAATAAGGTAGACATCTATAATTGAATAAGGCATTAATTACCAACTATTCCCTTGGCTCTCCCTAGTTCCTCAAATGCTAGCACTAGTCATAGAGTTGAGGAAAGATTAACAGATACATATTTGTAACTATATCCAGAGGCTAGAAAATTCTAAAAGTGCTGTCCTAGCTAATGATGAAAAAATACAGAAAATCTATGTAGTGAGAAATCAAACACCCTAAATTAAAGTTTCTTTGAACAGGTGTCCCGCAGTGAATGCCCGAGAGTCCCTGCAGCTTTGCAGGACAGGTGGTGCTCAGGTGTCTCACATGCTTGGGGGTTATTTCTAAGCACTTTCATCATCTCTAAAAGAGAGGTGGTAATGGTGTTCCCCAGCCACAAAGGAGAAAATAAGTATAAACAGACATATAATGTCTTCCCAACCACTTGGCACTTTATGGAAGATACCCGAATTTTCTCAAATTTTTAACTTTACAAGAAACCTACCAAAAACCTGTCCAAAACCAAAATTTAGAATTATTTTATCCTCTAAGTAGGGGTTGGAAACCAATCACAAGGCACTTAAAACACACTTCTTTTGCTGTCTTGAAGGTAGTAGAAGTTCTACTAGTTGTCAGATTAAATATTATGGCACTTTAAAACTGAAAAGGCAGATGAAATTTTCATCTCAACATTAAACCTCTTTCCAGAAAAGAAAGAAATGGGGACAAAGAGGAAAAGATAAATGGTATGTTTTGGCAACAGGGAATGTATTTCTAGTTTTATGGCAAACTGCACCCAACCAAAAAAATCTGTCACTGAAGAATGTAATCACAAATAGTTTTATGAATAGCTGAAACTATTGCCTTGCTTATAATAAGTGAGGCTAAATTTTTAGCATTTTAAACAAATTTTCACATACATCCATCTGGCAACAATGAAGGCTACATTTCCCCTGGATAGAAGGGTATGGCCAACGTTTTCAATACGATAGTTCAGAAGATCCCATCACGGTGAGAAGTACTAATCTCAGACTATTTAAGAGATGGTATAGAAAATTCATGAAGAAGTTGGGGTAAAAATGAATGGCTATGAAACTTCCCCTCTGTTGTAGTTTCTTCACAATCCTTACCATATTTCTTCCCTGGCAATCCCCCAAAGAACAGAAGTCTTTGCAAAAATTTCAGTTGCCTCTTGACCTGTTAAGCCAAATAACATTTCTATGCAAAAAATCCTTTTATATTGTATCAGTTTTATGTTATATCAGTTCTAATATATTTTTAGCAAGTAATTTGGGGCAAGAATACTCTTAAAGCTGCTTCTATACCCTATCTTGCCAGATTGCCAGACTTGCATTTTGAACTTTGCAAAGTCAGCTCTGGCATAGCAGGTCCACTAAGAGTCCACAGCAAACGGCTGCTGCGAGCTGTCAGAACACAAGAAAAAAAGGGGCTCCAAAAGACCAAAAAGTGGCGGTACCTTCGTAGTGGGCACCAAAAAGACCTGAGTCAACTCCCAAAACAATTCTTTGCTTTATTGATGATTTCAAATTTTGCAGCCATCTGATTGACAACATTCACAAAACCATCCACAAATGCTGCAGAAACAAAAGCCGACAGTACACATAGTCCAAAAGGCAAGGTTTTTTTATTTTTGTTTTTTTCCATAAAACCTATCCTTCCCTATTAGTTCTGTTACCTCAATGACATGCTCTTGGCCTCCCATCCTGTACCCTTCCCCATCAAGTGACTCATTTTTTCTCACACTGGACATTTCCTAAATGCATACAAAAAGCTTAGATACCCAAGAGCATTAACATAACAGTTTCCACCATTGGTATTATGATCCAAGTTAAGAAACTAAAGGAACAAAATTGTAGAGAATACTTTCAGAGCTAACACTGTGGTCTGATAAATTCAAAGGCACCGAAAAACGTGCATCTCAAGATCAACACTGCAGAAGCAGAATTCTAAATATTCATAAGCAACAAGATCTTTACTAAGAATCATCTCAGTCAAGACAACAAAACTAACCCTAGTCAGGTAGATAGCTATTTGTAATGAACGACACATTTTGAAGAGAAAACCAGATTATAACATTTAATCCTGAAAGTTTTATTTCGTAAACCTATTTATATGGAGACAGACTCTATATCTAAAAGTGCAGATTTTTTAAAAATTTCCTTCACCATTTGGGGGATGGAAAAGCATCCCTGATTTGTATATTAAAGCACAAGCATCTGTCCTACTGATGATATTCTAGGGAAGCACATTAGCATAAAATTTAACGATGTCAAATAAGTGGATGTGAAATAGGGACTGCGTAAAGACACTATTTCCAAGGCTGACAGAAACATCACTGTTTAGAAATGCAAATGAAACCATTATGTTCAATAATTATATGAAAATATGAACAGTTCAGCATGTTTTCCAGCCCTGATGGCGGTTAATGGGATGTACGCTTATGTAAATAACTACTATTAAAGCTAATGCTGAAAAAAACTAATAAATTCATACTAAAGCAACTGATTTAGTATGCTTTTAAACCCCAGCAGTGCTCACTTATTAGAAAAGAGTGCATTATTATGTTTAGAACTCATTACTGCTACAAGTCACTGCAACTCCATCAATTACCATGCATTAATGAAAATGGGACACATACAAAAAAAAAATTATTGCCTCTCAGCAGTTTTCTTTAAAGACAAAATCTAGGGGTATTACCATCATGGGGCCTTGTGGGGAACTTATCCACACTATAATCTTTATTACTGAAACAGTACTCCCAACATCACCACCCTAGGGTATTTTGATAAGAAGAGCTAACCTGTATGTAAAAATATCAATGTTTTAAAAGACTGATCATTAAACATCAATAAGAAAATTTTTAATACTTAAATTGTGGCACCTGGTCCATTTTTTTAAAGGGAGGTTAAGAGATGAAAATACACAGGGGTAGTCATACCAGTAGAGTGGACAGATGGTTTCATTCCAAGATGCTCTCTGATGAAGCAGATAAATCAGTTCGACATTTATGCCTCAGTGAATTCTGTGGAACTAAGGTATTGGATTTTTAAGAACAAACCTAAAATTTCCTTTTTGGCCACAAGATGGACTTTCTGGCGATATATTAAATATTTAGTACAAGAAATTAAGAAACTGGAAAAGCCTTGTAGTTTAAAATTCAAGTTTAGCTAGCACCTAACAGCAAGTAAATGCTGACAGGGCAGGAATACAAATTTGGAAATGCCTTTGCTCTCACTCTACTTGTGTCAACTTTCACAATTTATTCTATTTCTTTAACATATGTAATTAGAGTGATCCTTCGTCCTTTTCTAGCATCCAGAAAAACATAAAACACTTTGGTACCTCCTAAATGTGAAAAGATTTGCTAACTCTCAGACACAGTCTTGGTATATACAGTGAGTATATGTTTATTTCAACAGTGTAAGAGTCACATCAGTCCAAGCGTTTGTGGTTTCGGCTCTCACATGTTTATTCATCTCCTAAGCTTTTACTACAATTTAGATACAGTATCACTAGGTGGTGGTAGAGCGCTATGACTGTGCTGCTCCAGCAATGAAGTAGAAGTTTTCTCTCAAGAGTCTGATCCAGTAACTCAGGAATAACAACTCATTCGTGTAACCATTATTTTTTGAGTACATACTGAGTACCAGGTTTTGTACTAGATTCTCAGTGTACAATAGTGTACAAGGCAGGGGCGCCTGGGTGCCTCAGCTGGTTGAGTGTCTGACTCTCGATTTTGGCTCTGGTCATGATCCCAGGGTCATGGGATTGAGTCCCATGCTG
Source organism: Panthera tigris (assembly GCF_018350195.1). Taxonomy (NCBI): domain Eukaryota; kingdom Metazoa; phylum Chordata; class Mammalia; order Carnivora; family Felidae; genus Panthera; species Panthera tigris. The sequence goes on along the minus strand of NC_056671.1, from coordinate 57,793,065 downwards.
GGCTCCACACTAAGCATGGAGCCTGCTTAAGATATTTTCTCTCTCTCTCTCTCTCTCTCTCTCTCTCTCTCTCTCTCTCTTTCTCTCTCCCTCTGACCCTCTATCCCACTCATGTGCCTCTCTCAAATAAAAAAATAAAAATAGTGCACAAGACAGAAATGATGTCCCATAAGGGAAATAGAAAATAAATAAATATGTAAGACTGTTCAAGTGCTATGAATAATCAATACCCATTCACGACTAAAAAAAGACAAAAAACAACCTCTTAGCAAACTAGGAAGAAAACAAAAATTATTCCTTGTGGTAAAAGGCATTTATTAAAAATCTATAGCTAATATCAATCTTAAGGATGAAATATATATTTCCCCCTAAGATATAAAACAAAGCAAGAATGTTCTTGGTCATCACTTCTATTAAATACCTAACCAGAGGTACTGCTATAAAGCAAGAAAAAGAATAAAAGGCATAAAGATTAGAAAGAACTAAAATTGTTTTTATTTGCAGATGGCACATTGTTTGAATAAAAAAACCCTAAGGAATCTGTAAAACAACTATTAAAATGAACAAGTGACAATTTAACAAGGTCAAAGGATACAAAATCAATATACAAAAAGCAATTGTATTTCTAACTCCAACAACTGAAAATTAAAACTAAAACTAAATTGAGTACAAACTTTTCAAAACTAGCAGACTCCTTCATGCTGACTAGAATGCCTACATGAGAGCTGAACTTAGAACATCAAGTTAACAAGTGTGGCTCCCTAAAACGTATGGAGTTGTCGTACCTGTCTAAAATTGCCCAAACTCAGATGTTCTTTTACATGAAAAATAAACAAATACATATCTTGTTTTGATTACCTTACTTTGAATTTTTTAAAAAATGTTTATTCATCTTTTTGAGAGAGACAGAACGTGAGCGGGGGAGGGACTGAGAGAGAGACACACACAGAATCTGAAGGAGGCTCCAGGCTCATAGCTGTCAGCACAGAGCCCAACGCAGGGCTCAAACTCACAAACCGTGAGATCATGATGCTTAACCGAATGAGCCACCCAAGAGCCCCTGGCATTTTAAATTTTTTTAATGTTTATTTATCTTTGAGAGATAGAGAGACAGAGAGCACAAGCAGGGAAGGGTTAGAGAGAGAGGGAGACAGAGAATCTGAAGCAGGCTCCAAGCTCTGAGCTGTCAGCACACAGCCCAACACAGGGCTTGAACCCACCAACTGCAAGATCATGATCTGAGCAGAAGTTGGACACTTAACTGACTGAGCAACCCAGGCGCCCCTGGCATTTTCTGTTATAGACAAAAAAGCTTAATACTGACCCAGATTCATAAAACACCCTTAACTACGCTCCATCCAGTCCTAGCCTTTTCAGCTTTGCTTCTGATTTCTTTTCCTTGAGATCTCTCCTATGCCTTGGAGATTCCTTAGCAATTCCTACCTGATTTCTGTTGGCAATAAGCTTTCTTAAAAGTGCTTTAAAATTTTTAAAGGATATTCCCTCATATAGCCAAAAACATTTTGCTTCAAAATATATATCGTCTCTTCAAAAATTAGAAACCTAGTTACTCTCTGGGCAACAGAAGTTTGAATATGGACTCTGAAAGGAAAAAAAAAAATCTTCAAATAGAAAATAATATCTGAAATAAAAGATAGTATTTCAAAGATTTGTCAACCATGGCTTTATATCCATTTATGTTGTAAACTTTTTCAGGGCAAGGAAATATTTTTGTAGACCTTATATTTTTATAGAACATTTATAGTTTTGAAAAAAATTTTTTGAAAAAAATTTGCTAAAATATCACTTCATGTGGTAAATAGTTCAGATATTATTCACTTGTTATATCTGATGAAATTAAGACTTGCAGAGGTTTATCCAAGGCCAAACAACTACTTTAAGGCAAAATTAAGTTAAGATTTCAAGTTGTAGGATTCTAGTGCTCTTTCCAAAATACTACAGTGTTCCTGATATACACATTGAGATAAGTCATATTTGAGACTTCTGGTCTCTAATTAACTGAGAGTTTACAAAAAGGACTTTTCATATGATATTTTTTAAGAAAAAAAAGCTGCCATAGGAGCATAAAGCACTTCTCAGCTATCTCAAATTACTATATAGTACCATATGAAGAATATGCTGTGCTATCACCCAATGATTACACTCACCATCATATGGAAACTTCCTCTTATTTCCTTTGCCTCTATAGACTGCTTAACTAGTTCTTGTGCTTTTAACACTGATGCCTTGGAGTTATTAAGGTGAGACAGAGGTGGCTATTTGGCAACTTTTCCCTGCATTAGACTAATAGCTATTCTGTCACCATAGCCATAGGTTCTTTTCTCTATTGTCAAACTGTCTCTATCGCAAATTTTCTCTAGGGCAATTACTATGTCTAACCTTTTCTGTTTGTTTCAGCTCTTATTTTCTCCTTTTCCTCTGGCCACTTTTCCTGTGTTTATCAGTTTTTGTACGGAAAAAAGGTTTTATAGGCTATGGCCCCAAAATAAAATACACATATCATAAAAACTATTTGAAAAACTGACCAACATGGGGCACCTGGGTGGTTCACTCTGTTGAGCATCCGACTCTTGATTTTGGCTCAGGTCATGATCCCAGGGTTGTGGAATTGAGCCCCGTGTCCAGCTCTGTGCTGAGCAAGGAGCCTGCTTAAGATTCTCTCTCTCTCTCTCTCTCTCTCTCTCTCTCTCTCTCTCTCTCTCTCCCCGCTGCCTCCCTCCCTTCCCCTCCCCTCCACTGAAGCATGCTCTCTCTAAAGTAAAAAAAAAAAAAAAAAAAAAGTAATTAAAAAAAAAAAAAAACCCTGATCAACAGGAACACAACAAATATTATCTTTAGATATTAGGATTTTCTAGGCTACATTTATTTAGAAATTCGAGGACTAATTAAGACTGGACACAAAGAACTATTTCTCCATTTGGCTGTGCTCTTCACAAGCCTGAGGATTCAAAAAAATAGATCAACAGATTGGTATTTCTGTATTAGCAAAAGATAATAAAATTGAGAGAAAGCATCAATCTTCACCATCTTATCTATAGGGAGATCTATTTCAGATACTCAATTACATGATTATACAATAATTACTGCTATTACTTCTGAAAACTTAGAGCTGGAAATGCAGAATCTTAGGCATAACTATCAAAATAAAAAAGGAAATGTTACTGTATAAGTCTCTAACTGAAGTGAGGATATTTCCATCTGAATCATTTAAGCATTCATAAATGAAGGCCACACTAAAGAACGCTAAGACACATTTGCTACTCCTTAATAATAAAGTCATTCATTACATTCTTCAAGTCTAAGGCAATTACTAACTGTAGTATGGCAAATGGATCTAGCTGAAGAGATTACGTCAGAATAGCCCTTCAAAGATAGTAATGTAAAAGACTAAACAAAATAATGAACTCTCCCAAATAATAATAATTATGAGATTGATTTACTGAAAGTCTATTCTTCATTCAAGAACTACTGAAACTTCCCAAAGTAATTTTAAATGATGCTAGATTTAGTACTATTCATCCAGTGCAGAACTATCACCGAAAAAACTTTTTTAATTAAAGAGATGTAAATACACATATATATACACGTATATATATACATATATATGTGTGTATTTACATCTCTTTAATATATGTATATATATGTACATACACGTGTATATATATGTATATTGTATTTCAGTCCGCTGAGCTTATTTACCTGTGGGCATCAAAAACAAATGAATCCCTTAGTCTCAAGGGCAGCTTTCAAGCCCCAGTACACACTTGTTTGAATCATAGTGTTACTCACTATAAAGCAACAAAGCAGTTGCTCTCCAGGGTCCTAAGGCTCCACATCTGGAGCCTTCAACATGCCAAGGAAATAAAAACACTATCAAAATCAAACTGGGAAAGTAAAGCTTTTGTTTCATTATAAAATTGGTACACTACAGATACTAAAAGGATCTCAGACAATAATAAGGTAAAGGAATCCCTAAAAGCAAATATCATTAAAAAATAATACAAAATAATATTTTAAAAATTATTTTTCAAAGTGCATTAACGCCCAACCAGGGGAATAAAAATAAGGGAGAATGATTAGAGAATGATATCTGAAAACATAATAATGTTTAGAAACACTACTCTTGTACAGATACACTGAAAGGCCTTTTCACCTTATACTTTATAGAATAAAGAATAAAATTACCAAAGAACTAAGTACATGTTAAATACTGTCTAAATCTGCTTAGGCTGGAATGACAAAATATCACAAACTAAGTGGCTTAAACAATAGAGCTTTACTTTCTCACAGTTTGAGAGCCTGGCAAGTCCAATAAGGCCCTGCAGGGTTTGGTTTTTGGTGATAGCTCTCTTCTTGGCCACCTTCTTGCTGTATCCTCATAAGGTGCAGGGTGGGGGGTGAGGGGGCCAGAGAAAAAGAGAGAGATCTCTCCTCCTCTTCTTGTAAGGCCATAGTCCTATTGGATTAGGCCTGACCCGTATGACCTCATTTAACTTTAATTACCTCCTAAAAACCCCATCTCCAGACACAGTCCCATTGATGGGGTTAGGACTTACATATATGAATGTTGGAGGGACACAATTCTGTCCACAGCTAATACTAAAATATATACATACATAAACAAATGAACCTTGCTAAACCCAGAATAGAAGGCAAAGAGACTGAAAAGCACAATCTCATATCTCAATACCCCAAAGCATGTAAATTTAGCAACTCGATAAACTTATCAGAATTTAAGATTTGTTTCATTTTCACAGAACTAAAAATCAGAAAAGGTACTATAAGATGGAAAGCAGGTCTAATCGTTTGCTGGCACATTTGTTTTGACACATAAATATGCTCAAAATTCTCTTCCAGACTTAAACTAAAAAACATTCCTTCAAATTTAGATACCCCTTTGGCTGGACAACATCTCCTTTTATTCACAACTTTCACTTTCTCACCCCTACTCAGACTTAAGTCTTAGACTTAAAGTCATTGTAAAGTGCCTGATTCCCATAAAATGCCATTGAAATGCTCCTGCATTCAATGACTTGTATAAAGACACAAAGGTATAAAGCAGCTGATCCAAGACTCTGATGTAAGCTTTCTTATTCAAAATCCAGTAGCACTGCAAGAACACCACAGTTGCTCAAAGAAGGATAAGACACACAAGTTAGGGCAGTTAGTACAGGTAAAGAATCCTAAAAGCCAAATACTATTAAAAAATTGTCAGAGAAAATGTCTTAAAGAGTTATTGAAGAAGAATCTGAGTAAAAGGAACAATGACACAGAAATAGAAATAACTGAAATAAAGAAAAAAAAAAACCCAATGAGGCTTTCCTAATATGTATGGACCACACAAGGAAGGGAGTCATAAAAATGAAGGTCACATATATTATGTGATATCAGTAACTGAGTGTTTAAACGTTAAAATTAAGAGCATGCATTTGATACTTTGGGCCATTAAGAAGCCATGGAAAGGGATTTGAAGGCAAGTGATGTAATAAAAATAGTCCTTAAGAAAGACTAGCCCAGCAGCAATGATGGGATGAAGTTAGGTAAAGGGCTAGAGAACAGAGACAGAGATGAAAGGATACTATAGAGTAATGGAGGAGGCACGCAGTAAAGCGTTCAAAACAACAGCAAAAAACAATGGGCTCAGAATTTCAGAAGGAAATGATAAAGGCTTGGTGACTGAACAGAAAAACCAAGACACAAGAAAATCTCAGGAACATTCTACATGTCTGGATTTCTGGATAATTTTAGGTTAAGTACCAAAAAACAAAAAAAAAAATTTAACCAACTTTGAAGAGCAAAGCACTGTAAAATGTATTACAAATTTTTGTAAAACTGTGCTTTAACTGCAAAGCAGGCTAGAAAAGCAAGGCTTATTGATATTTGTATCATTCATTGCTGCAGAAATGATTTGGTGTAAGGGAAAGCCACGGGATGTCAAAAGATTTCACTCATAACTGCAATGGGCTGTTTCAATTACCTCTCCAGACCAGTATCTTTACCTGTAAAATGAGAATAAGAGTATCTGCCTCACCTAACTGTGTTATTGTGAAGATTAAAAAGTATACAAGAAAGTGCTCTGTAAATAGGAAACCAATATATAAAAGTTAGAGGTCTTACTAAAAGAAGTACTAGAAGTACTAAAAAGTAACAGGGGATAAAAGTAATTTAATGTTATTGTTTCGATGCCTCAGGATCATCACTATGAATGTTAACTACTGCCCTGCACTTAATTTATGAAGGCCTTGCGATATATCGAGGTGGAAAGAGTTCTGGACTGATACGCATTTTCAGTTCTTAGGTGGTTTTTAATAGTTTTCCCGTGGAGTCCCCTGTCAGCTTAAAGATTCTCACTGTAGCTCCAAACCTTACTTCTAATTTTCTGCTTTTAATCTGCACTGGACTTATAAACTAGACACCAGATAATGAGTTTATTATTATCCACATGACAGCTCATACAAGAGAAGTGCATACAAAGGGGACTACAGCAGGTGAGGAGTACTTATTATTTTTATTCTTGGATGAGTTCCAGACAAGTAAAGTGTAAATACAACTCACTACCACAGAGTAGCTTAACACCTAAAGGCTTACTGGAATGAAATTTAAATATATGGATAAAGTTTTATAATTTTTCAACATTCTGTAAACATTTATCCTCAATTCCTCTCTGTAGTCTAATATCCAAGTATTTTTAAGAGAACAAAATAATCTTTAAGAGCAGTTTAGGCAACAACAATGCTAGTAATAATCAGTTCTTTCCTTAAGCATGCTTATTTTTCTATAATACAAATAGAAAGAGTTATTTAATCTGTTATCATGATTTTAATGACATTCCAGGGCAATATCCAATAATAATGTCCCAAAACCTGTTAACTTTATACAGCATCAGAGAGAAAATAAAATGGCCTCAAGAAGCACAACTTCCACAGTATTAGAGATAATTATTAGATTAGTAAAATAATACTGTCTAGGAATTGTTAACTTGAATACACTGACTTTATCCAAGTACACAGAATATATTCTGTCATCAGAGAATTCAATTTGTAAACATAAAAAACAAAAACCCACAATTTATTGAAAACAGAAAGGCCAAGATTCATCAGAGCTGATAAGGTGTATGGCAATGTACTTTAGCTGTATTTGTATATGACACTACCAAACACCAAAGCACCCCCTCCTCTGCTATAATCCTCATTTTAAGGTTAGAATTTTTATCCTCCCAAAACCATTTCTAAGACTAGAGCATCTTCTGTCTTCTCTTATAATGGGCCAGAAAAGTCAATTAGAAAGGAGAAACATCTTTTTTTTGAAACGTATTTCCTTTCTCATGAAACTTCTTTCTACTATCCTTCCCTACCCTCCCTACCCACCCAATAGCACTGCACCCAGATCTAGGATAGAGCTTCCTACAGTACGGTTCCTATCCTTGGCAAAATCCAACAGATCACCGTGGCAGATCATGCTAGTCTGGCTCCTGTAGCGGAGATGTATAATTAAATAGGAAGCTTTGAATACCTCTCAAGTATTACCATTATTCAAACCAGCGATTTCTTTTTAAATAATTAGATAAAATTCTTATGAATTTTCTCCAATCTATTTTCAGCACACACATACTAAGACCCTTGGCTCATTCTAAAACATTCCTCAAAAAAGTTAAGGTTAGTTATTTAAAAATCTTTTTTCCTACAGGGCGCCTGTGTGGCTCAGTCGGTTGGGCATCCAACTGTGACTCAGGTCGAGATCTCATGGTTTGTGGATTTGAGCTCTATGTCAGGCTCTGTGCTGACAGCTCAGAGCCTGGCGCCTGTTTGGGATTCTGTCTCCCTCTCTCTCTGCCCTTCCCCCACTCGCGCGCATGCGCGCTCTCTCTCTCTCTCAAACATAAACATTAAAAAAAAGTTAAAAAAAATTACTTCTTCCTAGAGCAAGGTTTCTAAAATGATCACCCATGCAATGGGCTCAAGGATCTGAGCTATAAAGACCTCTAAAGACCTCTTCAATTTACTAAGTCCTAATCGGAGAGATAATGGTAACAGGTCAGGAAGAGAAAAAAATTTCTGTCTGGTTTCTGGGAGAGGAAAATCAAACCTGGTTCCCTCCCAATGAGGACCCAACAGGTCTAAGTGGTACAGAGACATTACATCTTTCACAGACATTAGAAGATAAAGGAGAGAACAAATCACTGTCACTCTGCTAATAGGCCTCTAAACAGCCTAGACACTTGCATAACCTGATGAAAGCCATCGGAACCCTAGTGAAGGAGGACAAAGAAATGAGAAGGCATTATTAGCTATCCACATATTATAGAAGGAAACAGAGACTCAGAACTGAGTTCAGTAGCTTTCCCAAGGTCAGACAGCTAACCAACACTAAAGCAGGATTTTGTCTCTAAAGCCACTGTGCTTTCTTCTCTATCACTTCCCTCACTACACCAGTTAAAACAGCAAACATCAGATCTGACTTTTCTTCTGTAAGTTTTTGATATCATCCTGACCTGAGACATATGTTCTGAAAATATAATTAGCTCAGATATTAATCAACTTTTCTAATGCCTACATTCTCTATGTCTTGTACTATTACGTGTTAACATGCGTCAGAACTATTCCTACTGGACATATTTCTCTCTAAATTTCAGATTTATCTCTCCCTTCATACCCATTTAGTGAGGCAGAAATCTACTAGGTTCATCAGGCTGCTTGACTTTGTAAATGGCATATTCATTTACACAGATAAGTTCTCAGGAAATAAGCTTTGTTCAAAGACTAAAAATTACAAAAATTTTTATGTTTTAGTAATAAATTCTCTATTTACCATAAGAGCAAATCCTTCAAAAGCCTGGTCCAAATGCAAACATGTAAAATATCTTTTCTCTTTTTCACTAAGGGTCTGTGTTCATATAAAGTCATAAATCAAGTTATTAGAACTTTTAAGACAAAAAACCTATAAATTTAGTAGAACACATTTTAAAATTCCAAAAATAAGAATTCATATAGTTCCTAACACAGAAACAGACTGCAAAATGATCTAAAATTATATGATTTCATGTATATGAAAGAGTCTGAATCATTCATGTATGATAGGTAATATATCTGTATTTAAAATTATATTGTTTTAAGTTATAACCTTGTTTTATGTTTCTAAGTTTCATAGGGTTTTATGTACTGTAAAATTGTCCATATTAACCTTTGACAGGTTTATGCCAGTAAAGGAGATTTGGCACCTGAGCAATCTACTTGGAATAAAAACCATGGGTGTTGCTGTTTTTAAATCATATCTTCCCAAGTGAGTCAGTCAGAGAAAGACAAAAATCATATGACTTCACTCATATGAGGACTTTAAGAGACAAAACAGATGAACATAAGGGAAGGGAAACAAAAATAATATAAAACCAGGGAGGGGGACAAAACAGAAGAGACTCATAAATATGGAGAACAAACTGAGGGTTACTGGAGGGGCTGTGGGAGGGGGGAGGGGCTAAATGGGTAAGGGGCACTAAGGAATCTACTCCTGAAATCATTACTGCACCAAATGCTAACTAATTTGGATGTAAATTATAAAAAATAAAAAATAAAAAAATTTTAAAAACAAAGAGTAATAGTAAATAACATAAAACCTCAGGATATATGAAGGTCAAAACTTTCAAGGTCTTAAATTATCTCAACTTTTCATACTGAATTACCATGTATATGATGTTTCCTGTAATTCTTCCATCATTTTGTATTAAAACAAAACAAAACAAAACAAAACAATCATGTCTTCCTTTCTCCCTTCTTTGACAACTTCTACAAATACCACCTTATCTTTTGGTGATTCAAAAAATCTTAAACCAATTATATTAACTAAACCATTTTGATTTTTGATAATGGTCTAACATTTGCTCCAATCTTCATTCACAATAATAATAAATGCTCAAGTCAAATCCTTTTTATAGATCCAACTATGACATCCGTCTAAGTCTTGGACTTATTTACATGCCTTTTCCTTTCCTTTTTAGGTTATCAGACAGATCAGAGGTCAGCAAAATTTTTTTTTAAGTTTATTTATTTATTTTGAGAGAAAGAGAGTGAGCAGGGGCAGGGCAGAGAAAGAGGGAGAGAAAGAGAATTCCTAGCAGTCTCTGCACTGACCCTGGGCTCAAACTCAGCAACCGCAAGATCATGACCTGAGCTGAAGTCAAAAGTCAGACACTCAACCGATTGAGCTACCCAGGTGCCCCAGCAAGCTTTTCTGCAGAGAACCAGAAATAAATATTTTAGGTTATGTGGGCCACAGGGTCTTCGTTGCACCTACCCAGCTTGCAGCTGGAGCCCTAAGAGCAGCCATACATAATACATAAATGAATGGGCGGGGCTGGATTTAGCTGGCACCTACTGGATTTGGCCCATGGCAGTAGTTAACTGACCCCTGAGCTAAGTCATGGGAAAAATAGGACAAATTGTGCTACTACAATCACCTGAGGTATCTTACTACTTAGGCTAACGAAAAAAAAAAAACACTCATAGCCATGCTGAGTTTAGACTTAAGCACTAAATCCATTAATCTTGATCCAAAGAGTGCTAAAATATAATAGTCCACCAAAATTAGATTTTACTTTTCAGAAAGCCACACATTTTGGTTAAGCATATTACCAGATAAATGAGGCCCTAACTGAGGTCAGGCTTTCAAACCTTCTCACCTTGATTCCCTTTCTCACCTTATTTCCCCAACTCACCCCAATTCCACTGGACACAATACTGATTTTGTTGTTGTTGTTGTTCCAGGAAGGCCAAGGCATCATCTCCCCCCTACTATATATAAAGTGGTTTCTGTTTCCCTTATTCTGTTACCAGATAGAGTTGAAGGCTGACTTCATGCCCAATTCCCCTTCTCCCTTGCTGCCTTTCACTCTATAAACTGGACAGGTTAAATGCTTACTTTCTCAGCCCTTCTCGCAGCTTAGCATGGCCATATAATAAAGTTCAGGACAATAAATATCTCATGAAAGACTGCCGGCGGTGGGGGCGGGAGGGAGGGGAGGTGAGGGGGCACCAGGGGCAGTACCCTGAGAAAGATTTTACATTTTTTTAAAAAAGGAGCTGGAGTCACAACTGCCAGAATTCCTTCCTCCTCACTTTCTCCCTGCCTTAGAGCAACTTTGATATCTGGAATTAGAGCAAACATTCTGCAAGCTGACATTCTGCAACCATTAGAAGAAGCTAAGAGAACTGTAGAGATCCAGTGCTGAAAACTTTAAGCCACTGAAACAATGCCAGAAGCCACTTATCTCCAGAGTGGTTACATGGGAAAAGATAGACCCTGTAAAGTGAATTTTTGTTACAAATGAAAATATTCCTAATCTACCTTTTCTTGGAAGTCCTGAGTCACTACTCCTTGCAAGAAGTGAAGGACTCAAAGTGGCTGAGCACAGTTTGTTATAAATTCTGACCAAATGGCACTAACTTTAACCAGGGAGAGAAAAGTAGCAGGAGGAAAATCACAAAAGAGGGTCGAGCCTGAGTTGACAGCCTAGGTACAATAAAGTCAATGAAGGCAAAGAAAAGACAAAAGCCAAGATGATTATGCAAATGCTAAAGAAACAGAAAATAAATAACTGGAAAAAGTATACCAGTAGATTGTGGGGAAATAAACTTAAAAATGCTCTACTCAGCAAATCAAATCTGAAAATTCTGATTAATTTCTAATGATGTATTCCCACTGTTAGAAAAACAGAAGTTAAGAACTCAGCTTTTACAGTTACATTTTTATGCTTTTCCCCCAGTGAATTAATTTATCTTCACACTTCTGTTTCCCTGGTATTCACAAGGGTATAGTTACTGTCCATATATGATTATTTTGACACTTGAAGAGTCTTTGAAATAATTATTAATGATCAAGTTACTGATGGTATTGACAGGAAGGACACTGGTCCCTTCAAGTAGTCATATACTAGGTTAGCTGGCTGATCCATCAGCCTAGTTTTAGGGACAGTCACTTCTCTTATATATCAACGCCACTGCAAAAATACCTAAAGATAAGTAATTCCACCCAGTCAAAAGAAACTTCAGAAATATGCTTATTTTAACTCACATATTCCCTAAAGTACAATTCTTAAGTTGAAAGTTATTTTACTATCTTACAAATAATGCAGTATTTATATTACACACACACACACACACACACACACACACACACACACCCCTCTCTAGTTCTAGACCTGATAGTCTTCTCCTCCATGAGAATTTTGGTGATGTTATGCTGTAGTGTAAACACCTATCAATTATAACACCTACAAATTACAATGGATTTTTTTATCATTATTTATTATTTTTATGATTTCAGAGTAGAATTCCTTAGGGCTGCCAAAGCTTTAGCTGGAAAGAATACCAAACACAAAGAGGTTTCAGGCTCAACTGCAGTAGTGGAACAGAATTTAGGCAAGTTCCAACACTACATTTTAAAGCCCAAACATCTTATTGTCTTTTTTAGTTGACAAATCTGTGCTCCGCAGTGTAACAGCAGCAGCAGAACAGCTGGGTGGCCGTATCAAGCACAAAGGAAGCAACAGCACATGCTGTTAAGTGTCATTTTGATTGCCTAAAAATGGCAGCCCATGCAGATTTATTCCCTGTTATAAATTAGAACAATTATTTCTCTGGAGTTTTACGTTTTCTTCATGAAAGAGTCAAACTCTCTGCACATTAAAAAAGAGGACTTTCAAAAAGGATATCTTCCCTTTCTTTGATGATCAGTTCATTCTGTTCCTCCAACTGCCTGATCTTCTTCTCAAATGATTCCTGCTCAGCTCGGAGTCGTTCTTCTGTCACTTCCTTTTCTTCACTTACTCTGAAAGAAATACAAAAATGGAAAGAAAATGCCTGTGAGGATGAGATAAAATATGTGCATATAGCTGTCATTTACCAAAACTAGATTTCTTTCAGAAGTGTGCTGATTTCTTCAGGGATACTCTTCAGGGATACTCTTCAGTATCTTCAGGGATACTCTTTGCTTTTTCTTCTTTTTTTGTTTTTTTAAATTAACCTTTCATGAGGCAATCGTGCATACCTTTGTAATAAAATATGAACATGATTTTTATATCAAAAATTTTCCCAGTCATCAGAAGTATCTTAAATGTGGAAAGTCCTAAATAGAAAATAGGCTCCCAGTTGCAACCAGGATAGAAAAATATTCAATTTTTAAAACACAGTTTCATTTCTTATCAAAACAGGCACAATCACTTTATTTTGATTCGGATCTTTTTAATATTTTTATATAAATCCTGTCAATGAAATAAACAATCTATATATCTCTTAAACACTTCATTAAATATACATAGGCAATTTTACTCTTTTCCTTGGAACTGATACCTTGCATTCCTCAGTAGCATATAAATAACTAGACTGGAATAAAAAGAGGGTATTAACTTAAAAAAAAGGTTTACATTACAATTATTCTTAGTACAAAAAGAATTAAAAAGTGTTAAAAAAAAAAAACTGACCAAAAAAAATCTGTATCCTTAATATTTAACTGAAAAGTATTCCAACTCAATCCTACCAGAAAGAGGTGATGGTTTCTGATTAAGAGCAGAGGGAGGAAATCATTTAAAAACCCCAATTAATCAGCAACAACATTAAAACTTATCTTAGTTTTTTTTTAATGTTTGTTTATTTTTGAGAGAGAGAAAGAGACAGAGCAGGAGTGGGGTAGGGGCAGAGGGAAAGAGAGAGACACAGAATCTGAAGTGGGCTCCAGGCTTTGAGCTGTCAGCACAGAGCTCGAGCACAGGGCTCGAACCCACAAATCTTGAGATCATGACCTGAGCAGAAGTTGGATGCTTAACCGACTGAGCCACCCAGGAACCGCCCCCACCCCCTTTTTAAAAAAATTTTTTTAAATGTTTATTTATTTTTGAGAGAGACACACACAGCAGGTGTGGGGGAGGGGAGTGAAAACTTATCTTAAAACGACAGCCCTAATTTTCATGTTACTCTGTGCACAGAGATGTTAGCCCTGAGTTCTGCTACTAGTGCTTATTCCTCCAAAACATTTATCCTACAAGATCATACAGCAATATGTGTAAGTGAGATCCACAGGGATTCCTTTGAGCTCCTAAATTTACTTCCTTCTAGACCCCCGCTCTACTTGAAATCAATGAGATAACAGAATGAAAATTAGAATTTTGAATGTTTGAGTTGATTGCATCTCATCTTTGAATAATTTGTGTGAAAGTGCACGACACACAGTAGTGTACAAAAAAATAGGTTTATTTCTTCTTCCTCATCATGACATTAAAATCATTTTCCCAACTCCTATTATTCATGCTCAGCATACTATTGGGCCCATGAATGGGATTCAGGCCCTTCCTTCTATGAGGGTAATCTCTAAAATTGATTACAAGTACAAGGAATCCAGACAACTAAACAAATATACACAAGATGACGATTTATCCTCTGGTCTCAGGTTAACTTGCCTCCATTGTTGCCATCCCTTTCCAGGGCCTTCCCCTTTGTTGTCGTCACTGTCAAGCACACTTGCACTATCTTTCACAGTAATCCCGCCACCTCTCAGTTTTTCTAGAATTGTCAAACATTTGAACCATTAACTATTTCTACCACCCAAATTTTCAATCTGTCAACCAGCTTCTGAAACATTTTTGTCAAAAAACGGTTCCAAATCAGGTAAACTCCCAAGGTATAAAGTAGAAAATCATGTATACATGGAGACATTGGAAAACTGTGCTTATTTCTCTGAACATCATTATTCTTCCTCATAAAGAAAAAAAGCTAGACTAGATCAGGCATTTTTTAAAATTCTCTTGAGCTAAAGTTCTATTATTTCCTTCGCTATACTCTAAATATCCTGATATTGTGTATGTGTCCTTCATAAACATGGAGAGCATTTGTAAAGGAATAAGAAAGTTCTCAAACATTTGGTCAAGGTACAAGGAATACAATACTATAATCTAGGCAAAAGTTACAGCCATAGGATGAGAGAGAGTAGATTAAGAGAAATATTAAAAAGTATAAACATGCAAAATTTGGCATAAGGATAGTGCAAAACATAAGAACTGATGAAACTGTAGGATTATGCATAAGATAAAGATGAGGGGCACCTGGCTGGCTCAGTTGGAAGAGCATGCAACTCTTGATCTCAGGATCATGAGTTTGAGCCCCACACTGGGTGCAGAGATTAAAAAATAAATAAACTTAAGAAAACAAAGATGGATTAAATGATGCTATATATTGTAAGGAGAGAACAAAAACTGTCAAGGTGAGAAAATATGTAGCAAAATCTCTCCCTATTTAGATCGGTAAAATCTTAAGACTAAAGAGGAAAATTCATAAGTAGATAAGCAAATATTTATTTTTTTACTTATTAAAAATTTACTCAAAGCCTACTATAGAAAAAAAAAATAATCAAAGTAACTTTAGCCAGTTACAGGGTACCCAAAAGAAACCTAACAATGGTTCTCTATCATTTCAAGACTATTCATAAAAGTCATACAAATATAAAGAACAGCCCAAAGATTTGTCTTTTCAGCAAGTAATGTACCAGAGTCATAAAAACAGTTTAAAAAAAAAAAAGGTAGAATGCCAAATTTACCTTAACATTAAACTAAACAAAGACATTATCTCTAGAGCCTGCCAGGTCAGAACATATAGCTATTTACCAACATTTACTTACTTCCTTTGTCAGATCTGAAGGAGATCCATGAAAAGTCTAAGGATCAGTAAGGGCAGAAATGCTTATACATATGTCTCATAATGCCAGAGACCACAATAAGCTTTCCCCAAAACTTAAGGTACCCTATGCAGAAAAATCACTCTTCAAAATTTAGGAGTATGTTTGATAAAATGTGTTGCTATACTACTTAAACAGGGCTTTTTCATTTTAATCTTTTCTGTTTGCTGCTATGATAAGACTACTCTTTAGCAATTATTATGCTCTGGAAGACTATAAACTTAAGCTGTGTTAAGCACAAAGGACAACACTTCTTCTCTAGGCCTATCTAAAGATATGTACGGCTTCTTTGTGGCCTATTAGCCTAGTTAATATGAGCACATATATTAATACAACCTTTAAATGCAGAGGAATTACCAATAAAACAGCCTCCAGATTTGATACCCACTCTGAAATCTGTCTTCTTGTTTAATTTATGTTCAATAATATTTCCCTTGAGGTATACATACAAGAAAATATCTGGTATCATGATCTACATTTTTCATCAAAGCATTCACAGACCACAAAGTAACATAAAAAGACCTAATCCTTTATCTCATGTGGAGTATAGCAATAAGTTAATTAAGAAAATGTGAATCTAAACATAGGGAAGGGAAATATTTGACTAATAGGATTAAAAAGTTACAACTGGACAAGAGAATAGTCTCAGTGTGGTTTGTTAATTATTAACAAGGAGGACAACAGTCTGTTCATGAAGAAATCACCATTTTTGGCATTTAACACCTCAGAGTATTCCTTAAAAACTTCCACAAAATAGGGGCACCTGGGTGGCTCAGTTGGTTAAGAGTCCAACTTCAGCTCAGGTCATGATCTCACTATTCCTGAGTTCCAGCCCCACATCAGGCTGTGCTGACAGCCAGAGCCTGGAGCCTGTTTTGGCTTCTATGTCTCCCTCTCTCTCCCTCTCTCTCTGCCCCTCCCCTGTTCATACTCTGTCTCTCTCTCTCACAAATAAATAAACATTAAAAAAATTTTTTTAAACCTCCACAAAATGTACTCTTACCTATCAATAGAAAATAATTTATATCCTTAGATAATGAAGGATATTCATTATCCTTCATATTCTTCACGGTTGAACTGAAAATTGTGCCAAAAGTACTTAATTTCTTCGAAGTCTTACATTTTAGCTTAAACATCACTGCATATTTTGTATTTTCCCATATAAAACAATATTTTCTGTTTTAATATAAAAAGTTTTCCCACACTCATCTATTCTTCATTTTCTAAAAGCTGATTTTTTAGTAAAAGATTTATTTTATGGTTTTGCATAACCTTGGTGTTCTTCCGTATTCTCCAGGAATGGGTACTTTTACACTAATGTGAAAGACAAGGTCAAGGTAGCAAAGCTTCTATTTTAAAGAGAATTACAGCTCATCGAATGGTCAACCAGATAAATTTCTTGCCCTGTTTAATGTCTTGTGTTTGGAAGCTGGGGATGTGGGTTCTAATTTATAAATTCTGTATATCAACCTGGTAAGCTTTAGAGAAGGAAAGAACAGATTTCATAGGACATCTGGCAAACAGAAAGAGACATACTGTTTTCAAACTGAAGTAAACACAAAGTGGGGAAAAAAGCTATCATCATTAAAAATATTTCAGTGCAATTACTTTAAGGCCATCTTTACAAATTTTAACATTTGGCTGTTATTTTATTTTTTTATTTATTAAAGTAATTTTTAAATGTTTGTTTACTTTTGAGAGGGGTGGGTGAGGAGGGGTTGAGAGAGAGGAGGATAGAAGATCCAAAGCAGGCTCCGCACTGTCAGTGCAGAGCTTGATGTGGGGCTCGAACTCATGAACCATGAGATCCTGGCCTGAGCGGAAAGTGGACACTTAACCGACTGAGCCACTCAGGTACGTTGGCTGTTATTTGAAATGTACCGTCTGAAGGAACACAGGTGCTTTAAGAAATCAGAGACATACCAAGCTATGTCAAAAGGGCTCTGAGAACAACAGAGTAATATCAAATGAACATAGATGCACAAATCCTCAACAAAATACTAGCAAACAGAATCCAGAAACATAACAAAAAGATTATACATCATGGCCAAATGGGATTGATCCCAGGAATTAAAAGTTGGTTTAACACTCAAATATCAATTAATTTAATATACCATATCAATACATTAAACAAAACCCACATGATTATCTAAGTAGATGTGGAAAAGTGCTCAAAAAAATCCAACCATGATTCATGATTTAAAAAATACTCAAAAAACAGAAAGACAAGGGAACTTCCTCAACCTAAAAATATACTATTTATGAAAAGCCCAAATCTAATATACCATATCTAATTGGAAAAGACTGAATGCTTTCCCTCTATGATCACGAATAAGACAAAGATGTCTGCTCTCACCACTTCAGTTCATGTTGGACTAGAGATTATAGCTAGGGAAATTAATTAGGAAAAAAGAAATAAAAAGCATCTATATCCTAAAAGTAGTAAAACCATCTCTATTGCACATGACATGCTTCTATATATAGAAAATCTAAGAAGTCCACTAAAACACTACAAAAATTAATGAAGGAGTTCAGCAGGGTTACAGGATACATGATCAATGTACAAGAAGTAAGTTTATATACTAGAAGTAAGTAACTCCCAAAAGAAATCAAGGAAACAATTCTGTCTACATTTGCGTCAAGAAAAATCAAGTATAAAGGAATAAATTCAGCAGGATTTTTCAACACTTGTTCACTGAAAACTAAAAAACATTATTAAAATAAACTAAAGACCTAAATAAATGGAAAGGCATTCCATGTTCATGACTGGAAGACAATATTGTTAGGATTAACCTTCAGATTCAACTCAATCTTTTTCAAAATCTCAGCTGGCTTACTTGCAAAAATTGACAAGCTGACCCAACTACAGAAGTCATCTGGAAATGAAAGGGACCCAGAATATCTAAAATATTCCTGAAAAAGGAGAAAAACACGGAGAACCCATACTTTCCAATTTTAAAACTTAGTACAAAACGATAGTAATCATGACAGTGTAGTACTTGCATGAAGATGGACGCAGAGAACAATGGAATCTAAATAAATATTCACCTTCAATATGGTACCTTGATTTTTCAACCAGGATACCAACAAAATCGAAGAGAAAGAATAGTCTTTTCAACAAATGGCGCTGGTACAACTTCCTATCCACACGCAAAAGAATAAAATTGGGCCCTTACCTCATGCCACATAAAAAAATTAACACTTCCTGAATCAAAGACTAAAATGTAAGAGCTAAAACTATGAACTCCTGGAAGAAAAAAAATGTATACATCTTTGTGATCTTGGATTAGGCAATGGCTTCTAAGATATGTAGGACATCAAAAAACAATCTACAAAAGAAAAACAGACTTCATCAAAATTAAAAACTTTTGTGTTTCAAATGACCCCATCAAAAAAGTGAAAAACAATGCACAGAATGGATAAAAATGTTCAAAATAATATATCTGATAAGGGACTTGAATACAGTATATAAAAAACTCCAAAAACTCAACACTAAAAAGACAACCCAATTTATTTTGAAAAAAACTTTTAATGTTTATTTATTTTTCAGAGAGAGACAGAGCATGAGTGGGGGAGGAGCAGAGAGAGAGACGGAGACACAGAATCCAAAGCAGATTCCAGGCTCTGAGCTGTCAGCACAGAGCCTGACACAGGGCTCGAACCCACGAACCATGATATCATGACCTGAGCTGAAGTCGGATGCTTAACTGACTGAGCCACCCAGGCACCCCAAAAGACAACCCAATTTAAAGCATCTGAATAGACACTGCTTCAAAGAAGAAACACAAATAGCCAAAAAGGACATGAAAAGTTGTTCAACATCATTAGCCATTAGGTAAATGCAAATCAAAACAATTAGACAGCACTTCAAAACCACTACGAGAACATAATTGAAAAGACAGATAATAACAAATGTTGACAAAGCTGTGGAGAAACTGGAACCCTCATAGATTGCAGGTAGGAATGTAAAATGATGCAGCCACTTTGGAAGGTAGTCTGGCAGCTCCTCAAAAAGTTAAACATAGAGTTACCATATGACTTAGCAATTCGGCTCCTAATACACCCAAGAGAAATGAAAATACATGTTCACATAAAACTTTTATACAAATGTTTATAGCTATTATTCATAAGAGCCAAAAAATAGAAACAACCCAAATGTCCACATCAAGTGATAAATGGGTCAGCTAAATAATAAAAATGCATATTGTTTTTAAAACGCTAAGAATAAAACACATTTTCCAAGGAACAAAGCATAAAAGATAGTATAATTATATAATGCCTAAAATGGTGGGATATCTGATCATTTATTCATGTTTAAATGTGCACCTCAAAAAAGTTAGCATTCTAATAGTCATTTGTTACTTTTTTTTTTAATGTTTATTCATTTATTTTGAGAGAACACTCGCACACACACACACACACATACACACACGCGTGCACATACACACGTGAGCTAGGGAGGGGCAGAGAGAAGGAGAGAGAGAATCCCAAGCAGGCCCTGCACTGTCAGCGCAGAGCCCAAGTGGGGGCCTATCTCACAAACCATGAGACCATGACCTGAGCTGAAATCAAGAGACAGCTTAACCAACAGCTACCCAGGCCCGCCACTCACTAGTCACTTCTTTTTAGTTCAAGTATATACTCATTTCATGAAGTAGCTCTAATCTTAATACTAAAATCTGGCAAAGACATAGAAAACAAAAATTAGGGTCCAATTTATCTAATAAATATAGCTGAAAAAAAAACCCAAAACAATTATTAGCAAAGCAAATCCAAAGATCCAGAAAGATAATACATCCAAGTAGAGTTTATCCCAGGAAAGCAAGACTTCTGTAAGAGTTGAAAATTGATGTAATTCACTATGTTAAGAGAATAAAGGAGAAATCTTAAATGCTCATCTATAAATGCAGGGAAGCACTTGTCAAAATTCAACCTATTCACAATAAAAACCTCTACAATCTAGGGACTGACAGAATTTCTTCAATCTAATAAAGAGCATCTATAAAAACCTATAGTTATTATAGCTATAAGGATGGAAAAAAGAATGCTATCCCTAACCTTGTACTTAAAACAAGAATGTCAGCTATTACTCCTTCTATTTAATACTGACTGGAGCTCTTAGCCAGTCCAATAAGGTAAGAAAAGAAAGTAAAATGCAAAGAAAGAAAGAAGTAAATTTTTATGTGCAGATAATACGTATGTATGCATGTATGTATGTAGAAAATATTAAGGAATCTATGGAAAATATATTAGCACAAGTAAATTTAGGAAAATCACAATGTTATTATGGTAGCTAGCCTGTAAAATGGGTCCCAGTGATCCCATCTCCTGGTATTCATATCCTTGTTTAATCCCTTCCCCTTGAATGGACCTAGTGACTCTCAAAACTGACTGGATGTCACTTCTGAGATTAGATTACAAAAGATAGGGACTTCTGTCTTGATTACTCTTGCTCACTCTGGTAGAAGCCAGTTGCCTAGTCGTAAACTACCACATGGAGAAGCCTTTGAAACAAGGAATGGAGGGAGGCCTTCGGCCAACAGCCAGTAAGGAACTGAAAAAAGCAGTGTCAGAAAGATATTACTGGAAATTGAAGAAAGGGGAAGCATTGCATATGGTAGCAGGGAGTGTACTGACATTTTTAGTAATGTGGAAAGTAGGAAATGGGGCTAATGAAGTGGGCCACAAAAATATCCAAGGAGATTTCCAAGTGTTAAGGTGCTGCCTAGTTTCTTCCTGGTGCTTATGGTGAATTGGGAGGAGAAAAGATAAATTCAAGGCAAGACAATATTAAACCAAAATGAATCAGGATTTCTCAACCTTTCCAAATAGCAAATATGATAAAAGTAAGACACATATTCAAAATAAATTTCAAATCCAAGACACTACCTGGAAAAACAAGCTGTAGAGATAAAGTCAGGGGTGTAACTTGTTAAGACCTTAGAAAGATCAAAATTGATGCAAGAGAGTCATACAAAAGGCACTGTGAAAAGATTAAGACTGGGCCTCGCCAATCCTCTCAAACAATAGGGTCTCTATTTAAAAAAAAAAAAAAAGAAAGAAAGAAAAAAGATCTCTAGTATTTTAAATGGCTAATATTTTGTGATGTTAGGCAGCCATAGATAATACAGATTTTAACACATTAATCAGTTATTTTAAATTCCTCATCAGATCATTCCAACTGCATCTGCTTCTGTTGCTTTGCCTCTTTTCACATTTTCCCTGGTCTTTTCAAATGCTCATAATTTTATTGACATCTGGATATCTTGGAGAGGTCAGTAAAGACTGAGGCAAATAATTTCTATACTTGAAAATGGGCAGACCTTCCCTTTGGTTAGGTTTTCAGTGCAGGAATTGTTTATTTAATCAGAAGTTAGGCAGTTTTGATGTTTACTGTTGCAGTGGCTACCCTCCAAGCAGCAGAGGCTTCAAATTCCCCTAGGTATAACTTCTTTTCACGTGGACCAGATGTTTTTCTCAGTGTCTGCTGTACCCTGGCTCTGTGTCTTCCATCCTAGGGGGTTTGTGTTTTGTGAGTTTCTTTCTCATCACTATTCAACTGTTACTTTTACTAGACACTGGTTAGCCTGTTGGTGGGGATCTGGGTTGGGGTGGAGTTCTCCGTTATTCTAATCAGAGCTGTGCTAATCGGAATGTTAGCCGGTTTTAAAGTGTTCCTCTCTCTCCTCTATATTGTAGTTCTGAAACTGCAATTCTGAGATGTAACCCTGTAATCCCCTGAGGTTATTTTCCCCCACCCCCAGCTTCAGTGGTTTCTACCAGTGCCCTAAGGACTACAGTTTATGGTACTCCCCCTTTCTGACCTTATGGGTTTTGCTACATAGGAGAGATAAAAAAGAAGGACCTAGGACACATTTGTGTCCTTTCTGTAGCAACCATTGTTCCCCTCTCCCAGGCCTACACCAAGAGAAATGCTTTATCAGGGCTCTCATCAAGTAGGGCTTATGGAGAAAACGTTTGCAAGACAGTTCAAGCTCCATCTATATTTGCTGCTCCAGAGGGCTCCCCACTCTCTCCTGCCCACATTTGCTCTCCATCAATTTGTTATCTATTGCAGCTGAAATGTCCTTACCCACTGCCAGCTGTGTCTGTCCCAGGTAAGCTAGTGCTCACACTTCATCTTTCCCTGTAGGCACATGTCTCTCTTGAGATTTCAGGTTATGGTTGCTTTGCAAATTGAGCTCTTTGATTGTTTCAAGAAATGTCCTGAGTTTGTTTCACATTGGTTTCACCTTGCTTGCTTTCTTTCCTTGCCTTTTCTTTTTTTCCTTTTATAATTATAAGGTTAGGAGCAACATCCTCTACAGTCACTTAGACCTACCTACATAATCATTTATATGTACTTACATATTTATTTCATTTTGCTTTTATTAAAATAATTCAACAGGAGGCAATTAGACTGAGGTGGCTTTAATGCCTTACCAGCCTAAGTAAGCAAACCAAAACTTACACCTATAATGCCTCAAGGTTAAGAAATCAAAACCTAAGAACAATCCATCTGGAACAGCCACCTAGCCATTCCCAAATAAGGCAGTGGCTTATCTTAATGCCTGGCAAATACTTTCCCTGACTGCTTCCACCTGTTCCCTGTAAAAGTCTCTCCCCTATCCTATTGGTGGAGGGTTCCTAATACTTCTGGTTCTAGGCTGCCTGATTTGAATTGATTTTTGCTAAAACTGAGTCTTAAAAATGTAGTATGCCTCAGTTTATTTTTTAATGCTCTTATTTTACTAACATGCCCTCCCAATTTTCAAAGATGGAAAAACTTTAACAACATAAATGACCACAGTATTAAATTATAACCCACAGAACTATAATATTTATTAATGTCAAAAGATAAACTGATGCATATAACATTATGCCATGCATAAGGGGAAAGAATGCTATAGAAAAATTAACCTCTTTTAGGAAGCAGTATCTGGCCAGAAGAACCATTAAAAAGACTGTCGAGTGTATGCTAGTCACTTAAAAAACATTCTTTGAATTGTAGAGTTCAGAATAGACAATGTGAAAATGAATTTTGGCATACTAACTGTTCTGCAGGGTCACGATACATTGAAGTTCAAAGACTGCCTTTCTACCTAAAGTGAAAAGGTCCTTATCTCATCTTGAAACATTATACCATCCAACATAAATACTATTTATGCAAAAAAAAAAAAAAAAAAATTCACATTGGCTTCAAACAGGAAAGCATAAAAGCCCCTGAAAAATTAAAGTCTAATTTTCTTATTACACTGCAATGTACATTTAATTACGACCAAAAAATTATGATTAGTTTCAAAAAATAAAAGACCAGAATAAATATAAAATAATAATGATCTACTCATTTTACAATGGGAAACTAATGGCGCTACACTTTCTATTTTTCTTCTAAGAAATGGCAAGTAGAAATAGCAAACTGTCCTCTGGGAAAAATCAAAGTATCTGAGCTTAAAAAAGAACCCTGTCCTCAAATGAGTTAGTGCACAAGTATGCACTGGGGAACCATGCATTATTTGACACTGTAGGCATAGGACATGAAATAGAGGGGGGTTTTTTAGGCTTCTTAGAACATGGCTCATATACATCAAAAACTGCAATTGTAGCCAAGATTATTTTTAAACTTTTTTTTTCCTTTAAAGACTAAGGGACAGTGTAGTTTCTGCATTAGTCTATGGTACCCCTCCCCATCTTAAAAAGTTTCAATAAAAAAATGCATATCCATATATAAAGAACTGTCACCATCTTTCAGCAGAAACTACAATATTTTGCAAAGCCATTCATTTTTCAAGTCCCCATAAAATGACACTCCTTTTCCCATCTATGCAAACAATTCATTAATTCTACTGTAAAAGACTTTCTGAGGTCACTTAATTCAGCAATCTTGAACCAAAAAAATTCTCTCTTATCCTAATACCTCCTAGAAAGATCAATCAATATTCCACTTATCCTTCTGCAAATGTAAATCAATGCCGGACACCTCAGGGAAACCCCTTCATTTACTTGAAACCCATATATCAAGTCATGTCTTACACTCTCCTCCACAAACTAAATAATTCATAACACTCCTAATTTATCTCTGTGGTATCTATTTTCCAATAGCTTGTAAATTTGGATTTGTATTTTTATTCTATTCTTTTATCAGTGTACTTAACACAAGTGAAAAAGTTCCCTGTGCATATACAGATTATTAAGGACACATCTAAAGATTATTAAAAACTTACACCAGTTTTTTTTCTTTTTTAATCTACTTGTTTCCTTGCCAAATAGCACAATATTGCTTGCTCATGTTCAGGTTAAATTTAACTATGAACCATGTATTTTTCTTTATGTACTGGGCCTAACCAGTGAGTCTGTCTCTAAAATGAATTTCTAATTTATTTTTATCCTTAGACATATAATAACCTGTACTTGTCACTACTGTCTTTTATCCTGTTTGAATGAATCCATTTTCCAACCTATTATGCCAACTCTGAATTTTATTTATATTTTCTATTAACATTTATTCTTGTTTAAAAATATCAATAAATCTTATAGGCATCTTTTTGATTCTTTCATCCATAGCACCAACAAAGATACTGACTATAAAGGACCTCACAGCTAGATTTTTAATGGATCCCTCCAAGATATAGATAAGCCAGTCTTGGAATTTAAACACATGGGATTTTCCACGAACATTTTTAAAGTTGAGGCCATGTGTTTATTTAAAAAAAAAAAAAAAAA
Organism: Panthera tigris; assembly: GCF_018350195.1. NCBI lineage: Eukaryota > Metazoa > Chordata > Mammalia > Carnivora > Felidae > Panthera > Panthera tigris. The sequence goes on along the minus strand of NC_056671.1, from coordinate 57,767,607 downwards.
AAAAGCCTATGCTTTTTAAAGGGTGCCTTTCACCTCAAAGGCACCATTTTAAAGAACCTACAGTATCATTTTACCTTTATATTGTATGTCACCTTGTAACTGAAAAACATGCTATTTGTTTTGTATATTATGCTGAGAGCTAGTGAATGGGATTTTGAAAATATTCTGTTAATGATCAGTTTGAGGTGCTAAAACACTGTCAGTGACTTCTCCCCTAAATTAATGTTAATAGATCTGCGTAATATCTGAAATTCTTTAAATATGCTATACTTAAATAGATCATAGGACTACATAAGGTTTTCCAAATCTTATGACACTTTCTCCATTTGGTTTGACCTTTATCACAACTGAAGCAATCTTCATTCTTTATACCTAATTTTTACTGGAAAGCCTTGAATGAAAAAAACTTTTAAAACTTCAGCCTCCTAATAATCCCCTATTAATACTCTTTAAATCATTTTCTATTTATTCAAAAGTCTCTTAGTTAAAAAAGCCATGTACCAGAAAAGGTACATAGGACAGAAAAGAAACAGATGTCTTACCTTATATGACATGATTTGGAAAGCAAAGTATACAACAAATTTAAAACAGTGTGTTTATTTATGAACAAGGAAATATATCTAACTATCCTTTACTCAAAGAGAAAACTTTTTTCTCTTCTCAAATGAAAGTTGAGCTTTAATTTTCCCTTTTTCTTCTTCATTTTCCACTTTCCTTCTTCTTCCTGAACAATTAATTGGCGTGGGGCAGAGTCAGAATCAGAGTGAGATCCGGAGGACACAAGGACACACTGTGCACAAGGAGGACACACTGTGCACAAGGTTTGCCCAGTAGGATGTCAGTGGCCAAGCAGATTGAGAAGGGCGTCAACACATGACAGGTAGTCCAGCATGGGTGTTACAGCCTCAGTGAAATGAGAAGAGCATCTATGTGGAAGAGCTGCCAGGCACGGGTATAAGCATTTGAGGTGGGTATCCTTGTAAGGCGGTAGGAAGGACCCCCATGGAGATTCAGAGCCCAAGTGTGGTGAGGAAGGGTCTATGCAGGGCTTGAGAGTAGGTGTTAGTATAGAATAGCCCACAAAGAGTGAAGAGAACACACAAAAACGGTTAACTTTTAGTAGATTATCAGGGTCCAAGGAAGATGAGGAAGACATACACTTATAGTATCGGAGCTCAGGCAGAACGAGAAGGGTTATCCTCAAGAAGGGGCAAGCTGGTAGAATGTCAGAGCCTGAGGGTGGGTGAGGAGGGTATCTACACAAGGGAGAAGACCAACATGGAGGTCAGAGCCAGAGAAGGGTTAGAAGAACATGACTGCAAAGGGGGAGCCTGGTGTGGGTGTCAAGGCCTAAGCAGATGAAACAGGATATCCAAATAGTGGGGACAGCCCAACATGAAGACTCAGAACCAGAATGGAGTGAGGAGGGCATTAAGGCAGAGTTTGACCCAGACTGGTGTGCTAAAATATAAGCAGGGAGAAGAGGGCATCCATGAGAGGGGGACTGGTGAACTAGAATGGGGAGTAAGAGCTCAAGCAGGATAAAGAAGGCTTCTGTGCAGAATGAGTAGCAGCAGAGGGGGAGGATTAGTTACATGGAGGTAATTAAACAACAACAAAAAATTAAACATATTAAATATGAAACCAGATTGCCCAATGTCAGCTAGGAAAGTTATAATAACATTTTCTCAAGCACTCACAAACATTTATGAATATCAACCATACCTTGGGTCATGAAATAATTTTTTTTTTCTAATTTAAAATTCTGGCCAGAATAGGACCAAACTAGAAATCAATAATAGAAAGATAAGAGGAAAATGTCCACTTGGAACACTTGGAAATTATAAAATCCTGTTCTAAATAAAGCCATGGGTCAAAAAGGAAGTCTCAAAGGTAATTTTTAAAATATATACATACTGAATGCAAATGAAAACAAAATCTATGTAGAATGCATATTCTGTAATGAGAGGGAAGATTATAGAACTACATGCTGACAGTAAAACAGGAATGGTCTCTATATTCCTATGTTTCTAGTTTAAGAACCTAGAAAAAGAACAAAATAGATCCAAAGCAACAAGAAAGAAGGAAATAAGAGCAAAAATCAATAAAATTGAAAACACGAAAAATAGATAAACTCAATGAAACATAATGCTGATTATCTAGACAAATATCAGTAAAACTGATAAAGCTGGCCTGACTGACTAAAAGAGAAGGTACAAATCAGCACCATCACAAGTGAAGCACTATGCAGTCATTAAAAGGATAATAGAATAGAATACTACAAACAACTTTATGTTCATAAATTTGGCAACTCCAAAGAAATGGAACAATTCTGGAAAACTACAAGCCCCTAAAGCTCAACTAAGATGAAACAGACAACCTAAATAATCTTGTAACCATTAAAGAAATTAAATTTGTAATTAAAAAACTCTTTAAAACTACACCTCCCAGCCTGGAAAGTTTCAATGGAGAATTCAATCAAATATTTAAAGAATAATTAACACCAATTTTATAGTTTCTTCTGGAAAACTGAAAGGGAGAGAATACTTAACTCATTTTATAAGGATAGTGTTACCATGATACTAAAGCCAGACTATGCCAGGAAAGAAAGAAAGAAAGAAAGAAAGAAAGAAAGAAAGAAAGAAAGAAAGAAAGAAAGAAAGGGAGAGAGAAAGGAAAGAAAGCTACAGCCCAATGCGTCTCATGAGACTTGATGTAAAAATTCCAAACAAAATAATAGAAAAACAAACTAGAACTGGATAAAAACAAGGATAACAAGTAAGATTTATTACAGGTATGCAAAACAGGTTCACATTCAAATATCAATTAATAAGATCCACCCTATCAACAGCTAACTCTTCAAGAAAATTCATAGGAAATTAAATGTTTGACAAAAATCTAGCATGCAATCATAACAAAAATTCTTATAAAATGAGGAATAGAGGGGAATTTCCTCAAATTTATAAAGAACACCTACAAAAATTCTACACTTAACATTATACTTAATGACAGACTGAACGCTTTCCACATAAAATCAGGAAGGATGTCTGCTCTTATCACTCCTATATACATAGCACTGCAATGTCCAACATAAGTGGTCATCAATGGTCATTAGAGTAATACAAATTAAAACCACAATGAGATAACATTAAATACCTCTAAGAATGACTAAAATAAAAATAATTATAACAAATGCTGGCAAGAATGCTGAGGACTTAGATGTCTCTTGCATTGCTGGTGGGTAAGTACGATGGTAAACCACTTTTGAAGACAGTTTCTTACAAAACTAAATATGCATTTATTACACAAAATCCCAAAGAAATGAAAATGTTATGCTCACACAAAAATCTAATTCATAGCAACTTCATTTGTAACAGTCAAAAACTAGAAAGAAGGGGCTCCTGGCTGGCTCAGTGGGTGGAGCATGAGACTCCTGATCTCAGGGTTGTAAATTTGAGTCCCAGGTGGGGTGTAGAGATTATTTACAAAAAATTAAAATCTTCAAAAAACAACAAAAACAAAAAAACCCAGAAACTGGAAAGAAGCCAAATATCCTTCAACAGGCAAATGGTTAAACTGTGGTACATCCCCCATGGAATATATTTAGCAATAAAAGGAACAAACTATTGATACACGCAAGAATGTGGATGGATCTAAAAGGAATTACGCTTAAGTGCAGGGGGTGGGGGGGAAGCTAACCTAAAAAGGTAGCATACTGTATGATCCCATTTTTATAGCATTCTCAAAATGACAGCATTCTTGAAATGACAACATTATAGAGATGGAGAGTAAATTAGTGGTTGCTAAGGATTAGGGAAGGGCGGTGGGAAGACAAATTAACTATGTCTATAAAAAGACAACATGAGTGGTTTTTGTAAACAAACCATTTTGTATCCTTACTCTGGTGATGGTACACAAATCTACATGTGATAAAATTACATAAACCTAACTATACACACAAGTGAGCACATGTGAAACCTATACAAGATTGATGGATCCTGTCAATGTCAATTTCTTGGTTGTAATATTGTGCTATGGTTAATCAAAATACTACCATTGGTGAAAACTGGAGAGGGGACATGGGCTTTCAGTCTGTATTATTTCTTACTACTACAGGTGAATCCACCAATTACCTCCAAAAAACTCTTTCTTTTAGAAAATGCATCACCTTGCTATTCTATTTTTGTTTCTGTGAGTCCTGGACTAGAATAAAATAAATGTCCATGAGTCTGATACTGATAAAAATAAACAACAAAATAAATACTGAAGTAAGTAAATAAATAAATATAGGAGAAGTGACAGCTCATCCTTAAAGAAGAATTATTCCAAGTAATAAATGAAAAACAAATAGGGAAAACATGAAGTAATCATTAGAACATCACAGCAATGATTGTTTCAGTGAAGTCCCTTTGATGGGTGCTTATAATAGTGGGTAAAAGTTTCAGGAAAAAACAAAAAACAAAAAAACCCAAAAAACAATGGATTTCAATAGTCCCCATGGACCTCCTCCAATTTATTCATTAATTACAGAAAACAATGCAACTTTTCAGAGAAACCTAGTACACTCTACATCAATGACATTACCATAGTTAAAAGCACCAGCACCAACACATCAACATCATATACCCACACTATAATAAATCATAATGCAATCTATTATGAGAAAACATGAAAAAAAAAAACCCTGAAATCCTACAAAATATCTGAGGTAATGGGAAGCAAAGAAAAACTGAAGTATTGCCACAAATGGGAGGAGAATAAGGAAACATGAAAACTGAATATAAAATGTGATACTGGAACAGGAAGAAAAAATTAGTAGGCAAGCTTAAGAAATCTAAATAAACTACAGTTAATTAATACTATTGTATCAATGTTAATTTGTGATCATAGCAATATAGTTATTCAAGATATTAAATTTATTTTTTTATAATTTATTTATTTTTTTTCCAGAGAGAGAGCAAGTGCAAGCAGGGGAGAGAGGCAGAGTAAGAGAGAGAGAGAATCTTAAGCAGGCTCCACACTGAGCATGGAGCCTGATGTGGGGCTCAATCCCACGACTTCAGGATCAAGACCTAAGTGAAAATCAAGAGTCAGATGCTCAACTGACTCAGCCACCCAGGTTAACTTTAAAGCTATCTAGATGAAATGTATTAGAACCCATCATAGATTTTTTTTGAAGAGCTTTATTGAATATAAGTTACATATAACAAGGTAACCCACTTAGAGTGTACAATTCAATGGCTTTTCATATATTTACAGAGTTTCTACAACTATCACCATAATCTAATTTTAAAACATTTTCAACTTTGCCATAAGAAACCTTGCATTCATTAGCAGTCACCACCCATTTCTCATTCCTCCAATACTGTACTATTTAGGCAAGTTTTCTGTAGGCCTAAAATTATTTCAAAATAATACAAAAGAATAATGATATTACATTGGATTAAAATGTATATAAATTAAATATATAAAAACATATATATAAACATGTACAAAATTATGACACATTACAAATGGCACATAATCAAGAGAGGAAAATGATATTAAAGTTCTTAAGTTCTAAAGTTCTTGAACTGTTTAGAATAGCTAAAAATACCAATTAATATTAGCTTGTGATTAGTCAAGAATGCATATTACAAATCCCCAGAATGACCGCAGGTCCATTTAAACAGGAAAATGCAAACTATAACTGAGTACAACTAATAACCACAGCATCAAATATATAAGGAAAAAATTGACAAAACTAAGTAGTGAAATGCATAAGTTCCCAATCACAGTGTGACCTCATTTTACCTTAACAACCACTTTTAAAGGCTCCACCTTCAAATACAGTCACGCTCTGAGAACTGGGGGTTCTCATTTCAATATTCATTTCAATATGAATTTGGGTGGGGGGGTGTCACAATTTAGCCCAAAAGAAGCATACAATGCATAAAGATGTAATTGCTAAAAGTAACAACTTAAATATTGGGTAACACAGTTGTATAGAGATAGAATTTTTATGTATCACTTAAGCTAAGTTAGATGAATTCAAATTAAATTGTTACAAATTTAGGGTGTTAACTGTAATCCCCAAGGTAACCATTAAGAAAATAATTAAAAATTTTACAAAAAAAAGAAACAAAAGACCCAGTCAAAATGGTGCGCACACACACACACACACACACACACACACACAAGATCAAACAAAACAAAAAAAGCACCAATGGAGTAACAAGGAAACCAAAAACAGGAAGCATTTTTCACATTCGTATTACATATAAAACATATATGTACATAATGGCAAAATGGTACTTCATTATAAGAAATTACTTCAAATGTACATGGATTATGCTCACCAATGAAAGCAATTGGGAAGATGGATTTAAAAACAATTATTTTTAATATTTATTTTTGAGACAGAATGAGTGTGAGCAGGAGAGGGAAAGAGAGAGAGGGAGACAGAATCCGAAACAGGTTCCACACTGTCAGTGCAAAGCCTGACGTTGGGTTTGAACACATGAACCATGAAATCATGACCTGAGCCGAAGCTGGATGCTCAACTGACTGAGCCACCCAGGCACCCCTAGAAAATGGATTTTTAAAATCCAACAGGGGCACCTGGGGGGCTCAGTTGGTTAAGTGACCAAGTCTTGATTTCAGCTCAGGTCATGATCTCATGGTTTGTGAGCTCAAGCCCCACACTGGACCGCATGCTGACAGTGCATAGCCTGCTTGGGATTCTCTCTCTCCCTCTCTCTGCCCCTACCCTGCTTGCACTCTCTCTCTCTCTCAAAATAAATAAATAAACTTACACACACACACACACACACACACACACACAATGTAACTATAAGTTGCCTCTAAGAGACTCATTTTAAATTAAAAGACATAAAGATTGAAAGCTAAAATATGGAAAAAGATATTCCATGCAAGTATCTTTCAAATAGAAAGAGAGCTGAGTTGGCTATACTAATATCAAACAAAATAAGAGTTCAAAACAAAAAATGTTACAAGACAAAGAGATAGATGTCATATACTCATAAAAGGGTCAAGTCCTCAAGAATATATTAAAATTATAAAAATGAACACACTAGAGTTACCAAATATATGAAGAAAGTACTGACACAACTGATGAGGAATATAGTTCACTAATAGTTGGAGAGTTCAATAACCCACTATCAATAACAAATAGAACATCTAGATGCAAGTGATCAATAATAAAAAGAGGAACTTGAACAACACTATAAGTCGACTAGACTTAAAAGACATACAAAGAACATTCCACCAAACAACAGTTGAATCAACATTCTTCTCGAGTGCACATGGAACATTCTCCAGAATAAATCATACATTAGCTCACAAAACAACTCTCAAAATATTTAAAAATACTCAAAGCATGCAAAGTACCTTTTCCACCACAATGGAATAAAGCCCAAAGTCAATAAGGGAAAGAAAAGTGGAAAATTCATAAATACATGGAAATCAAACAACACACTCTTTTAAATGGATAAAAGGAAAAATCATAAGGAAAATTAGAAAGTACTTGAATGAAAATGAAAACACAACATATCAAAATCTATGGGGTCCATCAAAAGCAGTGCTCATACAAATTTGTGCTATAAATTATAGCACAAATGCCTACATTAAAAAACGAGAGAGATTTCAAGTCAGAAACTTAACTTTACACCTTAAGGACTAGAAACTAAAACCAAAACCTAGCAAAAGGAAGAAAATAATAAAGAGCAAAGATAAATATAATAGAGAATAGAAATATAATAGAGAATCTATAAAACCAAAAGTTGGTTCTTTGAAAAGATCAACAAAATTTAAAATTTTTTAGCTTAGACTGATAAATGAAAGATGATGTAAATAAAATTAGAAATGAAAGTAGGGACATTACTTCTAACTATACAGAAATAAAAAGGATTGTTAAGAGAACAGTACAAACAATTTTATGTCCTAGGCATTGGATAACCTATATAAAATAAACATTTCTAAAAACACAAAAATTACCAGCACTTACTCAAGAATAAATGTAGGATCTAAATAAACCTTTAACAAGTAAGGAGATATAAACAGTAATCAAAAACTACTCTACAAAAACAAGCTAAGAACCAGATAGCTTCGAGGATGAACTCTACCAAATATTTATTTTTTTCCTACCCAATATTTATTTATTTTTAATTCTTTTAATGTTTTATTTTATTTTTGAGAGAGAGAGAGAGAGAGGAGTCAGGGAGGGGCAGAGAGAGAGGGAGACACAGAACCCGAAGCAGGCTTCAGGCTCCAAGTTGTCAGCAAAGAGCCCAACATGGGGCTTGAATTCATGAACCGTGAAATCATGACCTGGGCCAAAGGCAGACGCTCAACCAAATGAGCCACCCAGGTGCCCTTCCTAGTCAATATTTAAAGAAGAATTAATACCAATCCTTCTCAAATTCATCCAAAGAACCATTGGTCTCAGAGAATGAGGTAAGTAGTACCTGATAACCTAAGCTAGACAAGGAAACTATGAGAAAATAAAACTACAGACCAAGATCCCCTATGAATAGAGATTCAAAAATGCTCAAAAAAAAAAAAGTCAGCAAACCAAATCCAAAAATGTATTAAAAGGTTTATAAACATGACCAACTAACTGATGTTTATCCCAAAAATGCGAGGATGTTTTAACCTAAGACTATCAATCAGGTTTAACACAAATCTACGAACTGGGTGGCTCAGTCAGTTAAGTGGCCAACTCTTGGTTTTGGTTCAGGTCATGATCTTGTGGTTTCATGGGTTCAAGCCCTGCATTAGTCACTGCACTGACAGTGTGGAACCTGCTTGGGATTCTCTGTCTCCCTCTCTCTCGGTCCCTCCCTCTCTCTCGGTCCCTCCCCCACTCATGCTGTCTCTATCTCTCTCAAAATAAATAAATAAACTTAAAAAAGAAAAGAAAATCAATCAACACATATCTGACAAACAAACCTACAAAAATATGTGTTCATATCAACTGACACAGAAAAAGCATTTGAAAAAACTCCCCCAAAACTCAAACTAGGAACGGAAGGAAATTTCCTTAACGTGATAAAGGCAATCTAGGAAAAACTCACAGCTAACATGTTATCCCAATGATGAAAAACTGAAAGCTTTCCCACTAAGTTCAGGAACAAGACAAGAATGCCTGCTTCTACCGCTCTATTCAACAATATGCTGGAACTTCAAGCCAGAGGAAAAAGAAATAAGAGGCACCCAAACTGGAAAAGAAGTAGAACCATCTCTGTTTGTGGATGACATGATTGATTCTATATACAGAAAATCCACAGAGAACCCACAAAAAAAACTATTAGAGCTAATAAACAAATGTAACTGTTTCAGGGTACAAGATTAACATGTAAACCTCTTGTATTTCAACTTTTTTTTTTTTGTTTTTTTTTTTGTTTTTTTTTTTTTATTTATTTTTGGGACAGAGAGAGACAGAGCATGAACGGGGGAGGGGCAGAGAGAGAGGGAGACACAGAATCGGAAACAGGCTCCAGGCTCCGAGCCATCAGCCCAGAGCCTGACGCGGGGCTCGAACTCACGGACCGCGAGATCGTGACCTGGCTGAAGTCGGACGCTTAACCGACTGCGCCACCCAGGCGCCCCTAAACCTCTTGTATTTCTATACACAGCAACAAACAATCTGAAAGGAATATTAAAAGAACAATTCTATTTATAAGAACACCTAAAAGAAAATTCTTAAAAATAAATTTAAACAAAAAAGTGAAAGGCTTGTACAGTGAAAACTACAAAACATTGCTAAAAGAAATTAAAGACTTAAATATTGAAAGACATTTCATGTTTGTGGACTGGAACACTTAATATTGTTAACATGGCAATATTCCCCAAAGTGATCTACGGATTTAATATAATCCTATCAAAATCTCAAGTGCCTTTTTTTTTTTCCAGAAGTGGAAATGCTGATCTTGTAATTCATATGGAATTGCAAAGGACCCAGGACAGCTCAAGTCATCTTCAAAAGGAAGAACAAAGTTGGAGGTCTTGTATTTCATGCTTACTACAAAGATACACTAATTGAAACAGTGTGGTATTAGCATTAGAATAGACATATAGAGCAGTGAAAAAGTACTCAGAGTCCAGAAATAAACTGGTATACTTTTGGTCAATCAAATTTTGAGTTGTGCCAAGACCATCAAATGGGAAAAGAACAGTCTCTCCAACAAATAATGCTGGGACAAATGGATTTCCATATGCAAAAAAAAGAAAGAAAAAAAAAAGTCAAAACACTACCCCTTACCATACACAAAAATTAAATAAAAATGGACCAACGGCCCAAATATAAGAGCTAAAACCATAAAATGCACAGAAGAAAACATAGGGTTAAATCTTCATGATCTTTGATATAGCAATAATCCTTAGATATGACACTGAAAGCACAACTGACAAGAAAAAAAATAGAGAATTTAGACTTAATCGGTAGTAATATCTTTTGTGCTTCAGAGGACACAACCAAGGAAGTAAAAAAAAAAAAAAAAAACACCCACATAAGGAGAAATTATATGCAAATCATACATCTGTTAATTAAAGTAAATTAAACATTCAAAAACCAATCAATGTAATTTACTACATTAACAGTTGAAGAAAAAAAATATCATACTATTAGCTAATAAAGAAAAATCATTTGACAAAGTTCTACTCCTATTTATGATTAAAAAAACAACTCTCAGCAAACTAGGAACAAAAATAAATTTCTTGGGCCTGATAAAGAACATTTACAAAAATCCTACAGCTTGGAGGCGCCTGGGTGACTCAGTCAGTTGAGTGTCCAACTTTGGCTCAGTTCATGCTCTTGAGGTTCATGGGTTTCAAGCCCCAGGTAGGGCTCTGTGCTGACAGCTCAGAGCCTGGAACCTGCTTCGGATTCTGTGTCTCCCTCTCTCTCTCTGCCCCTCCCTCACTTGCACTCTGTCTCTCTATCAGAAAAAATAAATAAATACTTAAAAAAAGTTTTTTTTAAATCCTACAGCTTACATTGAAATTAATGATGAAAGACTTAAGATCAGGAACAAGAAGACAAAGACATCCATTTTCATTCAACATTGTAGCACAGGTTCTAGCCAATGCAAAAGGGCAAGAAAAAGAAACAAAGTGTCTACAAATAGAAAGGAAAAAATAAAATTGTTTTTATTTGTAGATGACATGATCCTGAATATAGAAAATCCAAAGTCTTTTTTTTTTTTTTTAATTTTTTTTTTTAAGTTTATTTGTTTTTGAGACAGAGAGAGACAGAGCATGAACGGGGGAGGGTCAGAGAGAGAGGGAGACACAGAATCGGAAGCGGGCTCCAGGCTCTGAGCCATCAGCCCAGAGCCCGATGCGGGGCTCGAACTCACGGACCGCGAGATCGTGACCTGAGCTGAAGTCGGACGCTCAACCGACTGAGCCACCCAGGCGCCCCTAGAAAATCCAAAGTCTTATGCCAAAAAAAACTATCATGAAAAATAAATTAAAAAGTCTGAAGGAGGGGGCACCTGGGTGGCTCAGTCAGTTAGGCATCTAACTCTGGATTTCGTCTCAGGTTACGATCACAGTTTGTGAGATGGAGCCCCCTGCGTCTGGCTCTGCACTGAACAGCACAGAGCCTCTCTCTCTTCGCCCCTACCTTGCTTGCGTGTGTGCACTTGCTCACTTGCTCTCTTTTTCAAAATAAACATTTAAAAAATTTTTGAAGGAGACCAGGTCAATATTTAAAACACTAATCCTGGTGTGCCTGGGTGGTTCAATTGATCTTTACACATCCAATTCTTGATTTTGGCTCAGGTCATGATCTCAAGGTTCCTCGGTTCCGGCTCCACATGGGGCTCTGTGCTAACAGCAGAGCCTGCTTAGGATTCTCTCTCCTCTCTCTCTGTCCCTGCTCCTGTGCGTGTGTGCTCTCTCTCTTTCTCTCAGAATGAATAAACTTTAAAAGATTCTGTGTTATCATATAAGAAATTATATAAAATTAAAAATTAAATGTAAAATAAAAATTTTTAATTACAACATCTCCAATAGTATCAAAAACATAAAATACTTAACGACAACATACGTGCATATATTATAACCTGTACCATGAAAACTACAAATCACTACAGAAAAAAATTAAGAAAATCCAAATTAATGGAGAAATATGACCTATCACAGACCGAAAGTCTCAATAACATAAAGATGTCAATTTTCCTCAATTTGATCTACAAATTCAATACACTCTAAACAAAATTTAGGAGGCAACTTTCTTTTAAAAGTTGAAAAGCTAATTCTAAAATTTACAGTGAAATGCAAAGGACTTCAAAAAGCCAAACTAGTTTTCAAAAAGAACAAAACTGTAGGACTTACCTGATTTCAAGACTTACTATAAAATTACAGTAATCAAGTCAATTTGGTATTGGCATAAGGGCAACACAAAGATCAATGGAATGGAATGGAATGGAATGAAAAGCCCAGAACAGATCATGCATGTATGGTCAACTGATTTTGACAAGGAGGCAGAGGTAATTCTGCAGAAAGGGTAGTCTTTTCTAACAAAGGAAAAAAATCATCTTGGGATGGGCAAGATCTTTTAGATAGAACACTAAAGACACGAACAACAAAAGAAAAAGTTGATGAAATAAAAACTCTTCCTTTACAAAAGAAAACACTAAGAAAACCAGAAAGCAAGGTTGGGGAGAAAACCACATATTTGACAACTTGCATCCACAGTATATAAAGAACATATCAGTATCAAGAAGAGAATGGGGTGGGTCAAAAAAAACAGGCAAAAGATTTTAACAGACACCTGAAAGAAGAATAGCCAATGATACTATTAATCTTAGGACAACACAAATTAACTCCACAAGGAGAGATCACTATACTCATTAGAATGGCTAAAATTGAAAGAAATGACGATACCAAGAGTTAGTAAATATGCTGAATGATGGAATTCTCATCAGTTGCTAGTGGAAGTGTTGAAATAACACAACCACATTAGAAAACAGTTTGACAATTTCTTATAAGGCTAAATGTACACTTAAGATATAACTGGGCAATTCTGTATGTAATTATTCACAGAAGAAAAGTTAAAACATCATATCCACACAAACACTTGTACATGAATGTCATAGAAGCTTCATTCATAAAAGGCAAAAACTCAAACAACTCAAATGTGTATTAACAGATGAATAGCTAAGCAAATTAAAATACAGGCCAGCAATGAAGACTACTCAATAAAAAAAAAAAAAAAAAAAAAAAAAAAAAAGTACTACTCCTGCACACAACAAATTGAAAAAAAAAAATCTCAAAAATATCACCCTCTGAAATAAGCCAGATATAAAAGGACAAATATTCTATGATTCCACTCGTAGAGTCAAATTCACAGACACACATGGAACAGTGGTTACCAAACAGTTGGGGTGAAGGGAGGATGAGGAGTTATTTTTAACGGGATACAGGGTTTGAATGATGAAAAAGTTCTGGAAATGGGATTGTGGAGATGACTGCACAACAATATGAATGTACTTAATACCACTACAGACTTAAAAATGGTTAAGCTGATAAATTTTATGTACATTTTACTATACACACAAAATCATCTCGCAGAAGGAAAAAAAAGCCAGACAGAAGAGGGTACATACTGTCTGGCCATTTACGTGGCATGTCAGAACAAGTAAAACTAAGCAATGATGACAGAAATCACATTATTGGCTGTCTGGAAGGAAGAAACAGACTGTAAAAGGTCTCAACATAACTTTTAAAAATGACCTTACATTTGCTAAAACTCACTGAAATATACACTTAAAACGTATATGTATCAAAAAATGCATACATATTATTGAATATAAGTTGCACTTCTATACATTTTAAAATAAATAAATAAGCTTGAGGAGGGAACGAAATGCAACAGGTAGAAAATTATACTATAGACTAGGGGCACCTAGGTGGCTCAGTCAGTTAAGCATCCAACTTCCACTCAGGTCATGATCTCACAGTTCACAAGTTCAAGCCCCACGCAGGGCTCAGTGCTGACAGTTCAGAGCCTGATGTCTGCTTTGAATTCTGTGTCTCTGGTTCTCTCTGCCCCTCCCCCACTCACAGTCTTTCACTCTCTCTCTCTCAAAAATAAACATTAAAAATAAATAAATAATAAATAAATAAATAAAAGAAAATAATACTACAGACTCTAGGAAGGAGGCTATGTTGTGGTGTACAAAGAAGGTAGTAGCTGAAAGGAAACATGTGGTCAGAGGAGTATTTTATTTCTCAAGACAAAAGACAAATGATTGTATTTAATGACAATAGGAAACCAGTTATTTGAAACCAAGCTAAAAATCCAAAGATAAAAGAATACAAAAGGTAGGAATGTTTTGTTGCCAGTGTTTAAGGAATATGGCACTTCCCCACTTCAATATAAATGAGTCTTGTAAAAGCAAGTGAAAATGGTTTGGGCAGTATGAGTAGAAACAAGTAGACTGAAATATCCAATAGAGGAAACGTAGCAAACTCAAGAAACCTAGAACACGTTATTCCCATGTATCTGTACATTAATGGTAAATACAGTAATACTGGAGTTTTCTGGGAATATAAGCAAATTTATACTAATACCCTGTAGTGACATACTGACCCTCTACCAAGAAACCAGCATTTTCCTAGAAAGCAGAAGGTTGCTGAAACCAAAACAATATGCTCTAATATTTCAGGTATTCTCCAAGCCTGGCAACTGAAATGAAATGGATCACTAAAGGCGCGCCTGAGTGGCTCTGTCAGTTAAGCTTCTGGCTTCGGCTCAGGTCATGATCTCATGGTTCATGGGTTCGAGCCCCGCGTCAGGCTCTGTGCTGACAGCTCAGAGCCTGGAGCCTGGTTCGGATTCTGTGTGTGTCTCTCTCCCTGCCCCTCTCCCACTCGCGCTCTGTCTCTGTCTCTCAAAAATAAATAAATGTTAAAGTGGATCACTTAGGACAACAATGGCAACTCAGGACCATTAATATATGGAATCAAACTAATGGTAATAGTTTTCAACGCCATCAAGTGTATGTAAGGATAGCCACAGCCATTTAAGTGGTAAAAAGTTTTGTGAAAAGGTCATCTGCAAGTATGGAGGGTTAACTAATGTTTTCCCAACACAAAGAACACTATTTGAAGTTGATGAAAACTCTACTTGGGGGACTAAAACAGCCAAAGAACTCTAGTGAAAAAAATTACCGTTTATCTCAGGAGGGACATCAAATTCAGAGTAAGGTATGTACTCTGAATTCTCACACCCTATACCCTAGCCCCCAAAACATCACTGATGTTATCCTTTATAACTGCAATTACATGATTTGGTAAGGTAATTATTTTTTAAGTTTACTTATTTATTTTTTTATTTTTATTTTTTTTTTTACAAGTGCTGGAATTCACTTTATTATTTTTTCAATATATGAAATTTATTGTCAAATTGGTTTCCATACAACACCCAGTGCTCATCCCAAAAGGTGCCCTCCTCAATACCCATCACCCACCCTCCCCTCCCTCCCACCCCCCATCAACCCTCAGTTTGTTCTCAGTTTTTAAGAATCTCTTATGCTTTGGGGCACCTGGGTGGCTCAGTCGGTTAAGCGGCCGACTTCGGCTCAGGTCATGATCTCGCAGTCCGTGAGTTCGAGCCCCGCGTCGGGCTCTGTGCTGACAGCTCAGAGCCTGGAGCCTGTTTCAGATTCTGTGTCTCCCTCTCTCTGACTCTCCCCTGTTCATGCTCTGTCTCTCTCTGTCTCAAAAATAAATAAAACGTTAAAAAAAAAAATTTAAAAAAAAAAAAAAAAGAATCTCTTATGCTTTGGCTCTCTCCCACTCTAACCTCTTTTTTTTTTTTTCCTTCCCCTCCTCCATGGGTTTCTGTTAAGTTTCTCAGGATCCACATAAGAGTGAAAACATATGGTATCTGTCTTTCTCTGTATGGGCTATTTCACTTAGCATCACACTCTCCAGTTCCATCCACGTTGCTACAAAGGGCCATATTTCATTCTTTCTCATTGCCATGTAGTACTCCATTGTGTATATAAACCACAATTTCTTTATCCATTCATCAGTTGATGGACATTTAGGCTCCTTCCATAATTTGGCTATTGTTGAGAGTGCTGCCATAAACATTGGGGTACAAGTGCCCCTATGCATCAGTACTCCTGTATCCCTTGGGTAAATTCCTAGCAGTGCTATTGCTGGGTCATAGGGTAGATCTATTTTTAATTTTCTGAGGAACCTCCACACTGCTTTCCAGAGTGGCTGCACCAATTTGCATTCCCACCAACAGTGCAAGAGGGTTCCCGTTTCTCCACATCCTCTCCAGCATCTATAGTCTCCTGATTTGTTCATTTTGGCCACTCTGACTGGCGTGAGGTGATATCTGAGGGTGGTTTTGATTTGTATTTCCCTGATGAGGAGCAACATTGAGCATCTTTTCATGTGCCTGTCGGCCATCCGGATGTCTTCTTTAGAGAAGTGTCTATTCATGTTTTCTGCCCATTTCTTCACTGGGTTATTTGTTTTTCGGGTGTGGAGTTTGGTGAGCTCTTTATAGATTTTGGATACTAGCCCTTTGTCCGATATGTCATTTGCAAATATCTTTTCCCATTCCGTTGGTTGCCTTTTAGTTTTGTTGGTTGTTTCCTTTGCTGTGCAGAAGCTTTTTATCTTCATAAGGTCCCAGTAGTTCATTTTTGCTTTTAATTCCCTTGCCTTTGGGGATGTGTCGAGTAAGAGATTGCTACGGCTGAGGTCAGAGAGATCGTTTCCTGCTTTCTCCTCTAGGGTTTTCATGGTTTCCTGTCTCACATTCAGGTCCTTTATCCATGTTGAGTTTATTTTTGTGAATGGTGTGAGAGAGTGGTCTAGTTTCAACCTTCTGCATGTTGCTGTCCAGTTCTCCCAGCACCATTTGTTAAAGAGACTTTTTTCCATTGGATGTTCTTTCCTGCTTTGTCAAAGATTAGTTGGCCATACGTTTGTGGGTCTAGTTCTGGGGTTTCTATTCTATTCCATTGGTCTATGTGTCTGTTTTTGTGCCAATACCATGCTGTCTTAATGATTACAGCTTTGTAGTAGAAGCTAAAGTTACTTATTTATTTTGAGAGAGAGAGACACACACAGCCAAGTGGGGGAGGGGCACAGAGGGAGAGAGAATCCCAAGCAGGCTCTGCACTGTCAGCACAGAGCCCGATGCAGGACTTGATCCCACAAAACACAAAATCATGACCTGAATCGAAACCAAGAGTCAGATGCTCAACCAACGAGCCAGCCAGGCACTCCTAGTAAGGTAATTTTTTAACTTCAGTCTTTTTAGAAAAGCTTCCACAAACATTATTTTATGGCCTGGACATTTTGAAACACTTCATACAGTCATCTTTAATTAAAAGTAAAGACGGAAAAGATCCATTTCCAAACATGCAATTCAAAGACAAAAATAGTACTATTTTAATCAATTTTTAGGTATGGCCTTTCCTTAAATTTGACTTTTACAATTTGTATTAATACATTCCTCTATATACATTTTCATTTATTAAGTATTTTAAGACCCCAAAACTGGATGTGCGTGTTGACAACTAAGTCACTCCAAGTAGATATGCTTCATACATATCATTAATAAACTGAAATATTAAAACCAAATAGTTACAAACTATCATTCACAAAATTCAAAATCCCTTACTTTGAATCCTGAAAGCATCAGGAGTTAGCAGAATGACCATAGATATTCTTGTGATGAACTACAGTAAAGTCAATGTTCATTTTTGGTCAGATGCTAAACCAAAACCAAAGGTAGTTGCTATGACACTGATTACAACATATCAACCTATATCAACAGCAGCGCTAAACTCCTACATTTTCCCTTGTGATAGAGGACCACTGCACATATGTGCACCAAACAATTTGGGAAATTAAATACACAAGAAAATGTAAATTGGAAAGTGGTTTGTTCTGGTTTTTCTTTTTTTACTTTTTTCCTACTTTTCTTTTTTTGGGGCCACAGAATACCTTTTTTTCTAAGTCTTTGCTTTCCTAAGATCAATGATACAATGACATCAAACCATATTTTCGGTTTCTATTTTCAAAAAATTGTCTTATATAATAATACATTTCATATAAGATTTTATCTCACCTGGCCAGTTCTTTAATTAAATTTGCAATGCGTCTTTTGTCTTCGAGACATAAATCCTTCAATGATGCACTCTTTATTCCTCCCTTGCAGAAATTCTAATACAAAACAGAAAAATCTTTTGGTTAAACTTTGGCTAAAAACAATTTTTAAGACTCTATGAGAAGTCTCTTAAAATTAGCCTAGGAGGTAAAAAATTTCTCAGATATCTTTTCTCTGGTGGTACACTCATTACCTGTTTCATTCAAACCTACTATGAACTCAAAACAGGCTAAGGAACTGTCTGTCCAGCAGGGGACATCGCAATGTTTACACAGAAAAGCACACAGGAAGAACTCAAAAGGCAGAAATGTCCCTGCTTAAATATTAGGGAATATTAAGGAAATAATGTTCCCTTGGTGAATGTCACAAAACAAACACCTACTGGAAGTTACTGAGAACCTTTCCTCCATCACAGCCCCTAGGCGGCTTGAAAGCACACTAAGGTTGGCAGCAGAGGCACCAGTTTCTAACCTCTCACTACATCCTAAAGTTCATTGCACTGGGTACTAGACCAAAGAATAATAAAAGTAGCTAACACATACCTCGTGCTTACTGCATGTCAGGAACACTGTAAGTATTTTACACTTACTAATCCATCTCACTTTCACAACAGTGCTATTAGGTAGGTATTATTTCTATTAACAGCGAGGGTACATATCTTGCCTAGGATACCAACAGTTAAAGTAGCAGAATGAGTATGTGCTCTCAACCACTGAACTATCTCCTCCCTCTCTTGTGCTATAAGAAGTTCTCCCAGTACTTGAACATCAAGTACTTGCACATGAACATCTTTAAAGCAATGAAACTTAGGGAACCACAAGGAAACTAGAGGTAACATGTAAATGGAAGGAAACTTTGGCATTTGGACAACCACAAAGTAGATTAGTCCAATTTCTTCAGGTAGCCAAGGGTAATCCAAGACCTCTAAAATGAATCCTGGAAATACTGATAGTCTCAGATGGGAAATACTGATAGTCATAGATGGGGAGAAAAAGGAAATTATATCAAGGAGATGGTAAAAAAAATGAAATGAGTTTGGTTTTGGTCAACTCAAGATGCCAGGAGGATAGTCATACAGAAATGTTTAGGCAAGAAGTTGGAAATGTGGGTCTGGCTCTCAAGTCAGAGAAAAATATAAAAGATTTAAACTTCAGCCATACTGTGGGGGCGCCTGGGTGGCTCAGTTGATTAAGCGTCCAACTTCGGCTCAGGTCGTGATCTCGCAGTCCCTGAGGGTGAGCCCTATGTCAGGCTCTGTGCTGACAGCTCAGAGCCTGGAGCCTGCTTCAGATTCTGTGTCTCCCTCTCTCTCTGCCCCTCCTGTGCTTGCTCACGCACTCTCTTTCTCTCTCTCAAAAATTAATAAACGTTAAATTTTTTTTTAAAAAACTTCAGCCATACTGTATTACGGATGATGTTTAGATTTTTATTATTCTCTTTATACTTTTCTATGTTCTAAATTTTCCTTAAAATTAAGAAAAAATATTAGTTTTTAAAAATTATCTACAAATCCAAGATAATAAATTAAAATTGGTATTTGAAAGGACAAGATGAGAATCAGAAGGATATAATATTGTGGGAGAAAAAGAAACGTTTCAAGAAGAGTTTGGGGATAAGAGTGGTAAGGAACAAAAAAACTACACAGAATGTGAAAGAAGTCACTCCATTTGGCAATGGAAGAAGTTGCTGAAAACACACGAGAAGACATCTGGGAAGACATCTGAGTAGCGGTGCCATGAGTAGAATAAACAAGAGAAACCCCTGCACGTGGGCAAGAACCTCAGCAGCATTGTGTTTAACGCACTTGAAAACACAAATGTTGTCAACTAAAGAATAAACTGTAGCATATGTATACAATGGAATTCCATAGGCACGGGTTGTTACACTATTAATTGGCTTCCATCTTCAAACCCACCCTTCCAGCCTCTGCTTTGTGATGCTGAGGCTGAGACTCAGAAACCTTACTTCTTTGCCACATGGCTCTCTGCTAAAATCTGTGAACAGGAAGAATGAGAGGGAGACCAGAGGTTGTCAGAAGAAAAGACACTGTCGTCCCTATTGGCGTCCTGTTCCCACCCATGTTCTGCCCCGCCCCGGGCCCAGAGTGTACCCTGGCAGGCACAGCAGGCTGCGGTTTACAATTTTCCCAGCCCTGGCAGAACCAGCCTTTAGCATGTCTCCTCAGGGACAGCAGTGCCTCTGAGGCTGGTTCCCCCTCAGTCCAGGTTCCAGCTCTCACGGGCCCCTCCGTCAAGCTTCAAGGTGTTAATAACTGCAACTTGCTCTGGCTGTTTTCCTAGCCCTAGAGATGGGAACTGTTTCTTGCGGTTACTGCCTACATGAAATCTTGATGAGGTCGGTTTGCCTTTGCAATTTTCCAGCACCAATTCAGCGGGTCTTTATATTAAATATGCTCAGTTAGAATAACTGACTAAACTCTGATTGAAATATCAGTGAAAATAAATGACAGAATTATATATAACATAAGTAAATTTCATGAACATTAATATTAAGCAAAAAAAGCAAATGATGCAACATAGTATTAGCTCATTTATATAAAGTTCCAAATACATAGAACACTGAACGTTGTTTAAAAAACAATTATGTATTAGACTATATAGGACAAGGGTTGGTAAACTACAGCTGCAAGCCAAATCTGGTTCACTGCCTATTTTTGTAAATAAGGGTTTATTAGAACATAGCCATGTACATTAATTTACACATTGACTCTCTTCACACTACAGTGGCAGAGTTGAGTAAGTGAGACAGAGACCACATGGCTCACAGAGGCTGAATATTTACCATCTGGCCCTTTACAGAAAAAGTTTGTCAACTCCTGACATACAAAAACAAAAGAATGATGGGGCACCTGGGTCAATCAGTCAGTTAAATGTCCAACTCTTGATTTTACCTCAAGGGAACCAGGTTGGGATTCTCTCCCTGTCTCTCTGTCCCCCCTGCTCACTCTCACTCTCTCAAAAATAAATAAGTAAACTTTAAAAAGAAAAGAAAAGAAAAGAAAAGAAAAGGAAAGAAATGATAAACACAAAGTCCAGAATAGGTATTACCAAAGAAGATGACAGAATACAGGAAGGACATACCTCTACAGCCGCGTGGTTTACAATGGCATCACTGCAATGCAGTGGGGAGAAGAATGGTCTTCTCACTCACAGGTGCAGACCAATAGACTGTCGGTATGGAAAAATGAACTGACCTTAACACGATACACGTAATAATTCCCGATGAGTAGTGGATTTTACTGTGAAGAGTAAAACAATGTGGCTTCTCAAAGAGAGAAAGAACCTGCTGCAAACAGTATAGTTGGCCAAGGGCCTCACCTAACTCCTGCCACACCTTCAGATCCACTGTGGTGTTCACACCAATGCCAATGACTGGGAATGGCAGAGATGCTAGAACTGAACCATTTCTGCCTGCCAGGCCATCCTTAAAGAACAACATGTGCTCTGAGGTTCCCCATTAGCCTGACAGACACTGCCTCACACTGCAAAGCATTACGAAGTCTGAGGTTTCTCCTAGTCAATTTTTCTTCTTTCTTTATTCTCTCACTGATGCCAGATGTAGAGTAAAATCCTAAGGCTCTCCTTGCGTATCCCTGTTCGCTTTACTCTCTATTCTATGTCAGCTTTTCCTCCACTGAATCTCTGCCATTTCTACTTTCATCATAGCACCTACTTCCCAGAAGACTTGAACTGACACCATTACCATTTTGAAACTGTTAATGAATTAAGGGCCTAGCTTTTGGACACCAAAGATCACGAGAACATATATAGAAAAACCACAAGCCGTCATGTTCTCCAAGGAAAAATGCACACATCTTCCTAGTTTTGAGGAAAAAAAAAAAATGCATACACACACACACACACACACACACACATCATTTCTAGTTTTGAGACAAAATACATCCCATACACTTACATTCCACCTTCCAGGCAAAAAGGAGTAACAGGAACCAATTTATTCCAATGCCTAAAACAACCAAAAAATCTGACCAAATATATCAAAAAGCAGTTCTTAAACACTGGCTAGCAGGCAGCACAGGAAAGTGATCGCTGAAAGAGGGGAACCAAATAAGATGAGGCATACCATTATCTTAATTCAACTGCCTCTGGAGTTTCCAATGTGCAACGTGGGAAACCCAAACGAAGCCCAGCAATCTCCCCAAGTTGAGAAGACAGAGCTAGGCATCCACGAAGGCCAAGGTGCCTAGCGTTTGCAGGGCCGAGTACTGGAGAAGACAGAGCTGCACAGAAAGTGAGCTCCAGGGATCTGCAGAGGGGTCCCTGCACATCAACCACTGAGTACTGATCAGCATACGTTTATGAGGGGACCCACCAAAATCCAGGGAAAGAACAACTCAATGTGAGAATAATTTTTGCAGCTAATACAGTGCCAGGAATAGCTCATGCTCCCACGAGCCAGAGTGGAAAACCTTATAATTCAAGGGACAAAAGCAAGAATACTCAGAAAGGTACTGTCTACAGTAGGCAAAATTAGCCCTATATTAAAAGCTGCTCTGGTGTCATCTTTAAAATCTTAAACCCAAGCTTCAGAAAGATCAAACTACTTCTAAATAACTTAACTCAGTCCCAGAAAAACAGCTCAAGATTATTTATAGAAACACATAATATTCAAAACTCAAAAAAAGGTATGCTTCACTTTGTTTGGTGGTATCCAATAAAAAACAAGCAGGCAGGTAATGAGGCAGAAAAATACAATACATAATTCGAAAATGGACTCAGTTGAAATCTCCCCATAAAGGACTCAGATGACAGAACTATAAACAAGAACTTTAAAAGTTACTATATTCCATATGCTCAAGCAACTAGAAGACCAAGCCTGTTAAGTAGACATGAAATATATAAATAAAAACAAAAGACTCAGATTGAATTTCTAGAGATAAAAACATGGGCTTATATAAAAAATACACTGAATGAGATAAGTGGTAGATTAGACACTTCAGAAGTTGATTAATGAATTTGAAGACAAAGCAATATAAACCATCCATAGATAAACACAGAACAATAGCAACAACAAACTGAAGGAAAAAATGAGCAGAAAGCTGTGGGGTAAGCTTAAGTGGCCTACTGGAGTCCTCTGTGTAACTGGAGTCCTCATAAGGCGGGGGGGGGGGGGGGGGGGGGGGGGGGGGGGAGACACAGTAATATCTTAATATGTAATGGCTGAAAATTTTCCCAATTTTATGAAAACTATAAACTGTCAAATCGAAAAGGCCCAACAAACCACAACCAAAAGACATATTTAGAAAATTAGTCAAGGTATACTATAATCAAATTGCTTGAAACCAGGGAGAAAACAAAAATCTTAAAAGTAGCCAGAGTTTAAACTCACACATATTAAATGCAGAAGAACAGAAGCAAGGGTGACGGCAGACTTCCCCCTCAAAAACAGTGCAAACCAGTAAATATATGCAATAATATTATTAAAGTACTGAAAGAAAAAAACTCAAATTCTATAACCAGTAAAAACGAAAGTGAAACACAATTGAAATAAAAGAAATCCAAACTGGAAAGGGAGATGTCAAACTATCTCTGTTCACAGATGGCATAATCACACATATAAAAAACTGTAAGAAATTCACCTTAAAAACTATTAGATCGAAACTAGTAAGTGAATTTAGAAAGGTTGCAGGATACAAAACCAAGAGACAAAATCAATTCTATTTCCATACACTAGCGACAAATAATCCAAAAATGAAATTAAGAAAATAATTCCATTAATAATAGAATCAAGGGGCGCCTGAGTGGCTCAGTCAGTTGAACGCCTGACTCTTGATTTCAGCTCAGGTCGTGAACTCACGATTTGTAAGACTGAGCCCCGTGTCAGGCTCCTGTGCTGGGTGTGGAGCCAGTTTAAGATTCTCCCTCTCCCTCTGCCCCTCCTGCCGCTCTCCCCAACTCCCCCCAAAAAATAGCATCAAAAAGTATTAAACACTTAATCTTTAGAAATAAATTTAACAAAAGGGATCTTTACAAATAAATTTAACAATTTAACAAAAGATATGTACACTTTAAAACTGTAAAACATTGCTGAAAGACACTGAAGAACTAAATAAATGAAAAGGTATCTCACATACCATATTCAAGTACTAGAAGACTTGATATTAAGTTGAGAGTACTCTCCAAATTTATCTAAAGATTCATTGCAATTGCTATCAAAATTCAGGCTGACCTTAGAGCAGAAATTGCCAAATTGATTCTATGATCCCTACAGAAATTCAAAGGCCCAGAATAGCTAAAATCTTAAAAAAGAAGAACTCAGAGGACTTACATTTCCTGATTCCAATACATAATTCCAAACAGTAATTAGCTTGTATTGGCAGAAAAATAGAAATGTAAAGCAATGGAATAGAACTGAGAGTCCACAAATAAACACTTACATTTACATGGTAGGAGATTTTCACAAGGGTGCCAGGATGATCAGAGGGAAAAGAATAATCTTTTCAACAAATGATGCTGGGACAACTGGATATCCATATGCAACAGAATGAATGTGGGTCACTATATACAAAAATTAAATCAAAAGGGATCAAAGACTAAAAGTAGCATCTCAAATAATAAAACTCTTAGAAGAAAATATTGTTGTAAATCCTTGAGAACTTGGATTAGGTATTGATTTTTTAGATATGACAGGAAAGCACAGGCAACAAATGAAAACAAATGATAAACTGGACTTCAAAATTAAAACTTTCATGCTTCAAAGGTAACCAATAAGAAAGTGAAAGAATGCACAGAATGGGAGAAACTATTTGTAGTTCATAGATGTACAAATAGGGACTTGAAGATGGAATTTATAAAGAACTCTTTTAACTTCCTCAGTAAGATGACAACCCAAATGAAAAGTTTCTGAATGGACATCTCTCTAAAGAACATACACAAATGGCCAAGAAGCATAAAGAAATGATTATTATTAGTCATTAGGGAAATACAAATCAAAACCACAATGAGATACCACTTCATACTCACTAGGAGGGTTGTAATAAAAAGAATAGCTATAAAATGTTGGCAAGAATGTGAAGAGACTGTAATCCCCAAACATCGTTGGTAGAATGTAAAATGGTATAGCCACTTTGGCAGTTCATGCAAAGGTTAAACATAGAATTACGATTTGACCCAGCAATTTTACTTCTAGGTAAATACCCAAGAGAAGTGAAAACATATATCCACACAAAACCTTGTATGTGAATGTTCATAGTAATGTTATTCATATAGCCAAAAAGCCTAACAGCCCAAAAGTCCTTCAACTGGTGAATGGATAAGCAAAGTATATATTCAGCCATAAAAAGTAATGAAGTAATAATACATGATACAGCATAGATAAACCTTGAAATCATTATGCTAAGTGAATGTAGCCAGCCACAAAAGGTCACATATTATAGGATTCCATTTACATGAAATGCCCAGAATAGACAAATCTATAGAGACTAAAGTAGATTAGTGGTTGCTAGGGGCTAAGATGAATAGGGAATGGGAAGTGACTGCTAATACATAATGGAGTTTCTTTCTGGGATGATGAAAATGTTCCAGAATTAGACTGAGGTGATGGATCCACAACTCTGTAAATATACAAAAATGAAACCAAACAACAACAACAACAACAAAACACCCAAAAACCCAATGAATTATACATTTTGAAAGGGTAAATTTTATGATATGTAAATTATATATCAATATGAAAAAAAAAAAAAAAAGACCGCTGACTATTTAAGCAAAAGAAATAACAATGTATTGGGGGGTTTTACCTATAGAAGTAAAATGTATGACAATATCACAAAAGTCAGGACATAGACTGCTGAAAGGTCCTCAAAATTCTAGGTGAAGTGGAAACTATAACTTAAAATAGGCTGTGATAGGGGCACCTGGATGGCTCAGTGGGTTAAGTGTCTGACTCTTGATTTTGGGTCAGGTCATGATCTCACAGTTCAAGAGATGGAGCCCTACACAGGGCTCCATGCCGACAGTATGGAGCCTGCTTGGGATTCTCTTCCCCTCTCTCTCTGCCCTCCCCCACTTACACGTGTGCACACACAACATAAATAAATAAACATCAAAAAAAAATAGGCTGTGCTAAGCTAAAGATGTATACTATAATTCCCAAAGCCAGTGAAATAGCCCAAAAAAGAATTATAGTTAATAAGCCCTCCCAAAATATGGACTTAATCCAAAAGCAGGCAATTGTTTAGTATAAAATGCACAAATCATCACATGAAAAAAACACTTTCAACTTTTAATAAGAACTTGCAAATTCAACTACTATTCACATCTCAGTGTAGAGTGGGTACAATGAAGATACAAGTAACACAAGTAGGGCTTTTGGGCTCATCCCAGGTAAATCCTATAGATTTCTAAACATAACAATTGGCAACAAACTAGATATTGGAAATGTACTCAAGAACTGAACTGGGAACCCCTTCTCTAAAGGGGTTCGATAGTAAATATTTTGGCTTTGTGGGCAGACACTATGGTAGCAACTCTACCATTATAATACAAAAGGAGCAATAATATTAAAAGAGTAAGTGTGCGTGTATTCCAATACACCTTTACTCACAAAATAGGCAGCAAGGAAATTAGGCCTATAGGTGATACATTGCCAAACCCTGACTTACCCTCTGGCTGGGGAGACAAAATGTAACAAAAAGTGAAGTAAAATAAACCTATCAGGTAGGAGTCTACAGCAAAGGAATGTACAGATACTATTACAAAGGCAACGATGAAGGAGGAATCAATGACGGGGCTGTCAAGAGTCTTTATGATATTTTTAAAGTAAAGGAAATAATAATAATGTAGGGGAAATGTTCTTTTAACACAATTTCTTTCTTATATATAGAGGTTTATCCACCATCACCTAACAAATTCACATGAACAAAAATATAAAGGACACTTAATAAAAGAAAAATTCATTGTCAATTTGATTTACTAACTTCACATATATCAGGATGTAGGTCTTTTGAGACATACCAAGATAATAAATTTTACTTAACTAAGCCTGAAGGCAAACCTAGACATTTTAGATCAAAACCTTTGAGTAATCTACATACTTTATATTCATACCATGTAAAGTATCCCAGAATCCTCTGTACCTTTTAAGATTGCTTGTAGATTATCTAACGTTCTTTCAAGGACTCTTCTACCCTTATCTATCAGATATTGGTCAGCATTTATAAAGATTGAAGAGGAAGGGAAAAAAAGGGAAATTACTGACCTGTTCATCTACCGAGTCTCCTGCACCTTTGAAAGACTCCATGGAGACTGAAGCAGCAGTAACCTTGGAAGTCTTAAGTTTGACATCAGCTTTTGGACTCAACTTGTGTCTTGATCTGGCATTTCCTTCCGTAGAAATTCCTAAGGATTTCCATCAAACAAGATACTAAAATTATACCTTATTCTCTTAAACTCGCCCCCCCAGTAAGCACTTCTCCAATATCCCTCCTTACGGGACCCCACAGGGAAAATTCTACTTTATAAACTTCATTTTAAACCTCTTAATAAATAATGAATCATGAAAAGATTATGTTTGGAATACATTTAAGGTTCAACTTAAATATTTTTAAAAGGTGATGTGGAAATTCATAAGTCACATTAAAACTTATAAATCTTAAGATACAGTCAATATATACCTTAATGTAGGGGAAATTAAAAATCTGATTTTTAACATAGAGTATCTTCAGTGGTTCAGTTTAACACTCATTTAGTAATAACCGGTAAGCTTTAAGGAGTCTATCACATAAACCCTGTATCAAGAAGTTTTCACATTTTGCTTTGAACTACAAAATTTAGTCTATTATTTGCAATATAAAAAAACAAGAATTTCTTGCTCTTTAAGAGATGAAATGAAATGTTCTACAAGTTCATCTAAAGCTTACTTGCCTGACCAGCCCATAAAATAAGGCAGTATTTCAAACCTTAGTAAGGTCAAACCAAGTTGTGTTTTTTTTTAATTACTTTCCAATGAATTGTTCTGCATCTAGTTATATCGGCAAAATGGTCCTACTGTTTTATTTTCTCCTAACACTTAAGAAGCAAAGGAAGCTTACGAAATTAATACAGAAAACCATACCTGGAACATACACTACTGATTGCTCTTCATCAGAAACTGTGAAGAAGGACATGAAGGAAAATACTAAAAAAGATCATCCAATATCCAAATGCTGCCTCTGTTCTGTACTTCTGTTATAATTTCTAATTTCTTTTGACCTGGGAATTTATAACTAGCTTTTAAAAACAAAATTAGAAAGCAATGCAACTGAAATAAAATGTAGTAAACTTAATCTTTTAAAGTTCATCTTTACATAGTCCCACTATATGTTTTGTGAAATTTTTGGGAGGTCTTCTTCCAAAAAACTTTCACCCATGCTTATTTCCAAGTGAGATATCTTGGAATAATAAATTCTGCTGTGAAGTTCCTTTCATTACCTTTCCTTTTGTAAGCAAGGAGTTAAATGCACCAGTTTGTTTATGATTGGAGAACGGACAAGTTATTTTAGGCATGAATAAATAATTTCAAAATGAGCTTTAGCACTGAAGAACAAACACTGTTTGAGGGCAAGTCCATCACGCAAACACAAAAAGGTTTTATTCTTCTGCAGTGCATTCATGAAATGTCCCAGAAGCCCTGTGATTTAACAAGTGGAAGAAATTGAAGACAAAAAGAACTATTTTGAATTTCAAAAGGAAAAATTTAGAAAGGCTAAGATCATAATAGTGTTATAGAACCAATATAATAAGAAAGCTTTCTTTAAGAAACAAAATCTTATTCAGAACTATATCTAAATCCAGATAAGTCCACAATTTGATAACCTTCGATTACGCTTCCGGGAAGTAAGTGTGTAAACAATTTTTTCCAAATGACCTACAAAATTCCTGTTTTCTGTTCTTTCATAAAATGCTTTCTTCTCCGAGATTTCTAGGCAAATCAATTATTAAAAATTTCCTTCCAGGCAAAGGCTGGAGTAAAATAGTAGATTTAACAACATGTTAAAAAAAGTCAATATACACCAGTTCAGGGTCACTCCTAGCTATGGAATCTTTTCAAGGAGGCTGATTGTTAAGTGCTCAGAATCCCCATAGGAATTTAGGAATACAAAGGGGGTGCTACTATGTGAGCCGCCAGGTGATTTCCAACAGCTCTCTGCAGCAGCACACAAATACTGCCACAGATTCAAGATTTGCGCTGATAACTAGTGCCTCTACACTTCAAATCCTCTCAGACATCAGGTATGGAGCTCAGAAAATGTTAAGGGGCACAGAAGACAAGTAAACAAACAAAATCAGACCCCACTAGGCTAAGGAAACTGACAGCAGCTAACACGAGAGCAGAGAGAAAATTTACAAATTCACTGACACCCAATCTAAAAAAAGCCTTACAAAATGAAATTATGCAGCCTCTTCAACAGCAAAAACCAAGTCGTTTTTTATATCCCTTGGGACTAGTGCACATAGTAGGTTCTCAATAAATAATCTGCTGTTAGAGATACCCACATGGGAAGGTACCCAAGGGAAAAATATTCAAGATGATTCAGGACAAGCTCCATTTGGCAACATCTTCAATTAGAAGATACAGTAATGATGAATTTGCAGAATATTCTCCAAAGACAACCTATGGAAAGACTAACATAACTGAATCCTGGGAAACACACTAGACTTCCCTAGAACATTCATGAAGAAGACTGCTCACAGCTGGAACAGACCAGCCACTGAGGACCCAACTCAGCTGCATCACGATTTGGAAGCTCATCAAGTATCTTCTCTCAAACCTGATGCCACCTCCCACGTCCTTACTCTGAGCTAATAACTTTGTTTCCTCTTTAGGAAAAGCAAACTGTAGAGATCTTTCATAAGCTTTATTTGCAGATGACATATTACATATAGAAAACCCTAAAGACTACAAATAAAACCATAAGAATAAATGAATTCGACAAAGTTGCAAGATGCAAAATCAGTATACAAAAATCTGTCATGTTTCTCTACATGAATAGAAACAGAAAAAGAAGAAAACAATCCCATTTACAACTGCATCCAAAAAGAATACAATACCTAAGAATTTAAAATTTAAACAAGCAGGTGAAAGACCTATACACTGAAAACTGTAAGACATCAAAGAAATTGAAGACACAAACAGAAACTTATTCCATGCTTATAAAGTGTAATAATTAATATTGTTAAAAATGTCTATACCAAAGCAATCTACAGATTCAGTGCAATCTCTATCAAAATTCCAATGTGATTTTTCATAGGAATAAAACAAACAATCCTAAAATTTCTATGGAACCACAAAAGGCCCTAAACAGCCAAACCAATCTTAAGAAAAACGAAGCTACGGACATCATGTTTTATGATTTCAAACTATATTACAAAGCTATAGTAATCAAAACAATGTGGTACTGGCATAAAATCAGACAAAAGACGCCCATGATAGCTACCCTTTTCCTGCTTTTTCTTTATATGTCACCTATAATCATTGGGCATACAACATGTTTTACTTATTCATGACCTCATCTCATCTCACAAAAACGTAAGCACCAAGTGGAGGAGGATTTTTCCCCTGGTTTTGTTCAATGTTATATCCCCTAATGTCAAATGCCCAGCTCGTAGTCAACCGTCTATGAAAGAATTAAAGTGATATTTAATTCTATGAAGCACTAACAACTTTTCCGTGTTGTCTTTCTCCCTTTATCCTGTAGGAATTCAGAACTGGTCACCCCAAATGTCCACTTTGGCATGTGGATTATTTTGACCAGAAAACAATCAAGGCCCAAAAGACTCACAAAGAATTCTTGTCCCTGCCACTAATTGCCTAAAAGAATTTAGATGTAGGACCTGCTCCCAGAAGAGAGAATCACCATAAATAACTATGTATAACATAAACTAGGAGTGGTAGATAGGAAGGAATTTAGCAAAGTCTGTTTGTTAAATTCCTTTCTATGTCCCATTGTTTCTATATGGCCCAGGAAACATTTGTTTACCAAACATTTATCCCTTTTCACCTTCCTGTGAATTGCTTTCCTTGCCTTTAAAGTCCCAGACCCCTATTCCCTTCCCCTTAGTTTGGGATGACATATATACCTCATTTCGCTTGTCTTTGGAACTTCACACAGATATATAGATTCCCCCCTATATACGTAATTAAATTTGATTTTCTCCTCTTAATCTATCTCATGTCATTTTAATTCTTAGACCAGCCAGAATTACCTTGAAGGGTAGAGGAAAATGTCAAAATATGCAGGCAAAACCCATTAGCCACATCCATGCTAAATATCTTTTCAAATATAAAAATGCTAAATTAACCTTAACATGGGTTTTAAAAAAATAAACATAAAAATATTTGAAATTGCCTCCATCCAACCTATCCTTTGTAATCATTGGTAATCTATCTTCATTCAAGAACCCAAATAACTTACTTTCTTCAAAGACAAAGTCTGAAAAATATACAAACATATTTCACAGGAAAAGTCAAAGAGACACAGTATATACCAAATGTCTACTGGACCTCTTACTGGGTTCTATGTGCCACCTCAGTTCTACTTCGGCTTCTTTGGAAGTTCTTTACTAAGACAAGTACAGCAAATTATAAAGCATCCTTAATGCTAGTACCAAACTCCAAATCCTCAGAATTAAAGCAGTAATTAGAAACCAAAAGTACAGAGGAAGGAGCATATCTATCTCAGATCAACAAAAGCTGAAGAAAATAAACTTGGTATTGCACAGCCTAATCTAACCTTTTTTAGTTTCACTTACCAGCAACACACGTATATGTATGTAATTATCATTGACCCAAATGACTTTCCTGGCTAGTATATTCTCTTAACATCAACATAAAGTCTCTATCTGTAATTGAATATTCAATGGCAGAGATTATAGCTACTGCAATGTTTTGACCAAGTCCCTTACAGTTCATATTTGTTAATATCAAGTTAAAAATACAGTTAATGAGGGACACCTGGGTGGCTCAGTCAGTTAAGCGTCCGACTTCAGCTCAGGTCATGATCTCACTGTCCGTGAGTTCAAGCCCCGCATCGGGCTCTGTGCTGACAGCTCAGAGCCTGGAGTCTGTTTCAGATTCTGTCTCCCTCTCTCTCTCTGACCCTCCCCCGTTCATGCTCTGTCTCTCTCTGTCTCAAAAATAAATAAACGTTAAAAAAAAAAAATACAGTTAATGATAAAACATTGGAGTGTATTACCCAATCAAATTTAGATACTGCAGAAACATTAATTTCTTTTGACATTACCAGGAACTATACTGAAGAAAAACAGTTTATGGCTGAAGGGGCATATTTTACTTGTAGATTTAACCCATAAAATGACAACATGGGATACTCACTGTTTACACAGTAGGTATAAAGACATACCTTGTGCCAAACATTACTGCTGAATCATACTGTGCAGGAGATGCAGAACTCATGAAACAGTAAAAAAAAAAAAAAGGTGATGTTCAGTCACAGATGATCTGTCCTCACATGACAGAAACATCTAGGACCAGGAAATTTCCTAGTCACATTTCTCTAATTGTTTAGGCAAAGCATTGAAAATCTTTCTTTTAACAGTGTGAAAAGAATACCAGATTATACATATATTCTTTTTGTTTTTTTCTATTGAAACTTCTATATAAAGCCTATGAGGTGGTCTAGGAAGTCATTAGTGTAATAAAGATCCAAAGACACATGATTAAACCAAATGATTCATAACTATCCTTATACTTTTTAGCAAAGATTCAGTAGCAAATTTATATTTGACATTGCTTTTGTGTCCTATGGAGATTTAAAATGAAAACATCTGAGGCTGGATGATAACTGGGCATTTTATGCAATAGGTGAGGGAAATAGGTAACACTAGTAACCTTGCAATTCATTTCAAATTACGGAATTTCTATCAAATTTAATCACCACTATCTTCCCCATTTGATTTCTACTACTCACTTTCAATGAGAAGATAAGTATTTTACATTAATTTTCAGAGTAAGGGTGAAAAGAGAGAAAAGAGAGAATATAGGACTTCTATGTGAAATAAGGAATAATAACTATATGACTAAGTGAGCATACAGGGCTGCTTAGACCAAGAATACAGTTTGTTTATTTACCGATTAACTTAATTAGTGGCACAGCAATACACTGCCCCGCCCCCCCCCCCCCCACACACACACCACTTATACGGATGAGAACAATTCCCTTGGTCATAGAGAAAGTTAAGGAATAACCACTGAAACCACATAAGTGGTTATGAAAATGACTACACTAAAAAAAGCACCTTAGAAGCTGCTAACCTTCAAGTATCCATTGCAGGCATAGTGTTTCATGAGAAAAGACTCATCCCAATTTCCTGACTTCCTAATTCAGCCCAGTTCCCAATGCACATATTCTCTTTGCATCCTTCCTGATAAGAAAAAAAAAAAATATTTAATTTGCACAGTGCACTAGTGTGTTTTCATCCACAGTATACGTGCATGATTTTACTTGTCACCCACCTATCAGAGACAAGTGGTAATTATGTTTACAAAGTATTAAACACTGAGCAAGGAATGCAAAAATATCCCTCTCTACACATGACACTGTAATCCTAGTTCTATAACTCAATCAGTAAAACTGATAATATAATTTTGTAAGTTTCACAGGGAGCTAAGTAGAACGTGCAGAAAATGATTCTGCCAAAGTTAACAGCAATGCTTCAAACAATGCTCTATCATCAATCCTAGCAAACAGACAAAAAGACTTGCCTCTGCAGGCACTCAGTACACGGACTGCCCTCTCTTCATGTAACACTTCTCTAACGTGATGTAACTTACTAGGACCAAAGATCAGGCGGGCACCGTCTATCCAAACCCAAGAAAGAATCAGTCTGTCACACGTCTCATCAGTTACTTAACTGGAAACACCACCACAGCGGTAAAGCTCCACAGCTTCTCCACCCCAAAACAACTCAAAAACTTCAATCCTGCCAGTGGGGACCCACAGTCCACATGAAAATCAACACTACTTCCAGCAGCAAAGACTTGCAACGCTTTTTATTCCGTAACCAGTACCACCAGACCACGTCCAGCCCCAACCTCTCCGAAAATCCCAGCAAGAAAGTAAATCATCACTGACAGGCCTTCGAAGTCCGACAAGGTCCTGACTTGCTCCTAACAACGCAGACCAAGGACAGTCCTAAACCAACACAAAAAGGCTCCCGGTCCAGCCCACACCCTACCCCTCCTCCGCAGAGATTCAGCCCGCCCGAGGTCACCACGGTCAGAGGGACCCTCCCAGCCCCTGGCTGGACCAAGATTCTAGGCCATCTTTCCAAAGCTCACCGCCAAGGAGGGCTGGAAAACCTCAGTGCTGAGTCTCCAGCCTGGAGCTCCAGCCTGGAGACAGAATCTGGCTCCCAGCTACCTAACACCCAAGTCAGGGGAAAGCCCGGCACCTACACGACGGCCGGAAAGGACGGCCCCGCCCCCAGAGATAGCATCGAGCGTCGCCCCTCCACTCAGTCCCACGCGACCTCTCGCCGCGCGGTGGAGGGCGCCGGCGCCCCCTGCCAGGCGGGCAAAGGATACAGTCCCGGCTCCAGAACGCCGCCGCGCCGGGGCGGGAGGGGCCCGCCACGTCCGCCATCTTGAAACAACCGCCACTCGGGGCGTCGCGCCGGGGCCGCCCCGCCCCAGCCTCCAGGCCCAGGCCGGATTGGCCGCACGGCACAGAGGCCCGCCCCCGCTTGCGCGACCGGCCCCGGCGGGGCGGAAGGGCCCGGGCGGAGGAGTCGCTCTGTCCAGGCAGCGTGGTGTGGCGCGACCGCCGGGGCCACGGGTACGAGCGCCGCACGGAACCACTACTCCCAGAGCAGCCG
The DNA here is from genome assembly GCF_018350195.1 of Panthera tigris. Lineage (NCBI taxonomy): Eukaryota > Metazoa > Chordata > Mammalia > Carnivora > Felidae > Panthera > Panthera tigris. Next base: position 57,732,603 of record NC_056671.1, on the reverse strand, counting down.
GGGCCCCCCATCTCCGCCTCGCCGCGCTCTCAGGCGCCGAGCACTACAACTCCCGGCGTGCCGTGAACTGGACGGCCGAGCTTCTGGGGCGGCGTCCAGCCGTCCCGCCCACCCCGCTCGCCCGCCGCGTCCCCGCAGCTGCCCCCGCAGCGCGCGGAGCCGGGACGCGAGTCATGGAGGAGACGCCGCCCCCAGGCTGCAGCAAGCCGCACCTGGAGAAGCTGACCCTGGGCATCACCCGCATTTTAGGTGAGCGGGCTGGGTTCCGTGGGGGGCGACTGCGGGACCAGAGGATGTACACTAGAAGCAAGGAGGGGCGGCGCGACGCGGACCCTGTGTGCCAGTGGGCACCGCTGCTGTAACTTCCGTTGTTAAGGAGGAGAGGGGTCCCGGTGCTTGACTAGGCCAACGGAGCGTTTGCCGGTAGTGTGAGGACGCAGAGCTGGGAAGCTTGAAGGTTCCACCCCCTCCCACTCCCCAACCCAGGGCCCGGGAAGGACGAGCAAAGGCGTGCAAAAGGGAGACAGCGGGCACCTGACTGAGGGGCATTCTTGGCCAAGGAAGTATCCTTGAAACGCAAGCCCTTCCTCTGGTAGCAGAGAGCTGGGGAACTGTGCGTGCAGCCTTCCAGGGCAACAACTCCCATGCGCCTCCGGGTACCGCACCCCAAGTGGTTGGAAGGAGTCGAGGCTTGTGCCACTGAAAGGGTTAGTTTTTCCTTTATGGAACCTTTACTTAGCACCCGCCACTGTGTTAGACTCAAGGATTACAAAGATGGGGTGGGGGGAGGGGAGGGGAAGCAAAACACAACCTAGGTAAAAATCAACAGCCTAGGTACCCCTAGAAATGTGAGAGGCGGCCAGTAGTAATCTATTATTGCTCAGAAGTAGCACACAGCAGGAGGTGATTAACCTTACCTGGGGAGTTAAGAAATATGGCCTACAGGAGATGTTGCTAGATTTTGAAAGACAAATTGAAGCTGGCCAGATAACCAAGGAGGAAAAAGCCGAAGCAGGCCAAATGTTATGCTTTGATGCCTTCCCATCGCAGTTTTAATAAAATTCAAATTCTGTACTGTGACCCACAAGTCTGTTTTTGAGCTACTCTCCTCTTTCTGACCTTATTTTTACTCTTTCAGCTGCAGTGGCCTCCTTGTGTGTACCTTAAACTCACCAAGCTTGTTCCTGCTTCAAGGCCGCTTCTAGACCCTCCCCTTCTCCCTCCTGCCTCCCGCGCCCCCCCTCCCCCCCCCCCCGCCTTATCTTCTTCTAAATGTCTTTCCCTCACTTCATTCAAATCGCATCAAATATCAGTACCTCAGAGAGGCCTTCCCTGAATGTAATTCTAGTAACGCCTTTCTCTATCATTGTCTTCCCTTATCTTTTATATATATATTTTTAATCCTTGTGGCTTTGTCACTACTTGGTACTGCTTACTTGGTTGCTTTTTTCATTTGCTGGTCTCTTTAATAGAAGTCCACGAGTCTAGGAACTTTGTCTTGTTCTCCCTGGGGTTCCCCAGTGTCTACGGTAAATGCGCAGTGAGACGTGAAACACTATCATATGTTTGGGAGAAACGGTGAGCTTTAGAAATGAAGTTGTAGAATTGGGCAAGGAGAGATCTAATCATCAAGCACAACCATATCCTATCTCCTCATTTAAAAAGTTACTTTCTTTCGATTAATCTATTCAAGTCAGGCCAGCTAAATTTCCCTTAAGCTGTCAGTTCAATTTAAAGTCCTAAATAATTAAGTAACTGTCAACATTTCAAGTTTAATTTCTACATTTAGTATATTCTGTTATTAAGCATTTCAGATGTCTGACACATCTGGTAACACAAGGCAAAACCTACCTAAGGAATTAAACTACTCTGGTAATTAAATTTATAGTGAAGCTGGTCTCCCATCAGCAGTGTAATGCTCTTTGTAAATTTAACCACAACTTCATAATTTCGGTTAATCACAAGTCAAATATCAATTATATTTTTATTTTTTCACATTTGGCTTTTGTTTTAAAAACATATTAAGAGGATTTTAAAAAAAACAATCTGGCTGACATCCGTGGTGGGTGTGAAGTAAGCAAAGTACCATACCTAAATCTGCTCCCTAAATGTTGTGTGAAATGTTGTCCATAACTATGGCAATTCTATCCAGTTCCAAACCCAACATTATTTAAAGATAGAGAATGCCAAAAGTGCAAAATAACTATGAGTAAAAACAGAAAACAACAACAAATCCCAGCACTGTTCCAGTGCCAGTTGCTCATTGCTAGAAGAATCTGTGGCAAGCAAAGGCAGACCCAGAAAGGATGCCAGCAAAAGAGGCTAGTTGGAATGACAGAAAGATTAAAACCTGCCCCAATCTGAAAGTGCAACAGTAACAACTGGTAGAACAGAGTAGGGCTGCAGTAAAGTGACTTCAAAGTAGGTGCTGTCTAAAGGGTTGGCCATACAATTTAAAGGGACTGTATTCCAAATGCATATATTCTAGAGAAGAATATGTGCAAAATGGAAGAGTTTTTTGACAGTTGATAATAAGAGAACAAAGAAAAGGGAAAGCTCACATCACTCCCCTATACACAAAAAACCTGCTAAAATATCTGGACTTTGCTTCAACTGACTGGAAACAGTGTCATTAAAGTAGACATCTTGTTAAACACCACAGTTTCACAAAATGGACAAGAGAAAAGTAGAACCTGTAGAGAATTAATGCTGAAGTCAGGAAATGAAATGCTAAACAATCAACTGAGGGAAAAAAATTTTTTTTTTATGATGACAAAGTGTTTTCCTACTCAGTGGAACCTGGAGTAGGCAAATGTTACATTTGATAACAGATGATTATACAGACAGTGTGAAAAATGATCTGCATGAGATGCAACAAGATCAATTACAGCTGACCTTTGAACAACACAGATTTGAACTGTGTGGTTCATTTACACCTGGATTTTCTATAGTACAGTAGTTAAAATGTATTTTCTCTTTCTTATGATTTTCTTAACATTTTCTTTTTTCTAGTTTATTTTAAGAATACAGTATATAACATACAAAATATGTGTTAATTGACTTTATGTTATCAGTAAGGTTTCCCATAGTAGGCTATTAGTAGTTAAGTTTTTAGAGTCAAAAGTTGTACACAGATTTTCAACTTCATGGGGGTGGCGTCAGCATCCTGACACCTAACCTCTGTGTTACTCAAGGTTCATCTATATAATCTATATTTCTCCATCCTAAACTCCTCTACTTTTTTTTATAATTCTTTTTTTATCATTTTATTTAATTAATTTACTTATGTTCATCATGATAAGTGTACTCTTTAATCCCCATGCCAATTTCCCCATTCCCCTATCCACCTCCCACCTGGCAACCATAAGTTATTTCTCTATAGTTAACAGTCTGTTGGTTTGCCTCTCTTATTTTTCCCTTTTGCTTGTTTCTTAAATTCCACATATGGGTGAAATCATAGAGCATTTGTCTGTCTCTGACAAACTTATTTTCTTCTATCCATGTTGTTGCAAATGGCAGCGTTTAATTTTTTATGGCTGAATATTCCATTAGGTGTTTTATATGTGTGTATATATATGTATGTAAATACATATATATATGTATATATATATACACACATATATATAAATATATATATACACATATATATATACACATATGTATATCATGTCATCTCTATCCATTCATCAATGGATGGACAATCACTTGGGCTGCTTCCGTGTCTTGGCTATCGTAAATAATGCTTCAGTAAACGTGGAGGTGCATGTATCTCTTTGAATTAGCATTTTTGTATTCTTTGGGTAAATGCCCAGTAGTGCAATTACTGGATTGCAGGGTAGTTCAATTTTTAATTTTTTAAGGAACATACTGTTTTCCATACTGTCTGTACCAGATTGCATTCCCACAAACAGTGAAGAGGGATCTTTTTTATCCACAGCTTCACCCACACCTTTCTTTGTTGTTGATTTTAGCCATTCTGACAGGTGTAAGGTGATACCTGATTGTAGTTTTGATTTGCATTTCCCTGATGATAAGTAATAATGATCATCTTTTCATGTGTCTGTTGGCCATTTGTCTGTTGTCTTTAGCGAAATCTCTATTCATGTCTTCTGCCCATGATTGGATTATTTGTTTTTGAGTATTGAGTTATACAAGTTATTTACATATTTTGGATATTGATCCTTTATCTGGTGTCATTTGCAAATATCCTCTTCTAGTCCATAGGTTGCCTTTTAGTTTTATTGATTGATTCCTTCACTGTGCAGAAACTTTTTATTTTGATGTAGTCCCAGTAGTTTGCTTTTGCTTTTATTTCCCTTACCTCAGGAGACATATCTATAAAAATGTTGCCACAGCCTATGTCAGAGAGATTACAGCCTGTGCTTTCTTCAAGGATTTTATAGTTTCAGGTCTCACATTTATTTTTTTTAATGTTTATTTATTTTTGAGAGAGAGAGAAAGTGCGAGTGGGAGAGGGGCAGAGAAAGAGGGAGACACAGAATCTGGAAGCAGGTTCCAGGGCCTGAGCTGTCAGCACAGAGTGTGATGTGGGGCTCAAACCCACGAACTGTGAGATTATGACCTGAGCCGAAGTTGGACACTTAACTGACTGAGCCACCCAGGTGCCCACGGGTCTCACATTTAGATCTTTAATCCATTTTGAGTTTATTCTTTTATGTGGTGAAAGAAAGTGGTCCGGTTTCATTCTTTTGTATGTTGTCCAGTTTTCCCAACACCATTTGTTCAAGAAACTGTCTTTTTCCCATTGTATATTCATTCCTCTTTTGTCAAAGATTAATTGACCATTTAATTGTGCATTTATTTCTGGGTTTTCTGTTCTCTTTCAACGGATACTTTTTCCCAAAAAACAAGTATGAAGCAGAAGAAAACAGCAAGTCTAAACTCCAGACAGAATTAAAATACATAAACAAGCATCTGAGGATATGAAAAACTACCCAGAATCAGACACTCAAAAACTAAGAACAGAAATAGAGGGGGGAAAAAAGGAGGGAAAATGAAAAAAGAGTTGAATAAACTCAGACTATAATTTGAAGGAAACAAAGTTCTAAATAAAGGGTAAATTATAAGGTATCATAAGGAGACTAGATTGAAGTGAATTTAGTCTAGAGCATTGAAGAAAAATAGGAAAACAACCAAGAAAGCTACATAAAAAAGTAAAAGGGTCAAGAAGGAAGGGGAAATGGAAGATAAGCAAATAAGGAATGCTATTCATATTATTAGAGTCTGTGAAGAGCAAAAACAAAATAGTGGAACAGAAATAATATTTAAAATTATATTAAAAACTTCCAAAAATGGGAAAAGATCTGATTCTGAAAGGGCTTCCTGAATACCTGGAAAAAAATTAACCAAGAACTATCAACTTTAAGACATACACTAGTAAAAGTAAGATCAGAGATAAAGATGAAATCCTCAAGGCCTCAAAGCAAAAACACAAATAACTTACAAAGTCAAAAGAATTAGACCAGCATCAGACTTCAAAAACCAGCATACCAAGCAAGGTAAGACTAAAACAGTGTTTTTAGGAAACTCAATGAAAGAAGATGTGAACCAAGGATTTTATAACCAGCTGAACTATCTTTCAGATAAAAGAACTTAGGTTCCTGTACCCATGTGTTCTTTCAGAGGAAGTTACTAGAGGGTGACTTTTATGAAATCACACATAGATAAGGAAAACCTGAGTTTCATATGCATGCTGTTTAATATTTCCTACTCTGCCATACAGGTTAGTCTAGCCAGGCTGCTCACAAATGCTTGCCATTGATCACAAAGGCCAGAGAGTGGGGATAACTGTGTCTCATCAGATAGTACTTATCCTGTCACATCTTAATAGACCAAGGACAGCTTGTTATTGCTATTGCTTTCTAAACATCTTCATAATGCTTTCGGCTATCTGTGATATTGTCATTTATAATAAGAAATACATATTTAGTCTTCCTGGTTCTAGCAGACTTTCTAAGACCTTTAGAATTTTCTAAGTGAGGAGAGTGATAAAAAGCTGTCCTTTGTTATGTTAATGTACCTTCTGGAAAGCCCCTAGGTAACCTAATAAGGATAGGGGCTGGTGGCCTGGGCAACCAACTATGATTAGAGGGTTAGAACTTTTGGTTCTGGTCCCTGATTTCCAGAGAAGGGTGAGGGGCTAGAGATTGAATGAATTGCTAGTGGTCAGGGATTTCCTCAATCATGCCCATGTAATGAAGCCTCCATAAAAGTCCAAAAGGAGCAGGCTTGCAGAGCTTCTGGGTCATTGACCCGGAAGGCTTCCACTTGCCATTGTGCCGGGCCCCAGACACATGAGGACAGAAGCTCCTGTGTTTGGGACCTTGCCTTATGCATTTCTTTATCTCACTGTTGATTTATAACATCCTTTGTAATCTGTTAAGAAAATAGGTTTCTTAAGTTCTGTGAGTCGCTCTAGCAAAACTAATTGAACCAAAGAAGAGATTCAATAAGGGGGAACCTCTTATTTATAGTCAGTCAGAAGCACAAATAACAACTTGGCTTTGGAACTGACATCTGAAGTGGAAGGCAGTTTTGTGGGACTGAGCCCTTAGCCTGTGGATGCTGTCTCTGGGTAGATGATGTCAGAATTGAGTTGAATTGTAGGAAACCCAGCTGAATACTGAGAATTGCTTGGTGGTTTGGGGAAGGCTCCCTCCCATCCCATGTCGGAATTAGCTAAGACAACATGGTAGAAAAAGCATTAGGCTTCATGTTGCAGTTGTGGTTAGAGATTTAGTTCTATGAAATTATTTAATGTCTCTCATCCTGTTTCCTTATCTTTAAAAAACGTAATAATAAGAGTAGGGGCACCTGGGTGGCTCAGTCAGTTAAGTGTCCAACTCGGTTTTGGCTCAGGTCATGATCTTATGGTTTGTGGGTTCAAGAACCACATCAGGTTCTGCACTGTCAGTGTGGAGCCTGATTGGGATCTCTCCCTCTCTCTCCACCCTATCCCCACTCACTCACTCACTCTCAAAAAAAAAAAAAAAAAAAAGAAAAGCATTTTTAAAAAATGAGAGTAATGATACCTGCTTTACAAGATCATTGAAAGATTAAACGATAATTTATACTACTTCCCTGAAATAGAGCATTGTACAAATGAAATTTATTTTATATCCCTCTCTTCTCCATCCTCAGCACCTCCTCCCCACCAGTGCTATTTGTATTGTATAACGAAGTCCCTACAGTGGGTACATCTTAAACAATTTATTATAGGATGGTTTCTAAAGCCAGCATATTGACCAATTGGCCTATCCTGGAGGTGTTTAAAGTATCATATGTCCTTTTTGGCCCTAAAAGTAAAACAGCCAGTTATTTTATCAGCAAAATGATTTTTTGGGAGGGAGGGGGAATAGCAGAGAATTGCAATTCTAGACATACAAGCTGTGGCAAACAGGAGGCAAGTGTAGAAATGAAAGACGAGAAGCAGAGAAAAAGGAAGGAATTGAAGGGGCTGCTTTCAAGGTAGTTCATTGGCAGACAGTGAGAGTTCAGAGTAGTGATGGTTTTTCATTGGCTGGGTTGTTGCTGGGCAAGGAGAAATTCTTTCCTCCTACTAGAGTAACAAAGCAGGCTTCTTGGGAATGCAGGGTACTTCTCTTCCTGTTGAAGTGTGAAGTTGACAGAGTGGTAGACCTTGCAGGCTCCCGCTTTTGGCCTCCTGACTCCATTTTAAATGAAGTTTCTTTTATTCAGTTTCATACCCTCATCTGCAATAGCATCACAGCAGTTCTGTTTAAGCCTTGTAGACCCTGAACCTGGACCTGTTACGCACTGAATCATTATGTGCTTGTCTGTCTCAGCCTATTCATAGTGATGCTATCGGCTAGGAATGCCTCAGGCACTCACCTGGGCATGTAGGATTGGTGACAAGCCCCCACATTTTCCTGACTGGAGCCAATGTTAATGTTGCAGCTGGACTGGCACCTGTGGTTCTTACTATGCTTGCAAGCTGCACCTCAGCGACAACAGTTAGGGAACTTTGAAGAAAGGATTTATTGTGCACAGGTCCTAGAGGGCACATGCCAGGCCTGAGGGCCACACAGCCCGATGGCGGGGACGAGGAGCAGACCTGGGTCTTTTATTGGGGCCCAAGGGTGGGGAGGCCAGGGTTTCACAGAATCACTCTTTATTGGTGAATTTAAAATTTAGGTGTGGGAATTTGGGCATGGGAGGAGAAAGGCAAGGTCAGTCAAACCATCAGTTACCCCAGTTACTCAGGGCTTTTTAAAAGGGGAACTTAATGAGTAGGGTGCCCTGGTTCCTGATTGTTTAGATTGTAGCTGTGTCATATAGCTGGCAATTCGTTTATTTAAGATGAATGTATTTGAAATGGGTGGGTTGGCAATCAAAAGCTTAATGTCAGGTGCTTATACTGGTTTATTTGAAATATGTGTCCTCCAGCAACCCTACGCACTAGACTGCCTCCTGGGTGTAGTTAGATGACATCATTATGCAACCAGTGGATTGTTGACAAAGAATTCTGTATTGTGCTGTTTTACTGCAGTTGGAGTAATAGGCTGCTAAGACTGATTAAAGCTAGAGTCTGCATTTGCATAGGTTAATTGCTAAAGGGCTTTGCTAAGGGGCACACAATGATGTTTGTACACAAACTCTTAACTAGACCCATAGATGGAGTCAGCCTAGCCACTTGGAGTGGCCTATTCTCACCCTCATGTCCTCGCTATAAAGTGTCAGTAATAACATTTATTATTCACTGTCTTACCTTTGGTGGGAACATTACCAAATGGGCCACCCGTGAAGGGCGAGACAGCATCTTCCATCCTAATCAGTCAGGGACATAGCAAGGACTTAGCCACGTGTAACGGCTTAAAGCTCAAGTGTTTTTCCACCTTAGTACTGTGCTTCACAGTATCTTAGAAAGAACATTGACCAGAAAGCAGAAAAAAAAATTGTGTATATGGTACTTTTTGCATTTCCAAAGCACCATTATCTCTGCTTCTTCAGCTTCCATTATCAAGGGAAATATTCTTATAAGTCTTGTCTCTCTGAATGCTAAGGAAAGTGAAGACTCATCTAAGGTCACACAAGTGGTGAATGTATAAAGCAAGACTAGAATATGTGGAGTCCAGCATTCTCAGCCTCCTTTATTGGGCTGTTGCTGTATCCCAAGATTTGAACTTTGTGACAACTTGGAGGAAACTATGATGCATAGAAAGGGCACTAGCATAATTACAGAATCAGTGAACCACATTGTGATATGCTGACTTATAAGAAATATATATTTACTCAGGTGAAAGCTTGAACAAAGCGGGATTAGGGCTCCTCAGTCCCCCACCCCCAACAGTGCAGTAGAACATCTGCATATAACTTTAACTCCACAAAAAATGTAACTAGTAGCCTACAGTTCACCAGAAATCTTACCGATAACAAACAATTAACACGTATTTTGTATGTTGTGTGTATTGTATTCTGTACTTTAAAGTAAGCTAGAAAAAAAAAGTTAAAAAAATCATAAGGAAAAGAAAATACATTTATAGTACCATATTGTATTTATTCAAAAAAGTAAGTGTTCAGGTGGACCAATGCAGTTCAAACCCATATTGGTCCAGGGTCACCTGTATATTTTGTCTTAGTCCACAGTTCCTGGCTTACAGCTCCTAAAACCTTTGTAATTTCATAAGTGTTAAGAGTGGTAAAGATTTTTCATTATGTTAATGAGGTGATTTTTGGAAAGCACTTAAGGATGAGCACTAGTTACCAGTGGATCCAAACATGGAATTAGAGGATTGGCATTTTCAGTCCCATCCCCTGACCTTCAGGCAGTGAGCAGCCCTAATCCTGCTTTGTTCAAGGGTCAGCTGTCATCTGAGTGAGCAAATATATATTTCTTAGAGGTCAGAATATCACAGTGTGGTTCACTGATTGTGTAATTATGCTAGTACCCTTTCTATGCATCATAGTTTCCTCTAAGTTGTCACAAAGTTCATATCTTGGGATACAGCAACAGCCAATGATTTAATCATGCCTGTGTAATGAAGCCTCCATAAAAACCCGAAACTTCCAGGTTGGTGAACACCTGGAGATTTGGAGACAGTGGCCTGCCTGGAGAAGGCATGGAACTCTTTGACCCTTCCCACATACCTTGTCCTAAGCATCTCTTCATCTGGCTGTTCCTGGGTTATATCCTTTTATAATAAACCAGGAATCTAGTAAGGAAAATGTTTCTCTGAGTTCTGTGAGCCACTGTAGCAAATTAATGCAACTTGAGGAGGGGGTCTGAGGAACCTCCTGATTTATAGCTAGTCTGGGCTTTTGACTGCTGTCTGAAGTATGAGAAGAGGGGGTCATGAGAACCCCCAGTCTTTTGCAGATCAGTCAGAAGCACAGGTGACAACCTGAACTTGTGTCTGGTGTCTGAAGTGGGGAAGGTCTTACAGACTAAACCCATAATCATTGGGATCTGATGCCATCTCCTTGTGGGACATCGGGGTATCCGAGAATTGCTTCTTGGTATGAGAAAATCTCCCCACAAAAATGTCGGAGGGATTGGGTCCAGGAACCATTTTACACATTAAACTAGTTTAGAAGTCTCTGTCATATTGTTAGAAATTTTAAAAATTCATTTGAATACTTTCCCTGATTACAGTATTTACTCCTAGTAAATAACCAAGATATGGCTCAAAATAGAATATACTTAAGTATAAACATATGTGACCCCAACCCTGCATGTGGTGGGTTAGGATATCAGGGAAAAAAACCATCCGAAATGGTTTCATGGAGAAGGTGGAACTTCAGCATGGCCTTGGAGTGTGAGTAGGACTTGCGTAGGTGGAGAGATACATGGACATATTTGGGTGTGTATAATAGGAAAGGGATACAGCATAATCAAAGATGAGTGCAGATTTAGTTTGGCGGGTGAGGGACAGAGGGGTGGAGGCAATGAGGGAACTGACCCAACTGGAACAGAGGGTTTGGACTAGAGGGTGGAAGGAGATAAGACCAGACCAGTATAGTAAGGACCTTATCCTCCGGATCACAGGGAGAACTGAAAAGATCAGATAAGAAGCAAGCCTACGTATGGACAAGGTCCTTTGGTGGTATGCTGAAGGTGGCTCAAGCACACAGAGTTTGTGGCTTTGATTGCGTCTACACTTGCAGTGTCCGTGGCCTAAAATAGTGGTGACATTGGGGACAATCTGTGCAGTATGGCAAAGAGAAAAGAGTAGAGGCTTTGTTCGCTAGGGCTGTCATAAAAGTACCATAAAGCAGGTAGCTTAGAACAACAAATTCTCACAATTCTGGAGGCCAAAAGCCTGAACCCAAAGAGTTGGCAGTGTCATGCTCATTCTGAAGCCTGGAGGGGAAGAACTCGTTTTGCCTCTTTCTAGCTTCTGCTGGTTTGCTGGCAGTCCTCAGTGTTCCGTGTATTATGGATGTGTCACTCCAATTCTCCACCTTCATGTGGCCCTCTTCCCTCTGTGTGTCTCTCCACAAAGCATTCTTTTTATAAGGAC